>NC_073694.1:177399988-177999988 GCF_029784165.1 Wyeomyia smithii
CATCAAACCCGACCATCTCTACTAATCACATGCGAGCATTCCTAGCACAGACGATATGAATAGACACCAACCATTCCCTGTGATATTCTCTGTATCAATATCCAAAAAAAAATTGACAGTCTCCCCGTCCCAATAGATCAATTTATGTTTGCTTCCATGAACCTAGACTAATTAGATGCCTCGAAGGTAAAGGTTTTTTGAATATTTGAAACAACCCCTTTTCTTAGACAATTTCTTAGCCTGCTGTTTGAGCGTAATAGAAACTGATGTCTTGAAAGAAAACATGCTGGTAAAGCAACAGTACCGTAGTATAGTAGTATATATGGAGCAGAGCGCGGCTAGTCTCTCGTCGTTGCAGGAAATCTATACGCGTGCAATCAAAACTGCAATGCTGCTACTGAAGGTGATTGAAAATTTATCTCATGAATACGATTATCATGAAAACCATTAATTACTCAACAAGAACTGAACATCTTTGCAACGGTTATAAGTTATTTTCATTCATTTTTTATCTTCGAAATTCACTAATCAATCGTGACTAACATAATATCGAACGAGTAAGTTCCTAAAATATTAATAAATAGATGAGTAAGAGCCGGCGAGTGCTTATGAATTTTTTTGTAATTGTTGGCAAATGAAACAAACTTGTAAAGCAAAATAAAACAAAAATAAATCATTTTTAATTTTAACTTCGTTGTAATTGTAAAATGTTGTTTGCACAAAAATAATCACTACAGACATCACCAAGTGTAAATGAAGTTCTTTTGAGTGTGATTAAATATATTTTTGAAAAAATGAAGGGGAGACTGAGAATTAAAATACGTAAGTCTATGAACAAACGAATTTCTTGTGTCTGTAATTACAGTGTTTAGTCCCACGTCACTATTTCATACAACCCTAGGGCTGCATACCTTGTAGTATTCGCTAAACATTTGAGAAAAATAGCTCTTTAAGCTCGAGCCCTCAAAATTATTGAAGAAACTAAACCAAAATTATTCTTGGCGATATGACAAAACATATGGCCAACCTTTATCCCGTACGATTGAGTGGGCTCGGCCTCGAAGGAATATTTAATTTTCTATTTTCCTTCAAGTTTGAGGTAAACTTACGAAGAAAAACAATGCTTTAATATCATAAGGAACTCTGACGGAAATATCAAGTTGATTATTCTGGTAGAGTTTTAATTTAAAGCATCGAGCTTTTCTTCTACCACTACATACAAAAATAACGATGATAACTCTGGTTGACAAACACGAAAAAAATGCTTCCCTAAAGCTCGAAATAGTTGCCCTAGAAAGATTATAGCTTTTTAACCATTTCTGTGGGTTTTTGTGCTCCTAGCCATTACCAAAACACGTCAACTTACGTTAGAGTTCGCATAGTAATTGCTCACCGGGTTCGTCGCTTCATCGATATGTTCACGAGAAAACTCATTTAAGCCTCTGAAAAAATGTTGGTGGCTGCGGACAGCAAAATTCACAGAAATGGCTAAAAACCTATAATCATTCATTTTTTTCTAGTTTGAGCTTTAGGGTCACACCTGTGTTGACCAGTGTAACCATCAGTCATTCATAAAAGGCTGATGGTGATTTGACTGTTAATGCTATGAAAAAGCTAGTTATAGAAAAAATATAACAGAAGTAATATAGTTCATGTGACTTGAATAATTCACAGAACAAAAAAGAATAGAACCGCATTAGCTGCACTTTTCGCGTTGTATTCCATTTCAACCGCTCTCGCGTGAAGTCCTCTTACCGAATGGGATCAACCGAAAGCGTTTGTTTTCCTTCACACAGAACCATATGCGGGAAGCATAAAACCCAAATGTTAAGCTTCCACGGACTGGCAGTTTTGCAGAAAAAAAATCCGAATATAATGAAACAGCAAAAATTTTACGCCACGAAATCCAAGCAAGCGTTGCTTCACCACCCTCTAGTCGACCGACAAAATCAACTTGCACTGAGCGATTCATCAAACTTGACTAATGTTTGTAATGTTTACCCGCCGCGGGTCTGGTAGGAGAAGCAGGAGTAGGAGGAGGTGATGGAAGTGTAAGATTACGGAATGTTTTTCCTATTGTTTGCCGCTTGCTTTTGCCGGTTTATAGGGGCGGTAAATTTTGATAGCAGGGCATAAATCTGCCCCACTGGATTCTGAACATTGAAAATATGGCTTTTTTCCCGCTAACCCATGGCAGATTATCGTTGCGTTTGATTGGAAGTTGATCGAATAGGTGATTGTTTTTGTGGTTTGATGGGACCGAAAATGAATTTGACATAACAGGCTAATCAAGCGTGGAGCGGAAAAAGTGATTACTGTGGATTGTTTGCTTACCTTTATGATATCCTTTTCCATGGCTTGTTTCGCTTCCAGCTGCCGCTCCGATTCCGTTTGGTTCGACTTTTCCCGGAAAAGTTTCAGCGTTGCTTGCCTGAACAACACCGATTTCACCTTTTTGTTGGTGGTCCACTAACGTCCCCAGCGGGACGGCCAGCGTAAGATAGAGTAGAATATTTGTCACTTTCACCAAATGATGAGTTTGTCGCATCATTCACTGATTGGCGTTTCTCTAACGACGAAGTCCAAGTTACTTGACACTGGTTGAGAGCTTTAATGCGCTACAATCTAAGTACCATTCTGCTTTTGGCTTGTACGTTGTTAGAGCTTTATGTAAATTAACTACGAGTACAAGAATTTACGACTTAATCGTTCACATTTCCCAGTCCTCCTAACAGAATAATTGTTTACGGATTACTGTCAACATAAAATTTTATACATCTCATTTGTGTTCCTATTAACGCACCAAGCAGATTTATTATCCTTCGTCGCGTAGCAAATCCCAGAGCTTAATAATGTTATTTACTCCGGCAAAACTGTTCCGCCTCCTCGCTCTGTGTGTTCTACTCCATCCTTTCTAATGAAGGCAGTTGTTACTAGGGCCGTTGTTGAAGGCGAATAGCTTCCGCAGTTTCTCTCCCACCCCCCGTCATTTGACGACTCCCGGCGTGTGGTGTACATATAAATTAACACGAAAAGTCCCATGGATGGTGAATGGAAATGCTGCCGAACGACGATGCTTTTTGGTCTTTGAAATGTTATAAGATATATTTGTATTGAGGATTTGTGAAATGCTGTAAGCTTTAATAGAAGTTAACATGTAGTCGATTGTTCTGTTTTTCTGTGAGCGAGATTCTTTTATTTATTGTTATTAAAATAATTTTTGACAATTTCCTTATGGTTTTGAAAATTGCCAAAAATAAAAATGAAAAAAGTAATTTGTATGATAAAAGAGTAAAAACGGAGTGTAATTATAATTACACTTTTTACGATGTACGCGTACGCTTTTAATCGAGCGTACGCTCGAAAATGAAATTAATTATTGTCGCATTACCGCCCTACAGGGAGCTATAAATTATGCACTTATTGTTCCTTTCGGTTTTTTTATCTTGCCGTCGTTGGTTGGAAGGCAACTGTCGCTCCGATCGGACATGTGGGAAAAATGTGTTCCCCTTTGACATTATGCCTTTTGCAGTATGTGGCTAGGAGTAAAATTCAGGCTCTTTTAGACTGGTCACGTCACTCTAATTTTCCAATGACATTTTACAGTAGCAGTAGTCAACTTTGCATTCTTTTTTGGATAATGGCCAACAAATTCCAGCAGTCTGATTGGTTGGCGCTAGACTAGCACTTGAACTTGGAGAAGTTTTCCCACTCCGGATCGAACGCACGAGTGCACTCACTTTGAATTGGAGACCGCATTCCAGTGGTTTAAACTTTCAGCGGTGGTGTTGAGTTCGTTACAAATTTGCTAGAAAATTCCTTTTTGTAAGATAGTAAATGACCTTGCGTTTCCATTTGCTCTGCAACCGATGGAGACGCTTTGTTTTTCACGGATGCAGCGTGCTGGACTGCATGGGTCCACAAGTTATTATGATAATTGAAATTATTCGTGATTAATTTCATGGCATGAGTATAGCATTCAAACAACGATACATCAATCATGAATATGGTTCATTAATTACATATTAAAATGCTGATCAAATAAATAATCTGAATAAACCTTGTAACTCATCAACTTTTTGTTTGTAATACCTGGAAGGATTTTTTTTTTTTGTTATTTATGGCGGACAGAAATTAAGTTACAGTCGAATCAGTGTTTGGCATAAAGGTTTGATAGCTAAACTGTCCAATTTCCGTTTTCCTCTTTACATCACAAAAATAATACAAAGTTACTTGACTGACCGCACTCTTTAGGTTAACTATTTGAATAGTAAATCTGATAGATTGCCTGTTAGAGTTGGTGTACCTCAAGGAAGTATCTTGGGCTTAGACTTATATAATATTTTTACTTCTGATCTTCCTGATTTACCACCAGGTTGTGAGAAATCTCTGTTTTGTGACAATACAAGCATTTCCGCAAAAGGAAAAAGCCTTCTTTTTATATGCAGTAGGCTGCAAAAAAGTCTAGATATATTCTCTTCATATTTGCAGAAATGGAAGATTTCGCCTAATGTATCAAAACACAATTAATTATTTTTCCCCATAAACCAAGAGTTTCTTTTCTCAAACCCACCAATAATCATGTTGTTAAGATGAACGATGCAGTCTTAAATTGGTCTGACCAAGTTAAATATTTAGGGCTAATTTATGATAAAAATCTTACCTTCAAGGAGCACATTGAGAAAATCCAAACAAAGTGCAATAAATATATAAAATGTTTGTATCCTCTTATCAACGGAAATTCTAGACTTTGTCTCAAGAATAAACTGTTAATATACAAACAAATATTTAGACAACCAATGTTATATGCAGTCCCCTTCTGGACAAGTTGTTGTACAACCAGAAAGAAGGTGCTTCAAAGGATTCAGAACACACTTCTGAAAATGATATTGAAGCGTCCTCGCTGGTTTAGCACGAATGAACTACACAGGGTTACTAATGTGGAAACATTAGAAAATATGTCAAACCAAATAATCAATGAGTTCCGACGAAAATCGTTGCAATCTTCAATTACAACGATTAGCTCACTATATAGTCAGTAAGATAGGTGTAAAATTAGATTAAGGTTTAATTTTAAACTTCTTTTTTTTCTCTTGACAAGTAGGTTTACAATTTTCCTACAATTATATTCACTTGACTGCGGATGCAATTACAATCTTTTAATGAAATAAAGCTTAAAATATATGTAATAGTATTAATATGTCACCGTTTGTGGCAGAACACACAATAAAAATTCTGAAAGAATATTTGTAAATAATTAATTCATCACCCCCTAGTAATAAAAGTCGAATGCCAGTTCCAAATTGAATATTTTAGGAGAAATAAGTGCTCAGGGTGAGACCTTACTCTGGAAAGTCGAAGAAAAAATTAATTTTCGTGAGATTTTTTGGATGTTTAGGATAAAGTGAAGTGTTCGGGTATTCTACTTCTTTTACTCTCACATTCGTTCTTTTTTCTCTTCTCTTTTCTGAGTTTTCCTTTTCTTCTTTTCTGTTCTCTTCTCTATCTCTACGTATCTCTCCTTATCGTGTTATATATCTCCTCTCCAGCTCTCGCATTTATTTATCATACTCTGTCTCTCTACTTTCTTCTCTTCTCTCTCTTTTACTTTCTCTTTTCTCTTTCTATCTTCTATCTTCTATCTTCTATCAATTATCTTTATCTTATATTTTCTATTTTTTATTTCCTATTTTCTATTTTGTATTTTGTATTTTCTGTTTTCTATTTTCTATTTTCTATTTTCTATTTTCTATTTTTAATTTTCAATTTTCTATTTTGTATTTTGTATTTTCTATTTTCTATTTTCTATTTTCTATTTTCTATTTTCTCTTTTCTATTTTCTATTTTCTATATTCTATTTTCTATTTTCTATTTCCTATTTTCTATTTTCTATTTTCTATTTTCTATTTTTTTTTTCTATTTTCTATTTTCTATTTGCTATTTTCTATTTTCTATTTTCTATTTCCTATTTTCTATTTTCTATTTTCTATTTTCTATATTCTATTTTCTATTTTCTATTTTCTATTTTCTATTTTCTATTTTCTATTTTCTATTTTCTATTTTCTATTTTCTATATTCTATTTTCTATTTTCTATTTTCTATTTTCTATTTTCTATTTTCTATTTTCTATTTTCTATTTTCTATTTTCTATTTTCTATTTTCTATTTTCTATTTTCTATTTTCTATTTTCTATTTTCTATTTTCTTTTTTCTATTTTCCATTTTCTATTTTCTATTTTCTATTTTCTATTTTCTATTTTCTATTTTCTATTTTCTATTTTCTATTTTCAATTTTCTATTTTCTATTTTCTATTTTCTATTTTCTATTTTCTATTTTCTATTTTCCATTTTCTATTTTCTAGTTTCTATTTTCTATCTTCTATTTTCTATTTTCTATTTTCTATTTTCTATTTTCTATTTTCTATTTTCTATTTTTATATTTATTATTTTTTATTTTCTATTTTATATCTTCTATCTTCTATCTTCTATCTTCTATCTTCTATCTTCTATCTTCTATCTTCTATCTTCTATCTTCTATCTTCTATCTTCTATCTTCTATCTTCTATCTTCTATCTTCTATCTTCTATCTTCTATCTTCTATCTTCTATCTTCTATCTTCTATCTTCTATTTTCTATCTTCTATCTTCTATCTTCTAACTTCTATCTTCTATCTTCTAGCTTCTATCTTCTATCTTCTATCTTCTATCTTCTATCTTCTTTTTTCTTTTTTCTATCTTCTATCTTCTATCTTCCAGCTTCTATCTTCTATCTTCTAGCTTCTATCTTCTATCTTCTATCTTCTATCTTCTATCTTCTATCTTCTATCTTCTATCTTCTATCTTCTATCTTCTATCTTCTATCTTCTATCTTCTATCTTCTATCTTCTATCTTCTATCTTCTATCTTCTATCTTCTATCTTCTAGCTTCTATCTTCTATCTTCTATCTTCTATCTTCTATCTTCTATCTTCTATCTTCTATCTTCTATCTTCTATCTTCTATCTTCTATCTTCTATCTTCTATCTTCTATCTTCTATCTTCTATCTTCTATCTTCTATCTTCTATCTGCTATCTTCTATCTTCTATCTTCTATCTTCTATCTTCTATCTTCTATCTTCTATCTTCTATCTTCTATCTTCTATCTTCTATCTTCTCTCTTCTTTCTTCTCTCTTCTCTCTTCTCTCTTCTCTCTTCTCTTTTCTCTCTTCTCTCTTCTCTCTTCTCTAATCGTTCTGCTTTGTATTTCTTCTCCTTCTCTCCTCGCTCCTATTTTTGTTTATTCTCTTTCTCTCTCTCTTTCTCACTCTCTTTTCTCTCTTTTTTTCTCTCTCTCTTTCTCTTTGTCTTTCCTCTGTTTTCTCTCTCTCTACTCTCTCTCTCTCTTCTCTTTCTTTTCTCTCCCTCTTCTCTCTCTCTTCTCTCTTTCTCTCTCTCTCTCTTTCTCTCTCTTTCTCGCTCTTTTTTTTCTTTCTCTCTCTCCTTACCGTTTCTCGTTCTTTGTCTTTCTCACTCTCTCTCTATTCTCTCTATTTCTTCTCTCTCTTTTCTCTCTCTCTTCTCTCTCTCTTTTCTCTCTCTCTTCTCTCTCTCTTCTCTCTCTCTTCTCTTTCTCTTCTATCTTTCTTTCTCTCTTTCTCTCTCTCTCTCTTTCTCTTTTATTTTCTCTTTCTCTTTCCTGTCCCTCTTTCACTCTCTCTCTCTCTCTCTCTCTCTCTCTCTGTCTTGCGCTTTTGTTCAAACGTTCTCTGTCTCCATCCATGAATACGGGTTTTTTATTCTTCATACTCTGATTTTTCATTAATAGGACACCTTAAAACATGTCCAATGGCAAGAGATGGCGCTTTTTCAGTGGTAGTGAAATCGAAATTTCTCCTAGTATTTTGCTCATTGACCGAGAATACAGCTATCAAATGTCTTCTATACATTTTATTCTATCTTTCTGGTACTTACTTTCACTAAACGCAATCTATTTTCATCAAAACACATGGTTTTCCTATATAACTCCATTAAGTCTTACTACCATTCGTCCATGAGCACAACGATGAACACAACGGTGTGTTAATTTTGACAACAGATCAAAATTAGGGCGAGAGCCGTGTGGTTGAAAGCGGATGCGCACAATACTCATTAAGGTGGTTCAAGGTTGTAATAAGCAAGTTATCTCTTACAAATCTTCATGCAAATTTTAAATGCAATACGATAAGCGGAGTCACCAGTAATTGACATCCGATAATTTTAGGATTTTCGAGGGCTCAAATGGAAGCAATAAAATTTTGTTCTGGCTCTTTGCTATCAGGTTTCAACATTTCCATCAGACGATGAACCGCTTTAATGCTCTTAGCCAAGCAACGACATCTGGTTTTGGTTTGTATTAAAAAATCAATCAGCAATTTTTTATTAGATGGCGATACACTAACAGTTGCGCTCACCGGTGTGATTTATTAGCAAAAATTAGCGGTGGTGTCCCATTCGATGATTCAAGATAACATTCAGAGGTTAAATATCGATGATTCGATGATCTCAATCTCTCTCTCTTTCTTTCTCTCTTTTCACTCTGTCTCTTTTTCTTTCTCAATGTCTTTCTTCCTTTTTCTCGCCCTCTCTATCTCTCTCTTTTCTCTCTCTCTCTCTCTCTCTCTCTCTCTCTTCTCTCTCTCTCTTTCTTTCTCTTTCTCTCTTCTCTCATCTCTCTCTTTACTCTTTTTTTTTCTCTCTCTTTCACTCTGTCTCTCTCTCTCTTCTCTCTCTGTCTTGCGCTTTTGTGTAAACTCGTGAGTTTCGCTTCACTTAAACTGTAAACTGCAGGCTGGTGAAATACCTGCGTGTTCCACAAACGGGTTTTCACGACAGATTTCGCAAGCGAAAATTTACGCTTTTTTACTTCGCTTGGAACTGTACCAAACTATGCTTATAGGCGAACCATGATTTTTGAATCATTCGATGATTCAAGATAACATCCAGAGGTTGAACATCGATGTTCGATGAAATTTTTGCATCCAAGATGTCTAGAAAGCTGGGTAGTTTTCAAGAAAAGAGCAGAGTACACATCTGCCACGCATAAAAGGCTCATACGGCTGGTCCACTGTTCTGCAATTGATACAGGCAGGTCAGGAGGGGAACGAATCAGCATATAAGTTCCGTTGAGTAACCTTGTCCAAGCATAATCTGCCTTAACCCGTTTTGCTTAGCTGAATCGTACGCCGCCTTCAAATCCATGGACATACATGATGAGTATGCAAGTTTTCTTTTTCACACGTTCCAAGGATTTGAGGATTTGGCCCTTCTCGTAGACTGGGCAAATGACTTGTCTGCGTGCAAGCCTGAAAGCTTGACTGGGAGTCCGTCCAAGGTTACTTGACCGACAATGTGTTTGTCTTAATGAATAAAACTTACGCTAGTATACACAGAAGATAGTATAAACACGCATATACAAATATTCTCTTCGCCGATTTCTGAATTTTTTAGACGATTCCCCAAGTTGGAACAAATATCGCAGAAAATTCATGAATCATCGCTGTCATCGGTTCTTGGTACCGATACAGACTTCGATGAAAACTAGGCTGTAACTTCGCTGTACTTCAACTGAAGAACCAAAAACGAGACAAAATCTCTTTATTTTAAGTATGTCTAGCGGTGGAGAGAACGCATTTTACACTCGAAATTTCATTACGCTTATATTCCATTGATTCAACAAAAGGACTGTATGAACTCTCGCCGCTTTTTCGTCGAGAGAATCCTTTGTTCTCCCCGGTACTGGTATAGCGAGGGTGCCTTTTTATGATAAACGTACAGTACCACTCGCATACGTGCAACGGTTTTTATGTAGATATATTTTTAATGAATTTCATTATTGCCCAAGTTGAAAAGGGAATATCTTGACTAACGACAATCATTTTTTTACATTGTACCTGATGTCGTAAGCAGTGCTGGTACAGCGTGTCTGAAATGCATTTCTGCAATTGTTACTGAATTTCCACTTTAAAGATCTCTTGAATGCGGTCCAAGATCCCCTTTTTGCCTGGTCATCAAAACAAAAAAAATAGTTTTTTTTGTGCATGTTCAAACTATTAGAGTGAACTGTTCGAACGATGCACTGTAAAATCAATGTAGGATGGAACAGCAAATACTACAAGGTATACAGCCCTAGGGGTTGTATGAAATGGTGACGTAGGACTAAATATATAATATATGCTAAACTAAATATTATTATATGCTGCGCTAAACTGTTCATAGGTAACACTACCGTTTATTTTTGATAGTCGTTATTTTAAAACTAACGATGCATGAATACATGAAAATTTTACACTAGTAGTAGTTGCGAAAATTCTGATAACTCTTATCTTCAAGCATCTACAGTTCTGAAAAGAACCGATTCCATAATATTCAGTTAAAAATTCGTGCTACAGAACGCTGATAATCGCACCATGAATATTTTGTTGGCCGCGCATAAAATTTGCTCTTCGCTGTGCCCTCCAGTAGCTGTGCTAGCAAAATATCCTTCATCGAACGATGGTAAGTGTTGCTGCCGTATGCAAAATGAAGGTGTAACATAGTTCCGCAGTGCCTGGAAGTTGACTCGTATGCAGCTCTCGTTTTTCAATGTCGCGTACCTTTAACAGCTGCACTGCTCTCGCTTATGTGTAACAAACTAAACTGAAGCTGAATTTTCTACACGCAGTCTTTTGTATCGAGTTCAGAGCAGATTTTTGCAATTAAGGCGTGGCTACGTAGCTTCGAGAAAGAGGAACAAACCAAAACACCTTCGATACTACTGAGTGATTTTCATAAGCATCAAAAGAAAGGTTTGGCTTTCCCGATGCGCAAATCACTCTGGTTCTTAGATTGACTAATTTTCGTTTCTAACATTTGACTGATAACGGTGTTCGAGTGAACACAAACAAACAATTGAACCGGAAAATCACTCAATTTAGCAGTGCAAATTCTTGAAATGAGGGTTATATCTTGTTGTGATAAACTATTCATAGGTAACACTACCGTTTATATTTGGTGCGTCCTGGTCGTTATTGTAAAACTGATTATTGAGAAATAGATGGACATTTCACACTAGGAGTAGTTGTGAAAATTCTCGTAACTCTTATCTTCAAGCATTTATAGTTCTAAAAAGAACCGAATCGATAACCTTCAGCTCGAAATGTATGCTACAGAATGCTGATAATCACACCACCACCGGTAGCAACGATAAAATATAAAATTTGCTCTCCGCTGTGCCCTCCAGCAGCTGTGCCAGCAAAATATCCTGCAGCGTACAATGGTTATTATTGCTGCCGTGTGCAGAATACAGGTAACATGCTCCGCGGTGCCTGGATGTTGACTCGTATGCAGCTCTCGTTTCTCAATGTCGTGAAGCTTTAACAGCTGCACCGCACTCGCTATTGTGGAACAAACTAAACTGAAGCTGAATTTTCCACACGCAGTCTTTTGTATCGAGTTCAGCGTAGATTTTTACCATTAAACAAAGACAAACAAACCAAAACACTTTGTTGAGTCAAAATATGTAGGCAGTGGAATTTATTTCGTCCATATTATTGTTATCTGTGCTTGGGAAGCAAGCCAAGAACAAGGGAAATGTATGGGAAAGCTTGACCTTGGAACTTTTCACCTTTTTCCACCATTAAGCAGTAAAGCAACAATGTTGAACATAATATCAAAAAATTGTTACACATTTTATCTATCCACCGAAATATAAATGACTAAGATGCATTAATTCGTTCGCTTGCTATAACCGTTTGAAATCTGACGCAACATTTGCCAGTTTCATTTTCATTTTAACAAAGTGTAATCTTGTATAGAAAACAAAGACGTAGTCCTACGTCAAAAAAGAATGCGAAAGCTTGGGCACCGATTTGCTGCAGAGTTTTGTTCGAAGTTGCATATCTGTTCTGTGCTTCGCTGCAAAAACCTGCCAGTGCAATTTTCTTCTGTCTTTCAGCGTGTTCAGAGTCAACAGCATACATCGCAGCGGATAAGGAGGAAAACTCAATGCCTCACACCACGACAGGTTACATGAAGCTGAATCTAATTTGGACACATCCGATCTGGTGTTTTTAACCTACATTAAACGGAGATAAGACGACTACTGAGCAATACTGCTCTTTCAGACATTGCGGTTCTGTTAAATTATGGAGATGAAACCCAAATGATGGTTTGCTTTTGAAAAAATCGAAGAGTAGGAGAGATTGAAGTTCAGCATCCGGTCTAGTAGACCATCAATATCTGTCACACGATCTATTCCGCGTAGCGCCGCAATGTCAACACAGTAGTTGAATATAGTTGGGCTCATAGAACGGTGGAACATCATGCACTTTCGAACACTGATTACAAGTCCAGTCAACGAAAGTGTTAAGCAAAACCTGTTAGATCATCTGCATAAAAGTGCTTGGAGTTAGATGACAACAGAGCAGCTACAACGTTGAAAAATACCCAGAACAGAAATGGGCCCAGGTTGCTTCCTGGTGGTACCCTGGAAGGGCTGATGAACGCTGAAAAGACACACGATGCATGGTCACTAGTGCCTCATCGGTTAATTGCTTTGCTACCTTGTCGTTCACCAATCCACTCATAAACATTCCGATTGTAGGAACGAGCAACCACCGAATGTGCTCATCGAAAAACTTCACCGACCTCAGGCCATTCTCGTTGCTGGTAGGTTGGAGGTTGCACCCACCAATGAAGAGACGGAAGAGCTACCGTTGTCCAACCTGTGCGTATGCGTCGATGACGATCGTCGGATCATGTCTACTACTGGGAACCACAATAAGAGTGAAAGTGTTTCTCCTTGAGGCAGCCATTAACCGATCTGATATTTAAGATTCCCACTGCCAAGGGCAGCAGATATTTTCCTACCTTTAAGCATTGCCGTTATCCATTCTATTATACAGTATCTAGGCCCCTTGCATTTGGCTAAAGGTTGCATTATCGAATGCTCCTTCAATGTCAAGAACAGCAATCAGATCTATTTCTTTGGCTTCACGCGTTTTTTCGATTTTACTAACAAGCGATAGTAAAGTCGTTATTGTTGATGGTGAGCAAATTGGTTTCTGTTCACTTGTGACACTTGTTTTAAGTACTTCAGTCAAACAGAGGAATAAGAACTAGTTCCACTCGTTGGAACAATGTGTGAAAATTTTGTAAAGTTGAAAAGAACTTGCCTACCCAACCTTAGAAGGCAGTTCATAAGCTTCTCCTCGTTTTTTGTTAAGAGAAATCAAAAGTGAAACTGCCATCCACTTTTTTGGGACTGCTAAGACTAGTTTTAATCAATTTAATCCACCACCAATTCTGCCGCGCAGTAGTTGGAGTTTTCATAACCGCAGTCAGAGCTTTTTTTCCTGATAGAATAGGCTTCCTTAAGCATTCTCTCGCCTAGATGCATGAGATCAACTCTAGATCCAAGATAGCGAGTTTCGGTATCTGTAAAACAGTCTAAAGTTGCTAAATAATATCTGAAATGGGTGTTTCCAGAACTATAATGATGCCCTGAAGTCGGATACCGACCCAAAGGCTATTTTGACATCCATGATGATGATGGCGACTTTAGGTTTCGTTAAGTGCAATCTTGAAATCCTAGACGTCGCATTTTGAGCAAATTATCATTGAGGCCATTTATTTGGAAGCGTTTTCATAAAAAATGTCCTAAATTTTATATATTTCTAATCGTCAGTTTTAATTTGGCTTGAACTGTGCACAGATGTTCTTATGGGTCAAAGATGTCGTTTCGTGCTGTTAGCATTTTTTGTTTGGATAAGGACTAAATTTTTAGAAAGGTACATTCATGTTTACATCTTATTTTCCATTGTTTCGTTTTTCACTTCCTGCCGGTTTTGTTTTACCTTTCTCCGCTCTTATTTGCTTCGTTATTTCCTATTTTTTTTCTTTTGCTGTTTTTGTGATTTTTATGATTCTTTTTATACTTTTTCGTTTTTCTCCCTTTTTACCATTTATAGTGATTTTCCCTTCATATTTTTCCTATTTCCAGTTGAGTTCTATCTGTTAGTTTTCTGCTTCTGTTTGTTTTCAAGTAACTTAACCTTACACTTTAAACTAGCCTAAGTTTTACTCTTACCTAATTCTTTTTTTCCATTTTTCTCTTACTTCCTCGTAATGTAGCTGTGTTTCTAGTGTTTGTTTTCTTGCTTCTGTTTTTCATTTATCCGTTCTTCACTTCCACTTTAACATTTATCTTTGTCTTTTGGCCTTTTCCCTCTACCATATCTTTTTTTCTCTCGTCTAATTTTTATTTTGACTCTTTATTTCAGTCCTCCACCTTTGGTTTCCATCTTCGGTTATATGTGGATATTTTAAATATTTTCTACCTCGTTTTCGTTTGAAACTGATTCTTTTTTTCCTGTAGGTTTTTGGTAGTTTTATTCGCTTTATTCAGTTCAATTAATTTTTTTTGTAAATTTTTGATAGTTTTATTCACTTTATTTTGACTTCTTCTCCTCTTCTTTATGCTTTCTTTTTGGTTTTTAACTTTATTCTTTCGATTTGTCTTTTACTTTCGCTTTCACCTTATCATATTTTCTAACCTTTTTTAGCATCGCTATTTTTCTTTTTTGATCATATCTTATTTGTTCCATTTTCCGTTACAAATGTTCCTTTTTCCGTTTTTTTCTATACTTTATACTTTTTTCAATGTTTCGATTTGTATTTGTATTTTTTATTTTCATATTTCATTTTTTTTAACTCGCCTATGTCCAATGCAATTCTTGCTTAAATTTTCCTGGTTTTTGTAAAGCTTTTATTTGCTTCACTTCTTCAGACCCTCGTGTTTCTCTTTTCCGTTTTCTATTTAGTTTTTTGTTACTTTCTTTTATTCGGCGTTTACTGTTATTTGAATTTTCCTGCAAATATTTTTTTATCAAAGTTACACGATGATTTGATTTGATCATACTTTGTTGTATTATCTTGATCTTTAATTTTTTACTTTTAATCTTTTTTGAATATTTTTTTTTTCATTCATTTGATCTTTTTTTATCAATTTCTCTTCACTTATTTAGATAATTATTATTATTTGTTCCCGTTATTTACTACTTTTCCCTTTCTTTCTTGATTACTTTGTTCACCTAACATATTCAATTTCCTCTCTTTTGCTTCTATCCTCTTAGTTAGTTTTTCCTGTACTCTTAGTTAATAATTCTTTCCCTTAATTCTATTTTCCTTTGCATTTTCCTGTTTACCCTTCCTTTTTCTTGTTTCGTCGTCTTTTTTGCCTATATCATTGAATTTTTTCTCTTCTCATTCTTTGTTATTTCAATCCTCTTGCCGTTTCTCTTATCATTTTTCTTATACTTTTACCGTTTTTTTTTCATTCTCTGTTTTCTAATTTCCTCTCATTCTCAGTTTCTTAAGCTATATAAAAATTTTGTTCGTATTTTTAATTTTTATTTTGTTTCATTTTTACTGAATTCGTTTTAAACTAGAATTTTTTTCTAGCGAATGTTGATCACATCACATTTTGAATTAAAAGTATTGAATATTTTAACATGCACATCTGAATAGGGCATCACTGAATAGGAATGGAACAAACACTATGCGGCGCAAACAAGTTTTGCACAGTCAGAGTGCTTGCAAGTTTAAGCAACATTTTACTTATGATTCCATCGCAAAACAAGAAAATATTAAATCTTCGATTATTTATTTGTTTTGCCCTTAAAAGGACAATTGTTGCTTAATCGGAAATCGGATATGATGCTGATGGCATCTTTGTGCAATTCCGACGGTATAATGAGGCACGAAAAAAGGCATTCTGACAACGCAGTGGAAAGTTGTTTTCACGCTGGAAATGATTGCCACAGGTTTGAGAGTCGTAGTTCTCTCAGGTTTGAGAGTCGTAGTTCTACGTCAAAACCCCAAAAATGTAATTATAAATTTATCTTTTCAAAAAATCCACTTTGTAAAAATCTGAGTTTTTTTCCAACGGAAACTACAAAATGTTAGCTTTACATTGATAGTTGTATGAACTTGGAGAAAAAAAATGAATAAAAACTTTCCAAAAACATTAATTTAATTTTTTTTACAGCGTATTTTTTTTTTTGGAGCAAAATTATTATCTAAACCTTTGCAAAGGCATCCAACCGATCAAACAAACCGTTTAAGCTCTAAAAATATTCTTATCATTGTGTTAGTCGACCCAGAAAATTGTTTTGTTTTTGAAAAACAAAGAAAAAATTGGAATTGTTCAATATATAATTTCTGCCAGGAGCTGAGAGAAGTACTCACGATCATGCGTCATTTCATCGGAAAAAGTGATGGTTGCGGGTAATTTAACCGACGGGTGTCGACGGTCAAAGGAGGTGAAGGAGAAAATGTCTAGCAGGAGGCCGAAGACAGCCCAGTTCGAAGTCGAGCTTAACACATGTAATAATAAACGCCACCAAATTCACCACAATTTAAAACAATGACAAATGATAAAAATAGTCAAAACGATTGATTAATAGACGATACACGTTGAGGTTTTAGACCATGGTATGAATTCGGCAGCGTAGTAGCAATCAACACAAGAAAAGAAAAGTGCAAGTTAGCGTATGACAGGAATGCAAATATCTGAGCTATAATTATAAGAATAGGATTCCTACCTAGAGGCCAAGCCTAACTGGCCAATGCTAGTCATGTTCTTTAAAGAGACTTACATCATTTTGAAGTGGGGGCGGATGTAACGGTAACCTCGTTCCTCCCACATTAACCAATAGGGTTCCTGTCACTTTGAATATTTTTTCGCATTTCTCCATGATCAGACAACCATTAAAGGGTAGCTAACTTTTTTTAGTTTTTATAAAAAAAATTAAAACATAAAATTTATAATTTTGTTTTGATGAATAAAAATTTTTATTTTCACGGTGTATTATTATATCTGAAAAATAAAATTATTACCTACAACTTTGTCGAAGACGTCGTATCGATCAAACAAACCGTTTTGGCTCTAAAAGTCATCAATAATACTCTTTTACGTAAACCTTTTTCAAAAATTAGTCGTGTCAATACATATAGCTCAAAATACCATCTTTAGACAATAGGAACATCTGTGCAAAGTTTTAGTCAGTTCTAACTCGGTC
The DNA here is from genome assembly GCF_029784165.1 of Wyeomyia smithii. Classification (NCBI taxonomy): domain Eukaryota; kingdom Metazoa; phylum Arthropoda; class Insecta; order Diptera; family Culicidae; genus Wyeomyia; species Wyeomyia smithii. The sequence continues at coordinate 177,417,062 of NC_073694.1, forward strand.
TTTCTCACGTACTTATTTACCTTACACCCACATGCACTCACTCATTCACATATCCACTCACTTATTCACTCCTTCGTTAATTCTTTCATCCATTTCTCTCACTTTTGCTTCACTATTCGCTTCAGTGTAGTAACAATTCTTATGCTATTAAACTATTTTTTTTATTGTTTTTCCAACCTCACTGTCTTTTTCTTAATATATTTTTATTATTTTATGGTTTTTAATTTATTAAACATTTTCTGTTTATGCATCGTACTCTCGTTCTCCTACATATTTTTTAGTGTTTTCTTTTTTTTTTTCTCAGAGAGCTTAACCATTTAATCAGACTTTTCTTTGTTTAGGTGAATTTAAAGCAATTTTGATATTCAGTGAAATCACTTTCCGAATTAACTAAGCAAATACATCGCTTGTTGGTCATAGTCCAGCAGAAACTTATGGGAAAGGTGGCCTTAAGAGCTCAGGGTAAATTTGCAATTCGTATGCACCACAACATTGATAACAACATTCGATACTGTTTTTTATTTCCTTCTCTGATCGCAAACAGTAAACTAATTATAATGGGACTATTTTTTCCCGTTATCTATTATCACAGAGTGGACCAAAATAATCGGCCGCTTCCTGATTTTGACAAAATAAACATTAACGTTTTCCCTTCATTCTATCATTATTGCATTTTCCCGTTGTAGCACATTTAGCTTTATATATGAACACAACTCACAGCACAGACAAATGGAAACGCCATTAACGATGTGCGATACTATCCTGATAACAAATATGCCGTTAGAGTGGATGACAGAAAAAAAAATTGTTTTCGAAACATTCAATGAATATTTTAACTTTTTACGGCTTCCGGGAAGTTATTTCAAGCAGGTCTCTATAGACAGAACGGAAGCACTTGTCAGTTCTAACCACAACCGGTAGTTCTATTCAATTAGCCCCAGTGCCTTCCTGTTGAAACAATGAACTGACCACAGGTCACAAAACTGCAAACGCATTCGATCTCTACCCGGAAGTTGACACGTACGACACAAACAAAGTCCGAATTGTACTCATGCCGGTGGATTTTACATTCGTCCGTCGTTCTACTGTCCTACAGAAGCATTATTATCGGCTCGGTGCAAGCGACGAGAAACAATATCACCACCGGCGAGAGCTGGGGTTTGACGCATCCGAATCCGGTTCCGCCAGTCAGGGGACGAAACATGCAAAGCACATCCTTACATCCTGCTGGTTTTATGTTCCACTTTCGCCGAATCACACTACGCGGCGAGCCACAACCGTTTACGACGAGCGAGAATTCCGAATAGTAACGTGTGTAAGCAGCAGGGAGGGACCGTCAAAAACCGTCGTCAACCGTGCGGTCCGACAGTCGAAAGCAGACTGAGCTTTGAGCTTGGTGTCGTATTGCCACAGGACTGGGTTGCAGTGCTGTCGGATGCTGTGCTGTGACTTGGTCGTTACTGGCGGCGCCACCCAGGATTCCGGCACGCGCTCGCTCGGTTGCATTTTCTTTCCCTTTTACTGTGGGCTGGACTGGGTGGGGTGGCGAAGGTGAGGTAGTTTGGTTGGTGTCCAACAACAAGCCTATTTCTTTATCTGGCAGCCGTCGTCATCGTTTCTACTCGTCACAAGTTGATTGGGATTTAGAATGAGTCCGGGATTTGTTCGATTATTGGGAAAGTTTCCCTCTGGGTTCGAATTCGGCCCCAATTTGGTCGAGCGTCTGCTTTGTTTCGCTGTTTGCAAGTTTTTTTTTACGATTTATGGGAAAATCATGTCTTGAATTTGGGACATAAATTGTAGAGAAATAAATATTTAGATGTTACTGTTAAATTTGATTTACTCATGGCGAATTTATGTGGTATAAGAACAGAAACTTCCGAAATCAGCAGCAATTTGTTTACTTATATTCTCTATTTTTATTTTCATTCGAAAAAGAAATGTACTAAATAAAGACATTCTAATATCTGTCTGACACGTACGACACAAACAAAGTCCGAATTGTACTCATGCCGGTGGATTTTACATTCGTCCGTCGTTCTACTGTCCCATAGAAGCATTATTATCGGCTCGGTGCTGATATCTGATAGGGAAGCGTTTAATAATGATGAAACTTTTTTTTTTTTTAAATAGTTTATTTGACACGGCACGATACAATTTATGTTTAACTGAGCCAAGTACATTTTTTTTTTAAATTCTAAATTAGCAGGGAAAAGAGGGAGGCCTTTTCTTTATTCTCGCGGCCGACTACGAGCTAGTGGGGATTTGAGGTGAGAGGAGGGGTGTTACAATTTTGTTTTTAACTATTTTATATTACAGAATGTATTCATTTGTACGTGGCTAACCAGTGATGTTCTATTTGAGCAGTTTTGGTCTGAGGTGTCTGCGTAAACATAGAGATGCCGAGTCTTCGTTTTAGTGTCTCCAGCCGGGTGTATCATTCTCTTTCAAAATGTGACAGAAATTGTATTCTAGCAAATAGATAAAAGAAATCAAATTTTAATGCCAGCATTTTTTATAAACCCGTATAGCTGTGTCATGTACTGGAGATCACCGCTTCCCAGAATGTCTCTAACGGGTACGTTCGGTTGTTTTCCTCGGGCCCGAAGGGAATCTATAAGCTCGGACCTAACACCACAGTATTCGGTACACGACCAAACAACATGTTCGATGTCTTGGTAGCCATCGCCACAAACGCAGTGATTACTGTCTACAAGCCCTATACGAAAGAGATGCGTGTTTAACGTATAGTGATTGGACATAAGTCTGGACATCACGCGAATGAAGTCCCGACCTACATCCAACCCCTTGAACCATGCTTTCATCGATACCTTAGGAAAAATGGAATGTAGCCACCGTCCCAGTTCATCTGAGTTCCATGATGATTGCCAACTGTTGAGTGTTCTCTGACGCAAAATGCTATAAAATTCATCATAAGCAATTGGTCTTTCATAAATATCGCCATCAATAGCACCCACCTTAGCTAAAGAGTCAGCCTTTTCGTTACCCGGAATCGAGCAATGAGAAGGGACCCACGCTAAGGTAACCCGGTGATTTTTATCTGTTAATGCACTTAAAAACCGCCGTATTTTCCCCAGGAAATACGGGGTGTGCTTCACAGGCTTCATTGATCGCAGAGCCTCAATGGCACTGAGACTATCTGTGAAGATGAAGTAGTGATCTATGGGTAGGGTTTCGATGATTCCAAGAGAGTACTGAATAGCAGCAAGTTCTGCGACGTACACGGAAGCAGGAGCATCGAGTTTGTAGTGGACTCATCTAGATTAGATCCGTCAGTGTAAAACCTTTTATCATAACTAACATGTTTAAACTTATTGGAAAAAATCTTAGGGATCTCTTGGGGTCGCAATTGATCCGGGATACCAGAAATGTCTTGTTTCATGGTGGTGTCGAAGAATATAGCATTATTAGAAGTATCTAAAAGTGCGACATTGGAGGAATCGTATGAAGAAGGATGAATATCTTGAGCCATATAGTCAAAATATAAAGTCATAAATCTGGATTGAGATTGAAGGTCGACCAACCTCTCGAAATTTTCAATTACTAATGGGTTCATAACTGTGCATCGAATTAGCAACCAGTAAGAGAGATTCCAAAAACGATGTTTCAACGGAAGAATACCCGCTAACACTTCAAGACTCATCGTATGGGTCGACTGCATGCAACCCAAGGCAATACGCAAACAACGATATTGTATTCTCTCTAATTTTATAATGTGTGTGTTCGCGGCGGAGCGAAAGCAGAAACAGCCGTACTCAAGAACTGACAATATCGTTGTTTGGTATAACCTTAGAAGGTCTCCTGGGTGAGCACCCCACCAAGTTCCGGTAATCGTACGGAGAAAATTAATCCTCTGTTGGCATTTTTGTGTCAGATACCTAATATGACAAGCCCAGGTGCATTTAGAGTCGAACCAGACCCCGAGATATTTAGCGACTAAAACCTGAGAGATCGTTTTACCCGTTAGTAGGAGCTGCAGCTGAGCTGGGTTATGCTTCCTAGAAAAAACGACCAACTCGGTTTTCTCCGGAGAGAATTCGATACCCAGCTTAAGAGCCCAATCAGACAAATTGTCTAAGGTATCTTGCAATGGTCCTTGCAGATCGCTAGCCTCGCTACCAGTAATGGATACAACGCTATCGTCTGCAAGTTGCCTTAGCGTGCATGAATTTGCAAGACATTCATCGATGTCATTGACGTATAAATTATATAAGAGAGGACTTAAACATGAGCCCTGGGGAAGGCCCATGTAACTAATTCGGGAAGTTGTCGAATCGCCATGTGAGAAATACATATGCTTTTCTGACAACAAATTGAGCAAAACGTTATTCAAATTTGGTGAAAGTCCCTGCGAATGAAGTTTCGCGCTTAAAACTTCTACAGAGACAGAGTCAAAAGCCCCCTTAATATCCATGAACGCAGAAGCCATTTGCTCTTTTCGAGCAAAGGCTAGTTGAATTTCAGTAGAAAGCAACGCTAGGCAATCGTTCGTCCCTTTGCCCCGGCGAAAGCCAAATTGAGTATCTGAAAGTAACCCGTTTGTTTCGACCCATTTGTCTAACCGTAAGAGGATCATTTTCTCCATTAATTTCCGGAGGCAAGAGAGCATCGCAATCGGCCTATATGAATTGTGATCAGAGGCAGGTTTCCCGGGTTTCCGAATAGCAATGACTTTTACCTCCCTCCAGTCATGCGGAACAATATTTAGCTCAAGAAACTTGTTGAACAAATTCAACAAGCGTCTTTTTGCAGAGTCGGGTAGATTCTTCAACAGGTTGAATTTTATTCTATCTAACCCTGGAGCCTTATTGCTGCACGACAGGAGAGCCATTGAAAATTCCAACATCGAAAATGGAGGCTCTTCCGTAGTTACTAATAACGCGTCGCGAAAGGTTTTCTGTTCCGGTACAGAGTCTGGACAGACCTTTTTGGCAAAATCGAGTATCCAGCGATCTGAATACTCCTCGCTTTCATTCGAAACGTCACGGTTCCACATGCGCCTGGCGGTATCCCAAATAGTGCTCATCGCTGTTTCCCTAGACAACGCGTTTACGAACCGCCGCCAGTACCCGCGTTTTTTCGCCTTCACTAAGCTCTTCATCTGCCTGCCCAGTGCCTTGTACTTTCGAAGTAGGTTGACAGTGCCGTACTCCCGGTAGTCCTTATACGCCGCGGACCTTCGCGCGTACAGCTCAGAGCACTCTTTGTCCCACCATTTGTTGGGAGGGCGCTGTCTAATCGTTACCCCGGGTATCGGTTTCGTCTGAGCTTGAGTCGCGGCGTCGATTATCAGGCCAACTAAGAACGCGTATTCTTCCTCCGGAGGAAGTTCCTCGTGAGTCTCGATAGATTGCGCTATAATAGACTCATAACACTTCCAATCAATATTACGTGTAAGGTCGTAGGAAGTATTGATTGGGTTCGGGGGAGTTGAACCATTAGCAATTGATATAACGATTGGAAAATGATCACTACCGTGGGGATCGTTGATTACTTTCCACTGGCAATCTAGCGCTAGTGATGTCGAGCAGAGGGATAGGTCAAGCACGCTTTCACGTGCTGGAGGATTAGGTACACGTGTCGCTTCCCCAGTTTTCAAAACTGTCATATTGAAGTCGTTGATCAAGTTACAGATTAAAGAAGATCGGTTGTCGTCGTACAGCGACCCCCATAGCGAACAGTGAAAATTAAAATCTCCCAATATCAAGCGCGGGAAGCAACTCTGCTATATCAGTGAGATGCCTCTGTTCAATCCGCGCGGATGGAGGAATATATAACGAAACAAGGCATAGGTCTTTTCCATTCATATTCGTTTGAATGGCAACGACTTCAATATGCGAGATCGAGGGGAAGTCGATTCGGAAGAAGGAATAGCACTTTTTAATCCCTAAAAGTACCCCTCCACCGTGTGAGTCTCGATCTCGACGAATAATGTTAAAATCGTGTAAATTGAGTTGATCGTTTGAATTGAGAAAGGTTTCACAGAGCGCAAATGCGTCACAATTGTATGTATTTATTAAATGAGAAAATAGATCAAATTTGGGGATGATACTTCTGCAATTCTACTGTAATACAGTGATAAAATTCATAACCTCTTTCGCCGTATTAGTCATCGAAAGATATGATAGCTGAAATGAGGGGCCAAGTTGCTGCTAGTTGCTTAAAAAAGGTTTTCACTGTAGGAAGAAGGGCAAGAAGAATATTTTGTAGGGGATCTGGTATGTTGAATGTTTTAAATATCCAGTCCACAATATCAGAAAATTTTATGAACCCTGTTTCTTTTATGTCTTCTGATCGAGAAATGGGTGCACGAGGGGTTTTTGGTGCCCCAGGAAGCGGTGGGTACTCCTGGTTTGATTTAAAATTAAAACCGGGAGGTACTTGCTTCGGTTTTTCTTCACCGCTTCCTTTTTGGTTTATTGGTCGTTCCGCTAGGGGTTATCTTGCGACCTTTGCGAGAAAGATTAGGAGAGTTGAGCATTCTCCTCTTCCTAGATCCCTCTGGCAAGGCATAAGAACACCCTTCGACGGGATCGTCAGATGTACCCTCATCGGTTGGCAAAAAGGAAAAGATGTTTCCTGTCGAGGATGGCTCAGCCTTCTTAAGCATTTCTGCAAAAGAGCGCTTTGATCGTTCCTTAAGGGAATGCTTAATTTTTTCCTCGCGCTGTTTGTACGCGGGACACGCCGAAAGGTCATGCCGAGTTCCCTCGCAGTTAAGACACTTTTCAGTATCCTCACTGCAAGCGGTCTCAGCATGATTGCCTCCGCACTTGCTACAGCGTGCCTTGTTGCAGCAGTAGGTGGTTGTATGACCTAACTGCTTGCAGTTTTGGCAATGCATGACCCGCGGTACGAACAGGCGTACAGGCAGACGAACCCTGTCCAAAGAGATGTAGTTCGGCAGTGCGGATCCGGCGAATGTTACACGGAAGGAATCCGAAGAGAAGAATTTCTTCTTCCCTTCTTCGATGGATACTGAATGCAATTGCTTGACATCCAGTATCTTCACATCTTGAATCAGGGGGTTCTTGAAGCAGCCAACCCCGTGACGCAAAATGTCATCGACCGTGAGGCTTCCTTCGGTAACCACACCGTCGATCTCCACGTCCTTGGCAGGGATGTACACGCGGTACTCTCTCGTGAAGAGCTCGTAGCTAGCAATTGCGTTTGCTTGCTTCAAGCTACTCACAACAACTCGCAGTTGTTTGGTCTAACCTTTGTAATTTCGGTTACGTCCGAAAACTGTTTTGCCAGGTCTTTGCCGATTTGAATAATATTTAGAGGCTTCTTTATGGGCCTGAAGTAAACTACGAACGGACCTTTCGAAGCATCTGGGTAAGCTTTCACCCGTGTTGCCGGTACCCTTGGTACGGGGCTACGTAGCGGGGAAGGTAGAGGGGAATTGATGGGGGAGATCTCAATCTCTTCCCCATTTGTTTCCACATCCAGGAAATGTTGCACCTGCATGTCGTCCATTTTGCGGGAGCGTTACGCTCTACCGCACACAAACGGTAAATATTCGAATGTGGGGGGGGGGGTCAAGTAGTTGTTATTAAATTTTAAAAAACAATTTTTCAAACTACAATGGATCAAAATAAAAAAAGGCAGTAATACTAATACTGATAACAATAGTAATAATAATAATAATAATAATAATAATAATAATAATAATAATAATAATAATAATAATAATAATAATAATAATAATAATAATAATAATAATTATAATAATAACAATAATAATAATACTATTAATAATAATGATAAAAATTCTAAATACTTTACCGAACGTCTAAGTCACGACCTCACGGCTGATAGTAGGATTAATAGAGCGTCTCCGTAGAACAAACAATGACGATCCAGCTTCGTGTTGTGACACAGTGGCCGTATCCTACACGCGACCTTGTAGATGCCACTTGTAGTTGACTTCCACTCGCTCGATCGTATGGTGGTCCGTGCTGCTAGCGGGGTAACAGCAGTGCGGGAGAATTATTCTTGCTGATACATCAGCTGCGTATCAGATCACTGGCGGGGTAGCCTGCCCCTACCAGTGTGCAGAAGATGTTTCTGCCGATATACTACAGGCTATTGTTATCGCACAGCACAAGAACTATTCGACAAAAAAAAAAAACACCCGTACGATAACTCGTGTATTGTTATTTTGCGAACTCAAACGGAGATGAACAATTTGCGTCTAATCGAGACGAAAGCAAAACAACGAATGATGAAACTTTTTTATATGTTTTCAAATATTCAAACCATCCTGATTCAAGGCGTATTTTTAAAACTAGTTGAAGAAGTTTTTTATATGAACGTTTTGAAGAAGAATATTGTGCATTTAAATAAAACTTATCAAAACGTCGCTGATAAACTGGCAGTCAGGCACACTTCCGATGCTTATTTTTGTTGTTCTCGCAAAGTCGGAAGAAAGTTCGGAAGTCGGAAGTCCGACTTCCGAACTTTAATTTAGTGCTGGCGCCACAATTCTTCTCTCAGGAAAGTCGGCTACAGAGGGATGTGAAATGACAAAGGGAAACAGACTGTTGTGATGTATGAGAAAGGCTATGACGACAAAATGCAAGAAATGTTGTCCGATAAGAAAACGTACCTGGCCATCAAAGCGAATCCTACGTGGGGCCATCAGAAAACGAACAACAGCCTCGTTTCACGCCTTCAAAACGTGGTGCTAATCGATGCAAAAACAGCATACCGATTAAAAACGACCACAGCGCAATGTCCAAGAATATATGGTCTACCCAAAGTACATAAACCAAACATGCCACTCCGGCCGGTAGTCTCCAATATAGGAGCTCCGTCGTACATGTTGTCGAAATATGTCGGGCAAATACTACAGGCATCTATCAAGAGCGACTTTAACATTAAGGATTCGTTTTCATTTTGTAGCTATATTAACTCAATTCGATTACCAGAAAACTATGTCCTTGTATCGTTTGACGTTACATCGCTTTTCACTAGCATTCCAACGAACATGACTCCTGGCATTATCATTAACAGATGGCAGGATATACATAACGCAAAACAAGGATATCAACCTAGATTTATTCTCAGAGATACTAGATTTTTGTCTAATGGTAGCTACTTTCCATACAAAGGAAAGTTTTTCCGGCAGATCCACGGAACAGCCATGGGAAATCCGCTCTCACCGAAAATAGCGGACTTAGTGATGGAATCACTACTGGAAAACGTCGCTAGAAAAATTAGGTCCCCGGTACCAGTTTCAAAAACCTAAATTAATCCACCTAGCGGTCAGACCCAGCCTTTCTCATTCAAACTTATTATTTATGAAAATAGATTTTCACGAACGCTTCAATCCAAAAAATTTATATTCACTCTTAAGGTTCTAAAAAATATATGTTGTAATCTATACATCTAAAAATGCAGTCCGGTCTGTCTGTCTGTCTGATCCATATAGGCTCGAAAACTACCGAACCGATCGGCATGAAAATTTGTATGTATGGGTTTTTGGTGCCGATAAAGGTTCCTATGATAGTTTGAGACCCCTCCTTCTTCTGGAAGGGAGGGGTCCCATACAAATGAAACACAAATTTCTGCCCATCTCGAAAACTAATCAACTAAATGGAACCAAATTTGGCAGGTAAATGTTTTTAGTGGTAAAAAATATCATCATAATGTTTTGACACCCCTCCTTCTTTTGGAAGGAAGGACTGCCATACAAATGAAACGGAGATTTCTGCACATCCTGAGAACTAACCAACTGAATGGAACCAAATTTGGCAGGTGAATTTTTGAAGTAGAATACTTCTCTCAGAAAGTTCGGCTACATAGGGATATGAAATGAAAATCTAAAACAGAAAAAAGTGAAAAATATGTCCAATTTCAAATGCTAATAAATCGGTTAGTATTCAATGGATTTGCTTCGTTCTTGCAGCAATAGATTGAAAAATCTTCTAAGATTCTTTCCAAATGAAGATAATTGTAATTTTATTATTCAAACTATTGTACTATTGAAAATAGTCAAGCCTTGTCTAAACGAAAAATTCGACCTCTGATTGGTCGTTATATGATTGCTTTCCAAGCACGGTCGACAGAATCATATACCTTGCAATTGAATACATGCTATTTGGCCTTTTTAAGAGCCTGTTTCAGCCGAAGCCGCTCATAATAGTTCTAGACAGCGACAACAGCAGTCGTCCTTCCTCAGCAGCACCACCAGCCCTGTGGTTGGTCACCACGTCTCATGAGCAGCGCGGTTCTTCTCAGCATGTGTCGCCAGGCTGCCATTATTCCCCCCGTGTTGAGGCAGCATGAAGATTGCCATTAGAAAATCAAATTTTGAACATCGAAATGCCTTTTTCAAAGCAAACAAACTAGCCATTGAAAGTTAATAATTTTTGACAACGCATGCAAGCGTTCTATGTTGGATCCTAGCAATTTTAATCTGTCGCGCCCGTCTAATTCACTGAATGTGAAATAGCTTCCACAGTGCATGTTGTCCGTGTATTCCCCCACTGTTAGGGCAGCTTAAAGGTTACGATCAGCAGCCGATTTTGAACCGCCAAATGCCTTTTTCAAGGCAAATATACAAGTAATTGAAGGTAAATAATTTTCTGACGTCAACACAAGCAGACATTCTGTGCGGGATGCAATCAAATTCTGTTGTAGTTGTCTAATTTTTACTTTATTAAGTTAACCCCCCACTGTTGGGGCAGCGCAGAGGCTGTGATCGGCATAACCGATTTTGAATAACAAACTGCCCTGTTCAATCAATCAGCATGAACAGAATTTCATCGTCTCCCAGCTGCCAAGTTGCAACATGATGCAACACGCAACAGCAAGCAAACGAATTCGCTTGATGTTACAAGCCGCAATACGGTCAGGGGTTAAATCGTTGCGTGTGTGAGAGCACCATCGGTGTTTATTCGCTGGATACAAAAATCAAATGCGAATTGTGGAACAATTCGTCTAAGGCCTCTGCCATGGTGAACGCGACGGCGAGCGATGAGGCGAGAAACTTGCCGTAGGTAAATAAACAGCTCTCTTTACGACTGTTCATTTACCTACGGCAAGCCTCCCGACCCATCGCTCGCGTTCGTGTTCACTATGAAAGAGGCCTAAAGAACATTAGGAAATGGTACAACTGAAAAGAAAGGCGTGGCCTATTTCGTAGCACCCTTCGGCTATAAAAAGTGTTTCTGGGAAAATTAGCTACATTCATTAGTCGGTAGGTGAGCTGGATGGACCTCCACTACGTTGACAGCATTAGCAGCAGATATCAGCACTCAGCAGTAACAGAGGATAGCAGCGGGTTGCGCCTGTGGCTGCCTTCAAATCAAACAAATCACTTGCCCTGTGGTTGGTCACCACGTCTCAGGCCTCTGCCAGGCTGAACGCCAACGCGAGCGATCGGGCGAGATTTTTGCCGTGCATCAGCCGGCACTTCCTCTAATGGAAAAGTTGTATCATTTTGTTCAGAAGAATATTACTGTCGGTAATATTACAGAGATGCGATTGCATTATATCCGATATGGAATTGAACAATTGTTGTCTAATTTCCAATGTGGAAACACCTTTCTGTTGTGTTGGCCATGCGCATGACGCCTTTGCCAGGATAAACGCGAAAATCGACGCGAACCGATTCGCCCGGCCGTACGTTAATGTACAGCCGTAAGTAAAGCATTAACCTACGGCCGGGTGAATAGAATAGAATCCCTAACTACAATGCCGTTCCTGAATGCGAAACCACTATTTTCATCCATGCCGGTTGAGGGTTTCGGCCTTCTTCCGGCCTTATTTTGGCAACTACACAAGCATTCTTGATTTTGGCAATCAAAACTTCTGCTGGCTGTCTGATTTTCAGTGCGAAAACAGCCTTTAACTTTGTTATCAGAGTGCCTGACTACGATTTGGTAATATTGTTTGAAATAAATGTTTACAAAATTTTACAATATTCCTCTTTCTCCCATTCAATAAAACAGGTAATACGATGCCTTCGTCATACGCAAGTTCACCAAAACTCCCGCTATCGGCGTAACACAGAGATACAACCAGCGTCATATCCGATTTTAAATTCAACAACAAACTGTCCTTTTTGGGACAACCAAACAGATGAATTGAAGATTTAATATTTTCTCGTTCTGAGCTTTAACCAAAAGTTAATTATCTTAATTTGAATTCACATGTAAATATACTCTCACTGTTGAAACTTGTTTGCGCCGCAAAGAGTTTGTACTTTTCCTATTCAGTGAGGTCGTGTTTATATGTGCAAACTGAAATTGAGTATTCTACTTCAACCTTGCGGTCGTGGCTTTGCACACAACCCCCCTGTTTTTTAGAGGTAACAAATATGTGCATGATGGTTTGACACCCCTCCCTTTTTTATGAGGGAGAGGTCCCATACAAATGAAACACAATTTTCGCACAGCTCTAGAACCAATCAAGAAAATACAACCAAATTTGGTATGAGAATGCTTTGAGAGGTAACGAATATGTCCATAATGGTTCGACGCCCCTCCCTCTTTTGGAAGCACATGTTTCTGCACAAATTTCTGCACATCTCGCGAACTAATCAACTAAATGAAACCATATTTGGTGATTGAAAGTTTTTAGTGGTAACCAATATGTTCCATAATTGACCTCAGGCAACATTTTGGATTGTGAGATGGCAACATACGGTTTCTAAAAAAACAGCCAAAAATGGCCGATTTCCACCCAATGTAATATTATCCGGATCAAGAATGATACACAGGAGCTCAAATCGGCCACAGATACCATTTTGAATTCTAAAATGGCGACTTCCGGTTTCTGGAAAACAGCTGAAAATGACCAAATACCACCCAATATGAGTATCTTCGGAGCCAGAATGTTGCAAGAAGCTAAAAATTGACTTCAGACACCACTATGAATTGTAGGATGGCAACTTCTGGTTTCTGGAAAACAGCCAAAAATGGCCGATTTCCGCCTAACATGAGTATCTCCGGAACTAGAATGATACACAGCAGCTGAAATCGACCACAGAACCCATTTTGGATTCTAGGTTGGCGACTTCCGGTTCCTGGGAAACAGCCGAAAATGATCGAATAACACCCAATATGGGTGTTTCTTTAATCAGAATGACGCTCAGAGGCCAGAAATTATCTTAAATACCATTTTGAAATCCAAGACGGCGACTTCCGGTTTGTGAAAAACAGCTTAAAATAACCAATCAGGCACCACTTTGAATTGTTTAATGGTAACTTGTAGGAAACAGTCGAAAATAACCGAATAATACTCAATATGGATATCGAGATGATGTATAGAAACCAAACATTGACCCTGGACACTATTTAGAATTTAAAGACGACCACTTTTAGTTTCTGGAAAACAACCAAAATAACTAAATACCTGTGTCAGATTGATACCAGAAAATCTGCTGAAAATGACCGAATACCACCCAATATGAATATATTCAGAATTAAGGCGATGTACAGAAGCCAAAAGTCAAGGATAATGTCATTCCGATAAAACTAGTCATTTCAAACGATTTGTTATTTGACTTTGATCATATCCTATGGCCGATTCTCCGTGCATTTGCAGACTTTAAACACATCGCAAGGAATCAACGAATTTGGAACGTTCAAATAGTACGATACCGCATTTAAATTATATTGAGGTCACAAATATCGATCAAAGCAGGTATCGTTTTAAATGGTCTTTGAATTTCTGTTCTTTCCATAACTTTTGAGCCACATATCAAATTGTTATGAAATTTGTTATTTGTAAGTTTGAGAGATGACTCGTTCGTATGACACTAGTTATGTTCAAATAAGTCATGTAATTTTCGAGATAATAGATTTTCGTTGTTTTATTAACAATTTAATAACGATTACTTAAGTTCGATTATAATCAAATGAAATGGGAACGTATAGGGCAGCCAAACTTTGAAACCACGTGTTCAATCATAATTCATCAGTTAACGCTTAACTAGTCCGCTCGTCTGATAATAATGTTGATTGTGTAGTTTCTGAGATAATGAAGTTTCGTCATTTTCACATTTCGGTACATTACAGACGAAGTTACATTTCGATTACAGTAAAATTCAATAGGATGTTATGAGGCAGCTAGACTCATCAATTGACATTAATTTTGTGGAAATCGGTTCGGCCATCTCTGAGAAAAGTGAGTGAGTCCAAGTAGTCTTCGGAATATGTTCCTTTTCAAAGCTGGATTTCGCATTTTTAAACATAACAGTCAAAGTAATAGTCCGATTGCAAAACAAATCAATTGGGTCTTATGGGGCAACAAGACCTTCCGTTTGACACTGATTTTATGAAAATCGGTTAAGCCATTGTTGTAGCTCAATATTATGTAACACTGCGGTGTAAAACTAATCGATCAAAACGGCTGATGCCGATCAACGAGAGCGATCGTTCGATCGTCTCTGTAAAAAGCACTCGCCTTTTTTATTGCTCAGTTGAAATTGTACCACCGATAAGACTAGACGTGAAATAAATTTGTGATAAGAATTAGTAGCCTTTTGCCGGATCGGCCCGTTTTGGAATTTTTCCCCCAATTTTGCATCCGTTCGCAACTGGTCCCAACAAACTGGTGCCGTGACCAGGATTGCGATTTGCAAGCCAACGCTGGGTTATTACGCTTGCCAAGTTTTCTCCAAGATTGCCAGCGCCATTCTCCTGAGGAACAATTGGACGCTATTGTGCGCCATCGCTTCGATTGCCGAGCACATGTGAACAATTTAACTGTTGGTGCAATTTATTTGTAATACAAGGCCTAAAATTTCTCGACAGAAGGTAATTATCTGTCCAAAACAAGATTTAAGTACGCAGGTGCGCTCTAGATTGGTATTTTCGTTTTCTATGCTGCGAGTTCTGGTCCCATTTTCCTGCCGGTGTGGTCCGAGCCGGCTTCGGTTGCAGTAAGGATAAAACGATCTGGCTTCGAATCGTTTACTGGCAGCCTCCTTATCTCCGACAATCGTATGTTGGAGCGGAATTGAAACCATTCAAACAATTAGTGGAACATTGTCCGATTATTCCTGGCATTCATCGGCAAGGATTTGCTTTCCCATTAGGCTACGATCCGATATCATCTCACTTCACCCAATCTATTGATTGTATACCTGGTGTGCGGTCACACATTTGCCGAATAAAAATATTCAAGGCATATTAAGCCTTGGCGAAGGTACGTACCTGTCCAAGTGCCCTGTACACATCCCCCAGTGCTACTGGTCTTAATTTTTCCCAGAACATCAACCTACATCAACATGGAAAACGAGGCTGACACGCGTCATTTGGAGCTTCGACGAACGGCGTTACTATCATCACTTGAGCGCGCTGGCCAATTCCTAACTACTTATCAAGATGAAAGGGATCAACTCGAGGTTCCGCTACGATTGGAGAACTTGGACACAATTTGGCGTGAGCTGGACGAACTACAAGCAGCATCAGAGGCAACGGAAGAGAACAGCGAGGGTATGTCACAAAATAATGAAATCCGTGCAAAATTCGAAGGCCAATACTTTAGAATAAAGGCTGGTCTAATTTCCAAACTGCCATCAGATATTCCTGATACGTCCGCTTCCCAGCCTTCTCCCCCTATGGTTTCCTCTAGTCTCAAGGGTCTCAAGCTTCCGACAATCACATTACCGGAATTTGACGGTGATTACAAAGAGTGGCTAGTTTTTCACGACACATTTCATGCGTTAATACATGCTAACCAAGACGTACCGGCAATCCAAAAGTTCCACTACCTTAAATACGCAGTAACGGGAGAAGCAGCTCAGGTCATTGAGTCGTTTGCTATTTGCGCCGCAAGTTATCCGCTGGCTTGGCAAGCTTTAGTTAGCAGGTATGCTAACGAGTATTTATTAAAGAAGCGTCATCTGCATGCTATGATGGAGATTCAACGAGTGCGAAAGGAAACCGCTTCAACGTTGCACGGGATTGTCGACGAATTCGAACGCCACACTAAAATACTACGGCAACTTGGGGAGCCAGTAGATGCATGGAGTACTTGAACATCTGCTTTGTGTCCGCCTTCCAGATGAATCTCTCAAGGAATGGGAGGTTCATGCTTCAACGATTGAGAATCCATCATATTCAGCGCTCATTGAATTCCTACACCGTCGTATTCGTGTTCTCGAATCCATTTCTGTAAACCACGAACAAGCTGTACCGCAAATTGCTACTTTTTCTCATGTTTCGGCAAGTCGCAATATTTCCCAATCAAAACCAGTGAACAAAACCGCGATAGAAAATTCAACCAACAAATGTTATGCTTGTGAGCAGCGCCATCCTTTGATAAAGTGTGCCAAATTCGAACGAATGAATGCAGCTGACCGCCTGAGTCTTGTCAATGCTATGCGATTATGCCTCAATTGTTTCCGAAGCGACCACTTCTCTAGAAACTGTGCATCGAAATATACATGCAGGTTTTGCCGAAGACGTCACCATTCCCTACTCCATGCTGGTTTCGATAATAATGTTGATCATACCCGTCCAGAGCGGCTACCAGAGTGCTCTAAAAAACCTGATCGTGCGTCTATTAGTCTGAGTTCGGCTACATCGCAAGATCCTTCCACATCGGTTCTTTCTGCAGCATCGTGTTCCACATCGGAGCCTGGTAGTACCCCGCCACCAAATGAGACGGAAAAAAATGTGTTTATGTTGACGGCTGTAGTAGTTGATCGATATGGCAGAGAGCATTTGGCGCGGGCTTTACTTGACTGTGCTTCTCAACCGAACCTAATCACCGAACGGATGGCCCAACTTCTTCGGTTGAAGCGGAACAAAACAAACATCCTTGTCCAAGGGGTTGGTAACCAAAGTCAACGTGCACGGGAGTCAATACAAGTGAAGGTTGGATCGCGAAAGGAAGGCTTCGCAATGACTGCTGAGTTTCTTATTCTACAGAAAATTACGCCTGAACTGCCGTTGCACAACGTTATGGTCGATCAGTGGCAAATTCCTTCAAATCTGTTCTTAGCAGATCCACAGTTTCACAAACGGGCCCCCATCGATATGATTCTTGGAATCGAGCATTTCTTTTCATTTTTTTAAACGGCAAACCGAATTCAGCTACCGAAACCTCTTCCCATGTTGATTGACAGCGTGTTTGGTTGGATTGTGACTGGCTCAATCAACAAAATCAATTTTTCAGAGCAGAATTCGCCGTGCAGCATTGTGGCAGTATCTTTATTCACCCTAGAAGAAAGTATTGAACGATTCTGGAAGATTGAGGAATTGCAAATGCGGTCCGATTATTCATTAGAAGAAAAGCAGTGTGAAGAACTATTTTCATCTACTACAGAAAGAACACCCAATGGACGCTATATAGTACGTCAGCCCCGTCGCTCTAAATTCGATGAATTGGTCGGAGACTCAAAATCCATGGCACGTCAACGATTCAATCTTTTGGAAAAGGAGATTAGAACTTAACCCCGAGCTAAAGGAAGAGTACCATACGTTTATGGCAGAATACCTCTCCCTCGAACACATGCGGCTTGTTCGAGGGGACGACAGGCAGCCGCCTAAAGCATGTTACCTCCCACATCATCCGGTCGTCAAAGAAACCAGCACAACGACCAAAGTACGCGTGGTTTTCGACGCGTCGGCCAAGACCTCCACAGGCTCGTCTCTTAATGAAGCACTGTTAGTAGGTCCTGTGGTGCAGGATGACCTCCTATCAATAATCCTTCGGTTTCGAACATTTCCAGTGGCATTGGTGGGTGATATCGCCAAAATGTATCGACAAATACTACTTCATCCGGATGACACACCATACCAGAGAATTTTATGGCGATTTAATTCTATGGAACCTGTCGAAACGTACGAGTTGATGACGGTCACGTACGGCTTAACTCCATCCTCGTTTCTTGCTACGCGCACCCTCAAGCAATTGGCTGCCGATGAAGGCAACGCATACCCGCTTGGAAAGGCAGCTCTTCAAAAGAGCTTCTACGTGGACGATTTCATTGGCGGTGCCGAATCAGTCGCTGAAGCTATCCAATTAAGGACGAAATTGAGTGAGCTGTTAGCCAAGGGTGGCTTTCCGCTACGGAAGTGGACCTCCAATCAATTGTCGGTTCTCCAAGGTTTGTCATCAGAAGAAATAGGCACCCAGTCATCGATAAAATTTGATACCAACGAAACGGTCAAGGCACTTGGTATCTCGTGGGAACCCGAATCCGATCAGTTTCGCTTTGATTCTGAGATTCGACGACGAAATGGTCCAGCTACGAAGCGTTCTATACTCTCAGAGATCTCTCAGTTATTTGATCCTTTGGGGTTGATTTCACCAATTACCATCAAAGGAATAATGTTAATGCAGCGACTATGGCTTCTTCCGTGTGCATGGGATTACGAAGTTCCAGCAGAAATTGCTGCTCATTGGAATGATTTCACTGCTCAACTGCCAAAGATTGCGAATTTCCGTGTCGGTCGTTACGCTCTCATACCAAATGCTTCTATCCAGCTTCACACATACTCAGACGCGTCTGAATCCGCATATGGAGCATGCATGTATGTTAGGTGCATTAATGCTGTGGGTCAAATAAGCGTTCAACTCCTAGCATCCAAAACCCGCGTTGCACCACTCAAAAGAGTTACTCTACCCCGATTGGAGCTCTGTGCGGCTCAAGTGGCGGCAAGACTTTACGCCAGAGTTGTTGGAGCGCTCCAGATAACTACTACAAAATCATATTTTTGGTCTGATTCCACCGTCACATTACAATGGCTACGTTCACCGCCCAACACTTGGAAGAATTACGTGGCCAATCGAGTATCTGAGATCCAAGATTTGACCCATCGAGCCTTTTGGAATCATGTCGCTGGTACTGAGAATCCCGCAGACCTTTTGTCTCGTGGCATGCATGTTGACGGTTTCTTGAAGAGTAATTCCTGGAAGAACGGTCCCAAATGGCTATCATGCCCTGAAAATGAATGGCCTAACACAAGGCTTTGTGACTATCCCGTAGAAGGAAAAGAGAGGCGCAAAACGTTCGTTGCCGTTGTCAGAACTAAACCATCCCAAATCAATCCTATTTTCACTCGATTTTCATCGTTCAACCGCCTGCTTCGTACTTTCGCTTGCGTTCTGCGGTTTATAGCTAACATTCGGTGCAAGACGCGGACGCAGCCATCGACGGTTCATTGCACTCCCCAAAGCGCTGTGCTAAGAGTTGAGCACATATTATCTGCCGAACGAAAGCTAATTCAACTAGCGCAGGCGGACGTATTCCAGCCAGAGGTTAAAGATCTACGAACTAATAAAATAGTGTCAAAACAGTCGCCAATTCGACTGCTTACTCCATTTTTGGACCCTGAGGGAATCATTAGAGTAGGGGGGAGACTTAGACTCTCAGACCAGCCATTTTTATCGAAGCATCCTGCGCTCCTGCCTAGTAATCATCCTCTTTCACACCTCATTGCCAAGTCCTATCATCTTTCACTTATTCACGGTGGCGGCCGCCTTACCCTCGCTGCTATGCGTGAAAAATATTGGCCTTTGCACGGCAGAAGGCTTGTTCGCAGTGTCATCCGCAGCTGCTATCAATGCGCTCGAGCCGAACCACAATCCGCAACCCAACAGATAGGACAACTTCCATTGCATCGAATTACGCCCAGTCGCCCGTTTTCGGTATCTGGGATCGACTACGCCGGACCATTATATTTAAAACCAGTGCACAAGAGAGCTGCGGCTACAAAGGCGTACATTTGTATCTTTGTGTGCTTTTGCACCAAGGCGGTGCATATCGAGTTGGCGAGCGATTTGTCAACGAATGCGTTCTTGTCTGCGTTGCGCCGCTTTATTGCCCGTCGCGGACTGCCAACAGATCTGTACACGGATAATGGCAAAAATTTCGAAGGAGCCGCCAACGAATTGGAGGAAGTTTACAGGATGCTTCAGAATGAATCACAGCGACAGCAAATTATGACAGATCGAGACTGTGAACGCATCTCATGGCACTTTAGTCCGCCGAAGGCCCCACACTTCGGAGGTTTGTGGGAGGCGGCGGTGAAGGTGGCTAAACGACAGCTCTATCGACAACTTGGGAATTCAAAATTGTCATTTGAGGACCTGGCTACTATACTGGCGCAAATAGAGGCGAGTATGAACTCGCGACCCATCGTTCCGCTTAGTGAAGATCCCAACGACATTTCTGCGCTTACCCCGGCACACTTCCTCATCGGAAGTACCATGCATTTACTCCCTGAAAAAGATTTGCACCATACACCAACAAGCCGTCTCGACCATTATCAGCGCATGCAAAAGGTTTACCAACAGTTTTGGCACCATTGGCGGACCGAATATCTGCAGGAGTTGCAGCGTGATACCAAAACCTGTCATCCCAACAGATGCATTCAACCAGGCAGGTTGGTAGTGATAACTGACGAGCTACAGATTCCAGTGAAGTGGCCGCTTGCACGCATAGTCGCTGTACATCCCGGTAAGGACGATTTAGTACGTGTAGTCACACTGCGTACCAACCGGGGTACCATAACTCGACCGGTGACGAGAATATGTTTGCTGCCAATGGAGGGCGAAGATATTTTGTGTAAGAAAAGTTTAGAACAGTAAAATTAGTTTAATGTATTTGGTTAATTGTTAATAGATTAGTTTTGAAAATTACATTTCTCAAAGGTGGCGGCGATGTTGTAGCTCAATATTATGTAACACTGCGGTGTAAAACTAATTGATCAAAACGGCTGATGCCGATCAACGAGAGCGATCGTTCGATCTGGTGCCGATCAACGAGAGCGATCGTTCGATCGTCTCTGTAAAAAGCACTCGCCTTTTTTATTGCTCAGTTGAAATTGTACCACCAATAAGACTAGACGTGTAATAAATTTGTGATAAGAATTAGTAGCCTTTTGCCGGATCGGCCCGTTTTGGAATTTTCCCCCCAATTTTGCATCCGTTCGCAACTGGTCCCAACAGCCATCTCTGAGAAACATGAGTGATATTAAACTGTGTTTAGAACACGTTTTTGTTGTAACTTTTGAACCACTAGTTCAATCTTTATAAAATTCAAAAATTAAGGGTTTTCAAGGTAGCCCGTTCATTTGAAACCAATTTTGTTTAAATCGGTTGTGTGATTTTAGAGATAATGATGTTTTATGATTTTTACCTTTTGATACCTAACCTCTAAACTAAAAATCCGATTACAATAAAATTTTATAGGGTCTTATGGGACAACAAGACCTTTCATTTGCAATTAATTTCATGAAAATCGGTCCAGCCATCTCTGAGAAAAGTGAGTGAGAATAAAAATCTGCACATACACACACACACAAACAGAAAATGCTCAGCTCGTCGAGCTGAGTCGAGTGATATATGCCTTTCGGCCCTTTGGAGCACTTTTATATCTTCGGTTTTGCAAGTGATTGCTATACCTTTCTAGGAGAAAGGGAAAATACGTCGATGACTTGATTCTTGCTCTTCCCCCGGACCGAGTCACAGACGTTTTGAACATTTTTAACAGTTTCGACAACAATATTAAATTCACGATCGAATTGGAGAAAGATAGAAAAATCCCAATCCTTGACATGGTACTAATACGGCAAACTGACCAAACCATCCGTACTGAGTGGTATAGCAAACCGATGGCATCTGGTCGCCTCCTAGACTTTCATTCATGCCACCCACTTCATCAAAAAATGAATACCATCGCAAACTTTATCCATAGAGTCCGACAGTTCACCACAAACAGCCCGAAGGAAGCAGCTGACATAACCATAAATGAACTGTTGAGGCGGAACGACGACCTAGTGGCGCTACGACATCGGCTGTTGAATGGCAACATTCGAAATACCGAACGAAACACGAGAAATTCGTTCAACAATGAAGGCACGGTCGTGTACAAACCGATGCTGTTTGTGAATGACCTGACACAACGGCTGAGTAAAGCATTCAAAGCGGCCTTTCCCAGCATAACACTAGCGTCAAGATACGGGAACACCGCCAGCAGGATTTTTACCAACATGTAAGACACTATACCTCCAGAGATGCGACATAATGTGATCTACAGGATTCCCTGCAACGATTGCGAAGCCAGCCATGTCGGGTTAACCACAACCCAACTGAAAAAAACGCATAAGTAGCCACCGATCAACAATTAATGAACTGGAAAGACTCCGCGGCAAAAACGATGAGGATCCCAGCACACAATTCGATCTGGAACGACTTAAAGAGAAGACGGCACTCCTTTACCACAGCATCGAAGAAAATCATAATTTCAACCTGGAAAAAACAAAAATTATCGATCAGCACAGCACACACGAAAATTAGCTCTTCCCATTTTAGAAGTCTGTCATATTGTAAACACCAAACATGCAGTCAACAATCGGTCCGATGTTGACAATCGAGCTCCATGTATGCAGGCGTACTACACACCCTTAACAAACAGATCCCAACACAGATTTTGAATCGAATTTGAGTTAGCGGGAGTATTGTTTTTTGTGCTACAGTTCTTGAATGTTTACATGTTATTTTATAGATTGACACTAGTAAATAAGACAGGAATGCTGATGCCGAAGCTTGTATGACGAAAACGATTTATGTTCTGTAAGAGTTTTGTGATTTCATTTGTTGTGTAATTTTGTAATTTTATATTGTCTTGTCTCCTAAATTCAGAATTCCCTGATGAAGGTGCAATATACACCGAAACGTTGGTTGAAAGAGCAATATTAATTCGGTTTCATTGCAGAAAGACTGCGAAGCCGAAAAATACCCCCTGATAAAATTCTAGAAATATCGAAATTTCTACGAAGTACTAAATACATATTTTGGTCCACCAAATTTTTATTTTTGCCCACAGAGCTGTGTGTGGAAATATTTCGGACTAATGATATTTAAGATAATCATCGATATTTTTAGAGCACAAATAGTGAGTTTGAGGGGGACTTCATTCTGCTGTAATTTTTTGTAAATTTTAGGCATTTGAAAATAAAATGGTTGTTCTTATAGAGGTTTGACAAGCATTTTCAGCCAATTTCATATCGTTAAATGTGACAAATTAAGAGAGACAAATCGCGCCAAATGACCGATGGTCGAATATCGACCATTTTTGATTTGAATGAAACTTTGCACACGTATTTGGCTTAGCAAACTGAGCATTTTTCACCTATGGAAAGATTTTTTACACCCATGAGTTACATTCTAAAAGGGCGTATGCCTTTTGGCATAGGTTTTATTTGAAGCATTGTAGCCCAGAAACCGTTGGTTTTATAGAAAAACTGTCTGAGAATGAGTTGTAGGGAATTAAAAATGCACCATAAAAAAATAAACACTGTACAAAAAAAAATTTTTTTTGACCAAAAAAATCAAAAATAAACATTAAATTTCAATTAAAAAAAAAAGAGTTGAATTTATTTTTAATTTTTTTTTTTAAAGAAACTTGACGTTAATACGCAACTTTTAAAAAAAGTTGAGGATGGAGAAATGAAAAATAATTTTTTTATGGTAGATTAATTTTTCTATGAAAATTCTAATTCAAACATTTTTTAAAATATTTGTAGTCTGATGATTTTGAAAGATGCAGAAAGTCATTTTAAATCTAAAAGCTCCTGGTAGTAAACATTCTAGAGGCATCGGTTTTCGAGTTATTTCTAATTTAAGCTCGAAAAATTATAATTATTTAGGAAAATACACCTTTTTCCTAATTTGTCCACGGTTCTCCAGCAAAAACCATATGTTCATTGGAATGCTTGATCAAAAATATACAATTCATTCTTTGACAACAAAACGATTGGATAAATAACTCAAGCGCTAAACCTTAGCCTACCTACACGTTCCACCTTGCCGAATGTTTTATGAAAAAATATGTTTGTCGTGCAACACTACCTACTTTTTTACTAATAATAACTGTTTGTAAAGTACGCAACCAATAACTACTGGGTTACCTATAATATCTGTTTTCGTATATAAATACGATTGCACTACTCCAGATGTGTTAGTAACAGTTTGCATTTTGTGAAGATGAATAAAGTGAAAATGGAATACACCAAGCCCAAATGCTGTAAACCCTTTCCTGATCATCGGTGCTCATCAAGCTTACGCAATTTAAACGAAAACGTTATTGCAAAATTAAAAATATTGAACAGTCAAGCTCATTTTAATACGTCTTTATCAATTTGTGATTCGTGTAGTTATTGGAATGATAGTCAAGCCACCATTCATCCCTTCGTTGTTTACTATTCAGAATCTGGAACACTTAAGAATATCAGCTTCATCATAATATCGGAAGTACTCCATCATGATACTGTTGCGGTTCAGGTGTTCATTGCCAAATTAATGAGTTTTTTGAAAACAACAATAGAGTTGAAAAAAGCGGTATTAATGTCTGATAGAGCTGCCTCACAATATAAAAATAGAAAAAACTTCGCAAGTCTTTGCAAGTTCAAACCAAAATATAACGTCGATGCAGGTGGCATTTTTTTGCGACTTCTCATGGTAAAGGCCCATGCGATGCAATTGGTGGCATATTAAAACGAATGGCAGGAAATGCAAGTTTAGCTAAAGAACATGAACATCCCATTCCAAGCGCAAAAAATTGTATGATTGGTCTAATCAGAAAAGAAATAAAAATTCATCAAAAATGTCATTTAGTTGAGTATCATATGGAGAATATGAACAAGGAGTAACAGAATGGAGCAATATTTTCAAAAAATCTATAATAATAGCTGCCATACAAAAATATTACTCTTTTGTTCCGATTTCAGAAAATAAGATACAAACGAAGCTGTTTTCAAAAGATGACGAATCATTTACTTATGATGTCAATAAAATATAAGGTAAAACTAGTTCTGTAAAGTATCTATGTCATAAAAAAATATGTTCCTAAGATAATAAAACTCGAAAATAAATATTTGATACTTATATATATTCATATCACTTGAAACATTTAACTCTTTTCTTGAGAACCGTTCGCCCAATCGTTTTGTTGTCAAAGAATGAATTGTATATTTTTGATCAAGCATTCCACGTATGGTTTTTGCTGGAGAACCATGGACAAATTAAGAAAACCGTGTATTTTCCTTAATAATTATAATTTCTCGAGCTTAATTTAGTAATAACTCGAAAACCAATGCCTTTAGAATGTTTACTACCAAAAGCTTTTTGTTTCGAAATGACTTTCTGCATCTTTTAAAATCATCAGAATACAAATATTTTGAAAAATGTTTGAATTAAGATTTTCACAAAAAAATTAATCTACCATAAAAAAATATTTTTCATTTCTCCATCCTGGTTTTTTTTTAAAAGTTGCGTATTAACGTCAAGTTTCTTTAAAAAAAAAAATTAAAAAAAAATCCAACTCTTTTTTTTTAAATTGAAATTTAATAATTATTTTTAATTTTTTTGGTCAAAAAATTTTTTTTTGTCTAGTGTATATTTTTTTATGGTGCATTTCCAATTCCCTACAACTCATTCTCAGACAGTTTTTCTATACAACCATCGGTTTCTGGGCTACAATGCTTCGAATAAAACCTATGCCAAAAGGCATACGCCCTTTTAGAATTTAACTCATGGGTGTAAAAAATCTCTCCACCTATGAAAAATGCTCAGTTTGCTAAGCCAAATACGTGTGCAAAGTTTCATTCAAATCAAAAATGGTCGATTAAATTTTCGCGTATTTCCAGGCGATTTGAAATGATTCTGCTCAAGAAGTAATTACCTGTAATTTGTCACAAGCTGCTTCATTGTTCAGTGCGGACGAATCGTAAACAAAGCGCCAACAAAACTAGGCATGGCCAAAATATGTACGCTTTAGAGAGAGACAAACATATTTCGGCCCTGCCTTAAACTACTATTTTAATTTTTTCCAACTTGTTAGAGTTTACAAACTGTTTCTATGATATTTTATTGATGTTACTACAACAACGAATTGTTTCAAAAGCATACATATTTGTTACAATACCTTTCGGACGTTGACTTGTATATTACCACTTTCTCTTGACTTGAATTAGCCATGACTTTGAATATGTATGAACTAATTCCAAAATAATGCTACCTTGAATCAGTATTTCGCCAAAAATTATAGTGTAGTATAATTCTTAGGTGTGTTATTTCAATGATGCATGCATATTTTTCTAATATTTATTGAATTTATCAGATTAAATGAGTAAAATGTTAACGGGTAGGCCAAAACATGCATGTGGGTGAAAATATCCCCGTTACCCTAGTAATCTAAATTGCTTGGCTCTATCTCTTTTTTTTAAACCCAAAGTATATTTATTTACATTTTTATATGGTTACATATGGTTTACATCATAATTGTTTAGCCTTTTAAGGCTTAGCAACTTTGTATTGAGGTTTCCTGGTTGCTTATTTCTATAGATTTACATTATTTGTGTAGAATTTTACAGTTCTTCCTTTATAGGACTTGTTTTTATTTGAAAAATAAATTTTTATAACCTACTTAACTACGAATAACTAACTTAAAATTAACTTAAAACTAAGGTACCAGCTCACGAATGATCTGGTGAGGTGACCTGGCGCAGGACTCTCTGAACCTAGTCAACGATGTTGTTCTCCGTTCTTCCAGCACCTGTAGACCAGCCAGGTGATGGATTTCAGAGTTTCGTGTCTTCGGAGGGGTGTTTAGGATCATACGTAATATTTTATTCTGAACAATCTGAAGTTTAAGATGGTGGGTTTTAGCGCAGCCCTCCCAGACAGGTAAAGCGTACTCTACTTACTTACTTACTTAGATGGCCGTACGTCCTAAGACATGGCCTGCATAACGTGGTTCCGCCAATTCACTCGGTCCATGGCTGCCTGCCTCCAGTTCCGCGGGCACCCGGTACTTTGCAGATCGTGCTCCATCTGGTCCACCCATCTCGCTCGTTGCGCCCCTCGCCTTCTCGTTCCCGCCGGATTTGAAGCGAACACCAATTTTGCAGGGTAGCTATCCGGCATTCTAGCTACATGCCCAGCCCAGCGTATCCTTCCAGCTTTAGCCACTTTCTGAATACTGGGTTCACCGTAGAGGCGCGCAAGCTCGTGGTTCATCCTACGCCTCCACACTCCGTTCTCCTGCACACCGCCAAAGATGGTTCTTAGCACCCGACGTTCAAAAACTCCGAGTGCTCGCAAGTCCTCCTCGAGCATTGTCCACGTCTCATGCCCGTAGAGAACGACCGGTCTTATTAGCGTTTTGTACAGGATACACTTGGTGCGAAGACTCAGATTTTGCGACCGTAGTTTTTTATGGAGCCCATAGTAGGCACGACTTCCACTGATAATACGTCTTCTTATCTCCCGGCTGGTATCGTTATTCTCAGTTACCAGAGAGCCGAGGTACACAAACTCGTCGACCACCTCGAACTCATCCCCGTCGATTGTTACCGTATTGCCTAGGCGTGCCCTGTCGTGCTCGGACCCACAAAAAAGCGTACTCTATGACCGGTAAAATTATTTCCTTGTGAACGGCAAGCTTGTTAGTGAGGGAAAGGGTGGATTTTCTATTAATGAGAGGATAGAGGGATTTGGTCAGTATGTTGCACTTGGTAACAGTTTTCTCTACGTGTGAACGAAATAGAAGCTAGACAACCTCACTCGACCATTCGATGGGAGTGTTATTAAGATGGATTCTCACATTGGCAGGTGGATCAAGTCGAGTTGATTTTGAATGTGGGAGTATAAAAGCCTGGGTCTTATCTGCATTGATGTAAATCTTCCAGCTGTTGAAATAGTCGGACAAAACATCCAGACCCTCTTGTAGTCTACGCGTCAAAGCTCTTATCACTCGACCTTTGTAGATAATGGCAGTGTCGTCTGCAAACATAGACAGGATGCCACCACCCGGAAGGGAAGGAGCATCTGAGGTAAATATGTTGAACAAGATGGGACCAAGAAGGCTATCCTGTGGGACTCCAGCATCTACGTTTAACGAATCAGAGGGAATTTTGTTGAGGAAGACCTGGAATGATTTATTCGACAGAAAGATCGGAAAGTTGAATCGCTGCAGCTTGAACACCAGGCCATCATGCCAGACATTATCGAACGCCTTTTCGATGTTCAACAATGCCATGGCAGATGTTTTACTAACGGACTTGTTTCGCCTTAGAATCTGAGTAACTCTAGTGAGTTGGTGAACGGTGGAGTTACCCTGCCTAAACCCGAACTGTTCTGGGAGGAAAATGTTATTCTGGTTTACGAATTCCACTAAGCGACTAAGAATCAACTTTTCGAACAACTTCGAGATGCACGATAATAGTTGACGGGACGATAGTTTTTGGCGTTGGTAGGGTCCTTACCGGGTTTGTGGATGGGGATCACTTTAGCTAGCTTCCAGCGAGACGGAAAATAGCTGAACTCCAGACACTTATTAAAGATCGCTGCCAGGTGTTTAAAAAATTCTCGACTCAAGTTTTTCAACTCAAGGTTGAGGACCTCATCGACGCCGGCGGCCTTCATGTTGTTGGTGCGCTTTATAGCAGCTCCAACACCTCATCAGCAGACGTTTTAGATTCATCGGCAATGATTGATGAAAGATCGACGACTCTAGTTATTACTTCTTGAACGGCATGCTCGTGCGGGCTAACTATGCCATGACCCAAATTGTAAGAGTTGACAAAATGCTGACCAAGTGCATTGGCTTTTTCAGATGCTGTTAAAAGGAAATGACCGGGGATTGGTGTTGGGGGTGATAGAGGGTGAATAGGTCTTGGTTTGTTTTTCAAAATTTTGGGAAGTCTCCAGAACGGCTTTGCACGGACTGGGAGGGAGCGAAAATGTTGAGAAAAATGTTTGTTTCTTAAATCCACTAACCTGGCTTTGATGATTTTGTTAAGACGATTGATGTTGGTCTTCAGGTGAGGCAGGCCAGAGCGCTGGTACTGTCGTCTTATAGTATTACGGAATTGGATATATCGTTTAGTTGTGTTGTCTAGGTTCAGAGAGTTACTCACTAGACTAGAAGCCGGCACATCTAGATCCCGGGCCAGGGATAATGCCTCATCGGTGGACTGAAGACACTGGTCGATGTTTTCTGAGGACTCGAGCTGGACGTTGTAGTCAATTGCGTTGTCCACACATCGCTGGAACCGCGCACAATCGACTCGGTGGTAGTTACGCCGTGAGACTTGGAATCGGTTAGCAGAAAATCCAACTTCGACTACCACTGGGAAGTGGTCCGAGCTGAGTTCTTGGTGAACGTTGCCCATATTGGAGATGAACAGGTCGATGGTTGCGTGTACTCCGGATCTGCTCAACCGGGTGGGAGCGGCCGGACCTAGGATGTTGTAGTGGTCTACTTGTAGGTCGTTCAAGAGGATCAGGCTGTTTTGGTTGCGTCGACTGTTGCCCCAGGCTTAGTGTTTTGCGTTGAGGTCACCCGCAATGATGAACTGCCCCTGCTTCCGAGTCAGTTTGATGATGTCGCTTCTTAGGTTCGTTGCCAACCCGTCCCTTACGTTGACTTGCTTGGGACAGTAGGCTAGGATGATGGTTATGAGACCGACTTCAGTGGTTACTTCCAATCCCACGGCCTCGATGACTTTGAGTTGGAAACTCGGTAGCAGATGACAGCTTATTTCACGCCGAAGAGCAATAGCCACACCTCCTCTAGAAGAATATGCTCGAACCAGCCGTACAAATCGGAAATAAGGAAGGAAGATGTTCACCTCAGGTTTGAGATGCGTCTCCGTGATGATTGCAATGTCTATTTTGTGTACGTTGAGGAAGTTAACAAGTTCATAATTCTTGTTCCTGATGGAGCAAGCGTTCCAGTTAGCAATCTTGATGATTTCACGGTCCATATTTGGAAGCGATCAACACCGCAGACTGCAGTTGTTCAGCTCTACTTTTGCAAGTGCGAAAAGTGTTGATGCATTCCACGACCGGTGAAACGTACGAGTTCCCTTGGAGACCTTGTGCACTGAAAATATTTTTTCGTTATTCTCTGCACGCACGTTTTGTAACCATAAAATTCGTAGATTGTACAGAACTTTTGTTGATTGTATAGAATATTCGTATTGCAAGTTGTCGAATAGAATTGCAACATTACGCATAAATTGTACAATTCACGAATGTACTTTAGTACGAATGTGGATAAAAACGAACAAAAAAAAAACGAAATCGTATTTACTTGAACGAAATTTTTGTGTTCTGTTATTTTTGATTTCGTATAATGTATATGTTATTGTGTAGGCTTACTAATTTTTAGTGCTTTTTACATTATGCAGCGTTTGTTTGTACGAATGATTGCGTTTATTTTAAAATTTTTTCGTTACATATACGAATAGAGATTTGCAACCATTCTGACAGTTCTGACGAAAGTACCTTCATACTTAATTCTCATTAAAGATATACCACACTGCAAATATTTTTTCGTTATTCCACTCACGCACATTTCGTAAACATGGATTTCGTAGAGTGTAGAGAGTTTTGTTGATTTTATAGAACATTCGTAATGCAAGTTATCGAATAGAACTGCAACTTACGCATAATTTGTCCAATTCACGAATGTACTTTCGTGAATAACAACGAGTAATAACTTAAATGTGTTCTGTGGCTGGCAGCCACAGGGTTCAGAGTCCGCTTTGATAAGCAGATGGTCGTGAGTTCCACTCCTTCACTTGGTCCGAATCCGTTGTTTTCCCACGATGAGGTTGAGAACATTTATACGCTTCTGGAACAACATCACTCTCGCATCGATAGAACCGCCGCGATACATATACCCTTCGCTCAGGTCTCGTATTGAAAATAACAGGGGAGTTGTGTGCAAAGCCCAGACCGCAAGGTTGAAGTAGAATACTTTTACAAGAGAGATAACCCGGCTGCTTGCGTGTCAGTCATTTTACCTAGTAAGTAAATGTTGACCGCTCATTGGCAGTATTGAAAATTCTGTGCAAATGAAGTTGAAGTACTACTCAATTTCAGTTTGCACATATAAACACGACCTCACTGAATAGGAAAAGTACAAACTCTTTGCGGCGCAAACAAGTTTCAACAGTGAGAGTATATGTACATGTGAATTCAAATTAAGATAATTAAAGCTCAGAACGAGAAAATATTAAATCTTCAATTCATCTGTTTGGTTGTCCTAAAAAGGACAGTTTGTTGTTGAATTTAAAATCGGATATGACGCTGGTTGTATCTCTGTGTTACGCCGATAGCGGGAGTTTTGGTGAACTTGCGTATGACGAAGGCATCGTATTACCTGTTTTATTGAATGGGAGAAAGAGGAATATTGTAAAATTTTGTAAACATTTAATTCAAACAATATTACCAAATCGTAGTCAGGCACTCTGATAACAAAGTTAAAGGCTGTTTTCGCACTGCCAGCAGAAGTTTTGATTGCCAAAATCCAGAATGCTTGTGTATTTGCCAAAATAAGGCCGGAAGAAGGCCGAAACCCTCAACCGGCATGGATGAAAATAGTGGTTTCGCATTCAGGAACGGCATCGTAGTTAGGGATTCTATTCTATTCACCCGGCCGTAGGTTAATGCTTCACTTACGGCTGTACATTAACGTACGGCCGGGCGAATCGGTTCGCGCCGATTTTCGTGTTTATCCTGGCAAAGGCCTCATGCGCACGGCCAACACAACAGAAAGGTGTTTTCACATTGGAAATTAGACAACAATTGTTCAATTCCATATCGGATATAATGCAATCGCATCTCTGTAATATTACCGACAGTAATATTCTTCTGAACAAAATGATACAACTTTTCCATTAGAGGAAGTGCCGGCTGATGCACGGCAAAAATCTCGCCCGATCGCTCGCGTTGGCGTTCAGCCCGGCAGAGGCCTGAGACGTAGTGACCAACCACAGGGCAAGTGATTTGTTTGATTTGAAGGCAGCCACAGGCGCAACCCGCTGCTATCCTCTGTTACTGCTGAGTGCTGATATCTGCTGCTAATGCTGTCAACGTAGTGGAGGTCCATCCAGCTCACCTACCGACTAATGAATGTAGCTAATTTTCCCAGAAACACTTTTTTATAGCCGAAGGGTGCTACGAAATAGGCCACGCCTTTCTTTTCAGTTGTACCATTTCCTAATGTTCTTTAGGCCTCTTTCATAGTTAACACGAACGCGAGCGATGGGGCGGGAGGCTTGCCGTAGGTAAATGAACAGCCGTAAAGAGAGCTGTTTATTTACCTACGGCAAGTTTCTCGCCTCATCGCTCGCCGTCGCGTTCACCATGGCAGAGGCCTTAGACGAATTGTTCCACAATTCGCATTTGATTTTTGTATCCAGCGAATAAACACCGATGGTGTTCTCACACACGCAACGATTTAACCCCTGACCGTATTGCGGCTTGTAACATCAAGCGAATTCGTTTGCTTGCTGTTGCGTGTTGCATCATGTTGCAACTTGGCAGCTGGGAGACGATGAAATTCTGTTCATGCTGATTGATTGAATCGACTTCATATTAGCTCTGCATAGTCGAACTAACTGCTTTTGCGAATGCGTTCTAACAGGGCAGTTTGTTATTCAAAATCGGTTATGCCGATCACAGCCTCTGTGCTGCCCCAACAGTGGGGGGTTAACTTAATAAAGTAAAAATTAGACAACTACAACAGAATTTGATTGCATCCCGCACAGAATGTCTGCTTGTGTTGATGCCAGAAAATTATTAACCTTCAATTACTTGTTTATTTGCCTTGAAAAAAGCATTTGGCGGTTCGAAATCGGTTGCTGATCGTAACCTTTAAGCTGCCCTAACAGTGGGGGAAATAAGATACACGGACTACATGAACTGTGGAAGCTATTTCACATTCAGTGAATTAGACGGGCGCGACAGATTAAAATTGCTAGGATCCAACACAGAACGCTTGCATGCGTTGTCAAAAATTATTAACTTTCAATGGCTAGTTTTTTTTTTCTTCATCTATAGTTTATTTGACACGGCACAAATACAATGCAATGTTTAACGGCGCCAATTATATCTTGTAGCTTACTTTCTAAAGTATCTTAATAACTAAAAGCAAATTTTTTATCCTCGCTGCCGACTACGAGCTGAAACTAAATCTAACTTAAAGCTAGAATATTTTGCATTAAAAGCACAGGTTTGCTGTTTGATGGGTTTCATTGCCATAGGTAAGCAGCATATTAAATTTGTTCCACTGCTTGGCCAAGATATTACGGACTGGCATATTGGGTTGTTTCCATCGGGCCTTGGGAGTATCGTGCGGGTCTGATTGCTGTTTCCGGATCCGGGGTCTTAACGTGTTCTTGTCGTTTTGTTGGGTGTAGACGGAGGGGAACGGGACTAGACTGGGGCGTGGATGGATTTCAGGAAAACGTATATAAGGGACATGTAGGATAGGTCACGGCTCGCCAAGACATCACGAACAGGAACAGCCGGCTGCCTACCTTCGGACTGCAGGGAAGCTATTAATTTAGACCTGGCGTCACGGTGTACAGGGCATGACCAAACAACGTGCTCTATGTCGTGATAACCTTCACCACAGGCACAGCTACCACTCTCCCCGAGCCCAACACGACGGAGATGCGCGTCAAATCTATAGTGATTGGACATAAGCCGGGACATCACGCAAATGAAATCCCGGCCTACATCCAACCCCTTGAACCACGGGTTCGTCGATACCTTGGGGATTATGGAATGTAACCACCTTCCCAGTTCCCCGTTGGTCCAAGAATTTTGCCAACTGATGATCGTATTCTGACGTACAAGTGCGAAAAATTCATTAAAGGCAATTGGTCTTTCATAAATATCATGTTTGTTGCGCCCACCTTAGCCAAAGAGTCCGCTTTCTCATTACCCGGTATCGAGCAGTGAGAAGGGACCCACGCTAAAGTAATCTGAGTAGATTTTTCGAATAAAGCACTCAGATGTTCCCGTATTTTCCCCAGGAAATACGGAGAGTGCTTAACATCTTTCATCGATCGGAGAGCCTCAATGGAACTGAGACTGTCCGTAAAGATGAAATAATGGTCCGTAGGCATTTTTTCGATAATCCCTAGGGTGTACTGAATTGCAGCTAATTCTGCGACGTAAACAGAAGCAGGATTATCGAGCTTATGGGAGACGGTTAAATTGTTATTGAAGATACCGAAGCCAGTGGACCCATCAAGAAGTGATCCGTCAGTGTAGTACATATTGTCGCAGTTGATGTTTCGATATTTATTGGAAAAAATTTTGGGGATCTGCTGCACGCGTAAATGATCCGGGATGCCACGAGTTTCTTCTATCATGGATGTATCGAAAAATACAGTAGAATCAGAAGTATTTGATAAGTCGACACGATTTGGAATATTCGAAGAAGGGTTAATATTTTGGGACATGTGATTGAAATACAATGTCATAAAACGGGTTTGAGAATTAAGTTCGATTAACATTTCAAAATTTTCAATCACGGGACGGTTCAAGACCTCACATTTGATAAGAATACGAGAAGACAGGCTCCAGAAGCGGTTTTTCAATGGTAGTACTCCAGCTAAGACCTCCAAACTCATCGTATGGGTCGACTGCATGCAACCTAAGGCGATACGCAAACAACGATATTGTATTCGCTCCAGTTTGATCAAATGTGTGTTTGCTGCGGAGCGGAAGCAGAAACACCCGTACTCAATGACAGACAATATCGTTGTTTGGTAAAGCCTTATAAGGTCTCCTGGGTGGGCTCCCCACCATTGTCCGGTTATTGTACGAAGAAAATTCACTCTTTGTTGACATTTTTTCATCAGATACCTCACGTGACAACCCCAGGTGCCTTTAGAGTCGAACCAGACACCAAGATATTTGTGTACCAAAACCTGAGAAATCGTTTTACCCATTAATTGTGTTTGAAGCTGAGCAGGTTCATGCTTCCTAGAAAAAACTACTATCTCAGTCTTCTCCGGAGAGAATTCGATACCTAGCTGTAAAGCCCAAGCAGACAAATTGTCCAAGGTATCTTGCAATGGTCCTTGCAAATCGGCATCTTTGGCTCCTGTAACAGAGATTACACTGTCGTCTGCAAGTTGTCTTATCGTGCATGAGTTTGCCAGACATTCGTCGATGTCATTTACATAAAAGTTGTAAAGAAGGGGGCTTAAACATGAGCGCTGGGGAAGACCCATGTAGCTAATGCGAAAAGTTGCCAAATCGCCGTGCGTAAAATGCATGTGCTTTTCGGACAGCAAATTGTGCAAAAAATTGTTTAAAATTGGAGAAAATCCTTGCCGGTGAAGTATACCCGAAAGAATGTCAATTGAAACGGAATCAAAAGCCCCCTTAATGTCCAAGAACGCAGACGCCATTTGTTCTTCGCGAGCATACGCCAGCTGAATATCTGTTGAAAGCAACGCAAGACAATCATTCGTCCCTTTGGCACGGCGGAAGCCAAATTGAGTATCCGATAGTAGGCCATTTGATTCGACCCAGTGGTCTAAGCGACGGAGTATCATTTTTTCCATCAATTTCCGGATACAGGATAGCATTGCAATCGGCCTATAAGAGTTGTGATCAGAAGCTGGTTTCCCTGGTTTTTGGATGGCGATCACCTTCACTTGCCTCCAATCCTGCGGTACAATGTTTTGCTCCAGGAACTTATTGAACAAGTTCAACAAGCGCCTCTTGGCATTGCCGGGTAGATTCTTCAACAAGTTGGATTTGATTCTAACTAACCCAGGCGCGTTATTGTTACAGGACAGGAGGGCAACTGAAAATTCTGCCATCGTAAAAGGTGATTCTATCGCGTCGTGACCCGGAGACGCATCGCGAACAATGTTTTGCTCAGGAACAGAGTCCGGACATACTTTCCTGGCAAAATCAAATATCCACCGACTTGAAGACTCCTCGCTTTCATTGACCGTTACGCGATTCCGCATTCTTCGGGCTGTGTTCCAAAGAGTGCTCATCGATGTCTCCCTCGACGTCTCGCTCACGAACCGACGCCAATATCCACGTTTCTTTGCTTTAGCCAGGCTTTTAAGCTTGGTATTAAGCTCCGAATACCGTATATAGTCGTCGGGTATACCTCCCTTCTGGAAGGCCAAAAACGCGTCGGATCTTTGCGTGTAGACATCGGAGCACTCTTGGTCCCACCACGGAGTGGGAGGCCGTTCTTTGATCGTTACGCCGGGATATTTCTTCGTTTGGACTTGCAACGCGGCGTCGAGGATTAAGCCCGCGAGGAGGTTGTATTCTTCAAGTGGTGGGTGATGTTGAATCGACTCGACCGCTTTTGAAATCATTTCCTCGTATAACTTCCAATCGACATTCCGTGTGAGGTCATACGGAATGTCAACTGGTCGCATACGAGTTGACCCGTTATTAATTGAAATAAGAATAGGCAAATGGTCGCTACCGTGAGGATCGAGGATTACCTTCCATGTGCAATCCAACCGTAGCGACGAATTTTTAATTGGATCGGGTACATTGAAAGTTTCAAAAATCCAGTCCACAATGTCAGTAAATTTCACTAATTCAGAGTTTGTTTCATCAACTGGATGTACAAAAGGAACAACTGGGGTTTTAGATGTTCCTGGCAGGGCTGGGAACTCCTTCTGGGACTTTAAATTTGCAAGCCCAGGAGGAGTTTGCTTCGGTTTTTCCGCAGCACTGTTTGGTTTGTTCGTACTTTTCACTACACTTTGGGAAATCTTAGGACCTTTACGGGGAAGTTTAGGAGAAGAAAAATTTTTCCTCTTCCTAGACTCCCCAGGATTGGCATAAGATGTTCCCGCTGATGAATCGTCAGAATCGGTTTCATCAGAGGACAACAGATCAAAGGGGTTCGATGTTATGGTAGAAGTGGTCACGGTCTTCTTCAGCATCTCAGCGTAAGAACGCTTTGAACGCTCCTTAAGTGACCGCTTGATTTTATCTCTGCGCTGCATGTACACCGGGCATGTGGAGAGCTCATGCTGGTTTTCCCCACAGTGAATACATTTTTCAGCATTAGCACTGCAAGAATCTTCCGCATGAGTCTCCCCACACTTGCTACATCGTGCCTTATTGCAGCAGTAGGCGGCTGTGTGGCCTAACTGCTTGCAATTGGTGCAATTCATAACACGGGGTACATACAATCGCACAGGGAGACGAACCCGGTCGATCGAGACGTGGCTAGGGAGTGCAGAACCGGCAAACGTAACGCGAAACGAGTCTGACGGAGTGTAAACTTTTTTACCGCCGACGAGAGACATGGACCGCAATTGCTTACAATCCAAAATCTTCGCCTGTGTTTCAGTATTTTTGAAGCAACCGGTTGCGCTTTTTAGGATACACTCGACAGACAGACTCGAATCGATTATGACACCGTCGATCTCCACGATTCGTGCGGGTATGTAAACGCGATACTCGCGTGTAAAGAGCTCAGAGCAAGCGATAGCATTGGCCTGTGCCAGATCACTGACCACGACACGGAGCTTGTTAGGTCGGACCTTGGAAATTTCGGTCACGGCCTTGTACCCCTTCGTCAGGTCTTTCGAAATTTGCAGTATGTTTAATCGCTTTGAATTCACTCCTGCCTTTGGACGAAAATAAACAGTATAGCTGCCCTGTTGAGATCCGTCCGGGTAAAGCCTTTGGCGAGGGGGGACTGGAGAATGAACAGGGGAGGGGGTAACAGAAGGGTCAGGGTCAGGGAGTTCGGGGATGGTGGCACGGGAGGCGAGGGATCTATATCCATCGCACTAAATGTAGCGCACTAGCGCACTAGCGCCGACAAGAACACGTACCTATTTACTTCTTCTTTCCAGCAGTGGTTGTCCGATCGTTCGAAGCTGCACCCAAAGCAGCCAGCAGCACCAGTACAGCAGCACCAAAACAGCCACCAGCAGTGAGCCGGGTGTTAGATCACTCAGCACAGCGACACGACTCGACTGTAAACTGATGGCCTTGAACTCGAAAGATCTATTCACTGTGCACAGATCAAAACTGCAGCTGGTATTTTGCACCAATACAGCCAAAGTTGCGAGCCGGGTACAGAACGTAGCGACATAACTCACAATCTAGTTGGCCATTAGCGCGAATAATACACTCTTTTGTTTGGCTATTCGTACACACGGACCGGATTGTAATAGAACGACCACTTTGCACGTCCGTTTCTGTTAGTCAGTCTATACACCAGAGAGACGCCGAGACACTCACCGTTAAGGCAACTGTCAACATCAAAACGGATAACGGCAATGCAAAATCATACAGCTCGCCCGTTTTGATGTTGACAGTTGCGTTAACGATGAGTGTCTCGGCGTCTCTCTGGTGTAGAGGCTGACTAGTTTATGTCGAGTGTTCGACGCGGAATGCAATGGCTAGTTTGTTTGTTTTGAAAAAGGCATTTCGATGTTCAAAATTTGATTTTCTAATGGCAATCTTCATGCTGCCTCAACACGGGGGGAATAATGGCTGTCTGGCGACACATGCTGAGAAAAACCGCGTTGCTCATGAGACGTGGTGACCAACCACAGGGCTGGTGCTGCTGCTGAGGAAGGACGACTGCTGTTGTCGCTGTCTAGAACTATTATGAGCGGCTTCGGCTGAAACAGGCTCTTATAAAGGCCAAATAGCATGTATTCAATTGCAAGGTATATGATTCTGTCGACTGTGCTTGGAAAGCAATCATATAAAGACCAATCAGAGGTCGAATTTTTTGTTTAGACAAGGCTTGACTATTTTCAATAGTACAATAGTTTGAATAATAAAATTACAATTATCTTCACTTGGAAAGAATCTTAGAAGATTTTCCAATCTATTGCTGCAAGAACGAAGCAAATCCATTGAATACTAACCGATTTATTAGCATTTGAAATTGGACATATTTTTCACTTTTTTCTGTTTTAAATTTTCATTTCACATCCCTACGTAGCCGAACTTTCTGAGAGAAGTATTCTACGTCAAAACCGCGTAAGTTCCGGAATCCGCGCAAAAAAAAAACCGCGTAAATTCCGAAATCCGCGTAAAAAAGCCGTGTACATAGCGATCTTAGTGTACTTTCCATGCTTCCAAAAATGGTAAAAACATTTGAGCGTATCGATTGAGACCTATACCCTGCTACTTGAAAGAAACCGCTAGGCTGATTAAAATTGGTTTTTCTGTTTAATTTGCATGGTTTGAAATGACTACGAAGCTTTGATATGGCCGCATCTGATTTTTTACTACATTCACGTTTTCTTGATGATACTCAAATCCGACGGAAGAATGTTATCCAAAATCCAATCGAGGTAGCGCCCGAGGTTCATGGCCAACGCAGGCACTGACTCTCGAACAGTGCAATTAAGAGGAGCAAATTTCCACAGTCCAAACTGCACGAATCGTTCACCATCCATGTCCACATAGGCTCCGATCGGAGCCCCAGCCATGCGTTGACAGTTAAACTCCGGTCCTAGCTGCTGGGGACACATGCGATCCTCCGTGAGAGACGGTGCAAAGCCAACCGCTTCCAGCCGTCGCTGGCAGGTGTCGATGTCGACCTTTATCTGTGGATACCGGCGCAGCTCCCCTATGTACTGGTTCTTTGCCATCAAATCCATATCCCAGGCTGTTATCAGCAGATTGTCTGGAATGCGTGTCCGATGGGGTGAGTTCAGTGGTAAGCAAATTGGACGGATGTGATCCGAGTACTGAACATCTGCGGCCATGCGTACAATCGCGAGGTCATTAGTGTACATCGGGACATCAAACTGTGGATGACGGATGATCGATTCGATTTTAACATCCATCACGTGTTCAGCACAAAGACGTCTACCCCGATCGTCGAAAGTGCAATCGATGTCGGTGGATTCTGTATGTTCGCCCAACCGAACGTGATCCCTACAAATATACTCGTGAGAATAATGTTAAATCATAACGTGATCAATAAACTTACACTTTGGCAGTTTTTTGTTTGCTCATACAACCGGACACGGAAAGCACATAGCGAGTGTTCAGCAGTGTTCCCAAACAGAACGGAATCACTCCGTTCTTTCTCATCTGGAATCGAATCATCGCCATCCAGGGGAACTCGAAAACGGACGTACTTTGACCTCGGTTCGGGGGAAACGTTCGCACCCTTGAACGGCCACAATCACTGGGCAACAGCAGCGCGTTCGGTTTCAGTGGGATAGGTTCGATCTGTTGCTTCTCGCAACAGACGGCCCGTGGAATACCGGCGATATGGCAGACCGACCGGCTGATGTAGGTTACGTCCTCCTGCGCGATCAGAGGAGCTCGAATCATGTTGAAAATGTTTACACACTGTTGCAGCGGAACGCAGGTCCCGTCCGTTCCGTCGGGGGTTTTGCATGGAATGTCTCCTGCAAGGGTTAAAGATTCTGAATTAATTTCTTCTGTGCGCAATCGATTAAAAATGGTTAAACGCACTTTCTTCATTGTATTTTCCTCGGAAGTCAATGTTGGTAGTTTTCTCGATCCAATCCCAGTAGGCGGTGACATTCGTGAAGGCAGTGTAGGAATCCGCTAGGCAGAGATCGGAACCGCTGCCGCGGACTTTCGTAAACGAAACAATCCCGGCCAGATACCAGGCGTCTCCACGTTGCATCATCAAACCTCCTCCGCTGTCGCCGTTGCAGGGGGCAGAACCTATGATTGGAATAAAAAGTAAACGAAAATAAAATGGCAATGTTTAAAACATATTCCCAATGTGATTTCCAGTTACTGGATGAAACAGTCCGTAATTTTCTTAATGTAACAATAAACGCCACAGAATTCAAATCAGAAATTATCTATTTTAAGAGGAGTGAATCCCCCAAATCTGAGTAAACAACAAATGCAAATTAAAGCAACTCACCATTGGCGAATCCAGCACAGAACAGCTCCTGCTGCAGTGCGACACCAAAAATAAGCGGATCGCTCTTCAGGCACTCCGATTCGGCAACGACCGGAAGTTTCAATTTTTTCAACGTCGGAGATGGTTTATCATCGTCAGCCACACCCCATCCCACAACCGCTCCGACGTCGGTTCGCAGATTCGGCTCCGCATTTAGACATGCCGGTAAAACATACCCACTGTACGTAACCGGTTCCGTCAGCTCCAACAGGGCAATATCATGCAGTAAACTGTCTCTCGTGTAACCCGTCACATGAATTTTGGCGACCGATCGCACCTGCCGTGTGTCCAGTTCCGGATTTCGGAGGTTGAACACTCCAGCCCAGATGGTCACATCTTTTGCACTCCTCAACAACTGATGACGATTTTCACTTAGAACACAGTGTGCAGCCGTCAAGACGAACTTGTAACTGATCAACGTTCCACCGCAGGAGTACTTTTCACTTCCATCCTTCTGCTTCAACCAAAGTGCTACGTGCCACGGCCAATGGCCGTGAAGAGCTGCTTCACCCTTGACAATCAAAAATTGTGTTCTCGCACGAGGAATACCACACTGATACTGATCATCCGCTGCATGGGCCCCAGCAAACACTATCACAAACGTTACTAAAATCAGTACCTTTTTCATATTTTGTTTCATCCGAATATCAAAATCCCAAAAAACATCTGCACAGGCTAGAATCCTAGCCTCGACTGACACTGACTTTATTTCGGCTTAGTGG
This sequence comes from Wyeomyia smithii, assembly GCF_029784165.1. Classification (NCBI taxonomy): domain Eukaryota; kingdom Metazoa; phylum Arthropoda; class Insecta; order Diptera; family Culicidae; genus Wyeomyia; species Wyeomyia smithii. The sequence goes on from NC_073694.1 coordinate 177,458,507, forward strand.
ATTCGGATTTACTCTAAAAGAAGCTCGTAGAACAACAAACAGAAACCGGTTTGACAAGAAGTGATCATCCACTAACGCCAACCGGCATTGCGTTCCTATGCGACAGTGCGATCGTTTGTGTGCTGTTATCAGGTGGCTTCGCTTCCGATCACCGACCGAAAGGTCGCGATCGTGACTCATTTCGGTGCAGAGTCATAACACATATTTTCGTTTTGGTGCACGCATCAGAGGTGGTGATTTTAATGAATCGCGACTGAAATCTGTGCCGAATACCATATAATTGGGTTGACAGAAAAAATATCTCCTGACGTCAGAAGACGGGGACCTGAGCGGAAAACCAGCTGTTCTGGGCTGGACTTTGCGAGGGACACACGATCGTCGTCTCTCATTAAGATTCCCACATTATGAGTGATGAGAAATTTTTTGGTACCATCCATCTTGCACACATTTCTACCTACCGCAACTGATGCTAAATAATGCAAGTCCGTGGAGGAAGCTAGAAATTCTAGCATTCTTTCCGCTGGAGGTGGAGAACGTTTTGCGCTGGGTGTTTCGTTGCAATAGGGTTAGATAGTGAAGTTTCAGTGACGAGGTTAGGGTTTGATTTTTTGATTCAATATACTATTTCAAAGTATGTACATTGGTCAGTAATAAAAAGAACAATACTGTGATATTTAATGATATATATTTGGAAATTTGTCCTAATTGCACTCTGCAATTGATCTTTTTAACAAAAAAAAGTAGGAAGGTGGTATCCAAGATACGCCCGCAAAGTTAACGTAAGACTACAATAGTTTTATATTTCCTTTTGAGGCCCTGTTTGATTTGAGCTCGTTTTACTTTTGGCACAGTTCGGTTTTGGCACACATTGCCAGAAACGAGTTATTATGCTTAATCACATTTTTTGTTTTCTTGATTTTTTCAACCAATTTAAGATCAACATCCTCCAAAAGGAAAGGTATTTTGGTTCTTTTTGTTGCTGCAGCGGATAACCGGAATCGGTAAAATGGTTCCGAAGATGTGACCGGACCATGTCCCGGCAATAGTTACAAGTTCATTGGATGCGGTTACAAGTTATTGGAAAAAAATCGATAAACAATTAGAGTTTTTAGTCGAAAATGTATATGCACAGAAAATTTAAAATTGACATAGAATTTCATGAATAAAATATTAACATATTAATATTCAATTCAGATCAATTTAAACATTTTATTAGTAAACAAAACAAATCAGAAAAAAATTAATCAGTTTTAAGATACCAAAAAAACAACGAAAATACCACCATAGGAACTATAATATCAAAATGGAATAAATTTGGTTTTCTTCTATACCGCCTCCGCGGGATGTTGCATAGACTTGTCATATTAATATAAATTTGGTTTTCTATTGTCTTTAACACTTGCTTCCCAGTCCCCTCCAGAACCGAAATGAAAATTCTTTTACCTCTTTTTTTATTCCGCAAGATCTAAACCGAATTTGATCCAACCTTTTTTAAAAGATCATATGTTTATCATAGTTTGAGGGACAGTACGCGACATCTCGAAATTTTCCGTTGTTTCGGATTTATTGAGGGGGACCGTGGGGTGAGTACCTTCCAGAGACACAGGCTATATTGAAGACGGTAGCAAAACCTTGCTTGCGACATATCAATTTTAAAGTTTTCGCAAAACAACACAGTTAGCGATTCTACTATTCTACACAGATAGACAACGAGTGACCAGTCATACATTGCTCGGTGCAGTACACTAAAGTCGCTAAAAAAACCGCGTGAATTCCGGAATCCGCGTAAAAAAAACGCGTAAAAAGCGACCTTAGTGTATTGTTGTCTGTGCCAGCATTTTTTCTTCCAAGACATCAGTTTTGATAACATTCCAACAGCAGAACGTAAAACTGTCTGATAATGGAGGTGGTTACGAACTTACCGAAAAAGCTTCACCTTTAAGACATCAAAATAGTCTAGGCTCATGCGGGCAAACATTAGTTGACCTATTGGGACGGGGAGATTCTGTCAAAATTTTTTTACGCTGCTATACAGGATATCACAGCAGGCAGTTGGTGTCTACTCATGAAGTCTGTGCCAGGCGTGCTCGCATGTGATTGGTACATTGTTCGTGAAAATTCGACCTTGAAACTTTTATGAAATTTTCACTGTTTAACTGTTTAACTGTTTAACAATAATGAAAACTAAAAAATCATAAAATTGTTCATCTTTTTATCAATCCAACGACATATTGATTATTGTGATCCACCATGTGGTTCCATCAGTATTAACGTTCGAAATCTTTCATTCCGACGTTACATCTTGGTTTTAGTTTCCGCAGAATGTATCTCGATATAGTGCGGTTAGACGTAGTCCTACGTCAAAAAATTATTGAATTTTATTTTTAAAACATAAACGTCTCGCAAAAGACATCAGGCTCCATTCTAGCCGTCTGCTTCTTATAGCTGATATGTGATACGAAATGGGTTGACGAATGTGACAAATAGTGAAACACTAAACAATAAATTGTAGGACCGCGTCACTGAGAGCACTCCCCTCTGACCGTTTACACTTGACGGTCGCCAAAATGAAATTAGAGAGCCAACTCTTATGATATAGTGGAATATCAGTACGTTATAAAAACCAAGCTAATAGAATAAAACAATTTGAAAATGGGCGGAAAGCCCCAGTATGAAATAAAAATGCCTTCTGATTTGTGCCTTGAACCTTCTATCGCTAAATAAAAAACATCCGTCGCAAATTGCGCTTTCTGCAAAGTGAGCAATTGTCGTTTTAAAGGAGAAGAAATGCGATACTTAAATAGTTGTAAGAAAGAACATATAGAAAATAGAAAGACCAAATGACTAAACCATTAGCAATAAAACCTGAAAGAACTCAGTTCAAACTGTAATATAGGCATCCAAAATTCCAGTTTTGACGCTTGACGATAACACAATCATAGCAGATTGCATCAAGCCAGAGGAGTAAGATACTATACTTGTATCCGCTACCTTGCATGCAAATAGCTCACATCAACTTGCCTTTTCCAGAGACAGTGTTATTGCTGTTGAACTTTATGTTATTGTCAGTATCACCGTGCTTGTGTGTGAAGTTTCACCCTTCCGTTGCTCCTCTATACCGAGTCTCTTTCCATCCTACCGATATCGCCATATTATAATTCTCTTAAGATTTATCATCTAACGTTATTCTCTTAACTTCTGGTTTGGGTTTCGGCTACGCAGTCTGTCACGGATTCAAAACGGGTGTTTTCTACTGCCCGACGTTTCGGCCAGGGGTTTTGGCCTTTTTCAAAGGAAACTATTAAAAGGATTTTATTATAAAACTATTTTTTGAAGAACAATGTCTGTTTCAAAGTGTCTGTTTTCTGTGGAATAGCATTGTTGAGTTTAATCGCTGTTATTCTCTTAAAGTTTTTTCTAACAGAGATTTATTTTGTCAAAGGAAAAGAGTCGTTCCTCCTACCAATATCGCGTCACTATAACAATATATGAGAAGGCCCTAATACTAAAACTTTGACCGAAAAAAAACACGGAAATCATGGACTCGCGTTCTATCCAACGTTAATTTTTACGATGTTAAGCACCAAGATCAACGTTCATGTGGCATCGTGGAACTCTAAACAGAGCTGACAAGATGGTTCCCCGGCGAGACAGGGGGTTGGGGAAGGCCCAACGAGCCGATTCACGAAGTCCTTTGTGAGATCGGGAAGCTGAAAACAATAAAGCCGCAGGCAAAGACGGACTGCCGAGCGAGCTATAAAAACATGGAAGAGAGGCGCTGGCTAGAGTGCTGTACTGGGTCATTTCCAGGATTTGGGAGGAGGAAAAACTGCCAGACGAGTGGATGGAGGGAGTTATCTGTCCCATCTACAAGAAGGGCGACAAGCTGGAGTGCCGCAACTACCGCGGCATCTCGCTTATCAATGCCGCCTACAAAATACTCTCACAGATCCTGTTCCGCCGTCTATCACCTTTAACCAGGAGGTTCGTTGGCCAGTACCAAGCGGGTTTCATGGGAGCCCGTGCCACCACGGACCAGATCTTCTCAATCCGACAGATCTTACAGAAATGTCGTGAGTACAACGTGCCCACACATCACATCTTCATTGACTTCACGGCGGCCTATGATACAGTCGATCGAGAACAGCTATGGCAGATCATGCACGACAACGGATTTCCGGATAAACTGACTCGATTGATCAGAGCTACCATGGCGCAAGTGATGTGCTTCGTGCGTGTTTCGGGGATACTCTCGAGTCCCTTTGAATCGCGCAGAGGGTTGAGACAAGGTGATGGACTTTCCTGTTTGCTGTTTAACATCGCCCTTGAGGGTGTGATCCGGAGGGCGGGCATCGACACGAGGGGCACAATTTTCACAAGGTCTGTTCAGCTTCTGGGCTTCGCGGATGACTTCGACATCATATCACGTAACTTTGCGACGGGCGGAGGAAACTTACGCCCGACTGAAAGCCGAAGCTGGACAGATCGGATTGCGGATAAATGCGTCGAAAACAAAATACATGCGAGCGAGAGGCTCCAAGGAGAACAACATCAGCCTCCCAACTCAAGCCTCTGTGGACGGTGATGAGCTTGAGGTGGTCGATGAGTTCGTGTATTTGGAGTCACTGGTGACCGCCGACAATAACACCAGCAAAGAGATCCAGAGACGCATCCAGGCAGGAAATCGTGCCTACTTTTCACTCCGGAAGACACTTCGATCGAATCGAGTGCGACGACGCACGAAGTTAACGCTGTACAAAACCCTGATAAGACCGGTAGTCCTCTACGGAATCGAGACGACAACGCTTCTCGCGGAGGACCTTAACGCTCTTGGAGTTTTTGAACGGAAGGTGCTACGGACTATCTACGGTGGAGTACAGACGGACGACGGAGAATGGCGACGTCGCATGAACCACGAACTGCACGCGCTGCTTGGAGAGAATCCCATTGCACACCTGGCGAAAGTTAATAGGTTGCGGTGGGCCGGTCATGTCGTAAGGATGCCGGACGGCAACCCTGTAAAATCACTTCTCTTCAGCAACCCTGCCGGCACCAGAAATAGAGGGGCGCAGTACCATCTTCGGTAGATGGAAAACGGAGTGTGGAGAAGGCGAATGAACCACGAACTCCAGGAGCTGCTTGGGGAGCCATCTATCGTCCACACCGCTAAGATAGGCAGGTTGCGGTGGGCTGGGCATGTTGTAAGGATGTCAGATGACAGCCCGGTAAAGATGATTTAGAAACCAATCCGTCAGGGACGAGACGGAGAGGTTCACAGCGGGCAAGGTGGATTGATCAGGTGGAAGACGACCTGTGGACCCTACGCAGACTGCTGGCGAACTGCAGCCATGAACCGAGTGGAATGGAGATGGCTCTTACGTACAGCAAAGGCCACACAACGGCTCGGGACTGTTTGGTAAGATAAGAATTTCAGTCGTATTCTGTCGAGGAAGCTGTTGTGAATTTGAAGAAGTTTTTGGAAAAATATTAGGATTGCAATTAAAATTTTCTTCTTCAGCAGAGGATGTCAGTCTAGTGGAATGTTCAGCATTCTGTTCAGAATACGAAAAATGTCCAGGTGTGCTTACGTTGATACTTGCCAGATTGTTTCCTTCTTTATATCTTTAGGGAAAGCCTGTTTAAGTGTTACTCCTTTCGAGTAACTTTTTCAATAGGCATGAAACCCCTTTCGATTCAGCGATAGAAATCATTGTCAAACATATCGCTACTGTGAGTGCCTTTACTGTCGCAGTTTCTTGGTCCGAGTTAGTGGAAGCTTCACGAGATGATGAATTTTAAATGTTCTCAATTGTTTGGAAAATGATTGCTCAGATTTACTGCCTATTGAATATCGTATATGTTCTGTAGAGCTCTGCAACGTTTGAGGACTTCTGTGAGGAGATCACACAGTAGTTTACGCCAACACGTTCTTGACACAGCCCATGATGGTCATCCTGGCGTAAACATGATGAAGTTGCATCTACGTACATCGGTGTGGTGACCAAAGCTAACTAGACGCTTTAGGATTCCAACTCTGATCAAGGCAGAAAATGGTTCTCAATTCGGTAGGCAAGAATTTAAGGATTATTGCACGACACGCGACATACATCTGGTTAAGACACGTTAAGACCAAACTACCCCGTGTTCCCGTTCATGCCGATGATGAAGCAGTGAGTGTAGAGCAGGTATTGGACGAAGCAAATATTTGCTATTTTTCAATACAGATTTAATTTTGTGCAAATAAAAATCGTACCAAAAATAGCAAATATTTGCGTCGTCTAATACCTGCTTAAGCAATACACAGACATGGAACGCCGGGCAGAATACAGCTAAAATCGTGAAGGTGATGGAATATTCGTAAACTGGATGAGGAAAGATCATAAACTGTAAGCCGACTATTCGCCCGAAGAGTTCGAGGTAGTAAAGAAAATGTGATCGGATGTAATCTTCCACTCGCAAAAGGTTCCTGGACACACGATTGAACCAGTATTACATCTGAATGAAACCAAGGATTTGGACAATGGTCAATCTTCATCTACAGCCTATGGCGCTGATATCGCACCACAGAACACCAACATATCAATTCGTTCATTTTACTCACGTCGAATGACTGATGGATGCACCTATCAACAACTTCATATACCTAAGAAGTGTTCTCACTAATTTTGAAAGTATTGCAAGTTGTCTGTTCCATAAATTCACAAATTATCGTTCATTAATCAGGTAGTTGGTGCATATTTGTATACAAAACCTCAGAAACATACATACATAAGACATCACTCTGCTCATTCATTTATGAATTGTCAAGTATCAAAGTTTAACTAGCTCACAGTACAAGGGCCAAGCTTTAAAAAAAGTATTTGATGATGTGCACCGGTTTGCCTCTTTCTCCCCTATATGCATTTAAAACTGGGAAATTATTTAATGAAAAAACGCTCTAACTTAGTATAGAGCGATTGTAGCAACATGCTGTCTTCAAAAGAAACCTGTGTTTTTATGTTGGTCATATTTGTTTAGAACATTATGTTCTTGAAAAAAAAAACTGGAGAGTTGTGTACAAAGCCACGACTGCAAGGTTGAAGTAGAATACTTTTACAAGAAAGATAACCCGGCTGCTTGCGTGTCAGTCATTTTTTCTAGTAAATAAACGTTGACTAATCGAATCAATCGAATTTCGCCCTTCAACAAGGATTGACCATTTTCAATAATATAGTAAGTTGCTTGTCATGGTTGGGGCTTGACAATTTTTAAATTTTGAGATGAATTTTTTTTGGATGTCGTGCTCATGACATGAACGAAGAGATAATTCAGTACGTTCTGAGACACGGAGATAAAGTAAAATTTATAACTTTGACAAATTAAAAAATGTGAATTAACTCATTAGAAAATATTAACTCTTCAATCAAGTGTTTATTTCATCCTGAAAAGGACAATTTGTTGTTCATTTTAGTATCGGATAAGATGCCGATCACATCTTTGCGTTATGACTGACCATGTGAATAAAATTTTCCTTGTGATAAAATAAACAGTGAAAAGCTGATTTAACACTCAAAACTAGACGGCTCACGTGTTGTCAAAATGAGTCAACTTTTCATTGAATGCATTTAATAGTGCCCACTATCGCACAGAGACTCCATTTCACTAAAGTGCCGCACTGCATCAGCCGCTATCGGTGCTGAGATCCGCTGCAACTAGTGCGCTATCCATAGCCATGCCACAGTTGTGGCCGCTTTCCGCCATCGCTGGTATCCACTGCACTGCTAGTGCTGCTGCTAAGGAAGGACGACAGCTGTTGCCGCTGTATAGAACTATTATGACCGGCTTCGGCTGAAACAGGCTCTTATATAGGCCAAATAGCATGTTTTCAATTGCAAGGTATATGATTTTGTCGACCGTGCTTGGGAAGCAATCATATAACGACCAATCAGAGGTTGAATTTTTCGTTTTGACAAGGCTTGACTATTTTCAATAGTACAATAGTGTGAATAATAAAATTACAATTATCTTCTTTTGGGAAAAATCTTAGAAGATTTTTCAATCTATTTCTGCAAGAACGAAGGAAATCCATCGAAAACTAACCGATTTATTAGCATTTGAAATTGGACATATTTTTCACTTTTTTCGGTTTTAGATTTTCATTTCACCTCCCTATGTAGCCGAACTTCCTGAGAGAAGTATTCTACTTTAAAAACAATATTTAAAAAGTTATGCCAGAAAACTAAATTCGAGGGGGTTGACAGCGACAATGCTTTGTATTTCCATAAATAGACGTCACAGAAATTTAATATCTTCAGCAAAGTTTTATATTTTGAAAAGTTCTACAACTTTGCTGAAGAAACTATTCATGTATCTTCGCTGTATCAAAAGTTAATTTTTTTATTTTTATGATAGTAGGCCATGATCAAAAAATTTTCTTATCAACATTTCCGTTATATTTTTGTAAACAATTCATTTGAACATTGTTTTCGGCTAACATCAACCGTTTAAGCACAAATGAATTAAGTTCGTCAAATTGCCTTTTCCGACCACTGTGAGGTGGTGTCGTACAGAGAGGTACGAGTGGCGCCTCACTTGAGCTGTGCCAGCAGAGAAATTTTACTGAAGCGAGTCCGACAACACCAATACAAGAATACCCGTCGCGCTCACATACATCTTCGCAGTGAGTAATAATGTGTGTGTGTGAGACGGGTGAATGCATTCATTGCGTGAGTCGAGAGTATGAAAGGATGTGTGTAAGTAGACAAAGGTGATCACGAAGGTAAGTTACCAAAGTTTCCATCCCAAGCAGCACACATTGTTGCAATAAAGTTAACGCAACAGTCAATGCAGCATTCAAAAGTTGTGAAGAATTTCATCTGTTACTTTTAATCAACTTGTAAGCAACTGAAAAAGCGCAAGAGGTTGAACCTATATGCAACTAACATTCTTATTAGAAATCACCAGTAGTATTGACAGCTGTTGCATTATTGTGAAGAGAGGAGCAGCAATATTAAACTTCGTTCATACTCACTCTCATTGATCTTCGGTGTTTGTGTCGCGAAGTTTCAGATATCTTATAGTATTATAGAAAACCTGCATCCATTCAAATGAATTAAAATTTTTTTGAACTTATTTTTCGTAATTTTACCTGCGATCAAAAGTTTAACGTGCAACAAATATTTTTATTTCGTATTTATTCACGCGCTTCATAAGAGGTGTTATAAAATATACGCCAAATTGTGAAAAATGTTTTGGGGCAAGGGTAGTGTTTATTAAACGCCAAATTATGTAAAATGTGTTGGAGCAAGGATAGCTCGGAAACTCATGTTTAGTTTTAGTGTATTGTTTTTAGAACAAAATTCAGTATCACAAAACCATATTTCGAATAATAATCATATACATATACAGTTAAGGCCCGAATACACACACGGCGTAATGACGCCTTCTCTATACAAATTAGAAGGCGTAATTGCGCCTTTCTTTGGGACGCCTTCCAGCCAGAACCTTCTTGCTTTGCCTTCTAGTGAAAAAGGCAGTCGTTCGCCGCTTTCGGCTGCATACTTGACTGCCTTCCGTGTAGACGCATCGTGCCTTCCACGCGGTCTTGTGTTACCTTCTTTTGGTGAAGGCGCTGGCAACGCCGCACATAGGAGTATTTGACCCAAAAAGTTGGCCAAAAGTCCGACATACAAAATACACGATTTCCATTATTTTTAATTAATTTCAGTTAAAACATACCCTCATGCTATTCCAGAACCCATTGGTGTCTTATCACATAAACCAAACTGTTATATTTCGAAGTTATTCCACAGTAAACTGGTCAGTTTAAAAAATACGTGCTACTGCTCGGGTGACGTATAAAATTGAAAAATTATGTCAAATAGATTCCTTTCTCACAGGACATATTCTACAAGATAAGTAAAATGTTTTGCAATATTTAAAACGTTGAATGCATAAAATTATCATGGATTATTTACGAAATAAGTGATTATGAAAACCAACCGCAAAAAATCCATAATATTGTGAAATTAATTTTATGATTTAGTAACCTTCCGGGCAAGTCCCGTCGAAGCTTTTTTCATTGACAGAAAGGTAAAAGCCTTCTGAAAATATACGAAAAGAAAAATCTTCCTCCTGGTTCCTCTTTTTTATTTTATTGACATTTTATTAAATGCAGTTTTATATAGGAATTTCTAAATCTTTGTTTTATATCATGTGTAAAAGGACACTAGAAAAATGGAGCAAGCGAATTTAAAGTAATATTTTATACTAGTTGAACATTCCCGGCGATGCTCGGGATCAAAGGTTTCAAAGATAGATTTTTTTTATTTCATTGCTGCATTAGCTCAACTCACTTAAAAAATAAAATTTACATCTTATACTTCATCAACACTTTAAGTAGGGTGTCGAACGTCTTCGTCAGTGGTTTTCTTCGGACCTTTTTTGCATAAGATTGCGCCAGTAAAACTACCGAAGAAAACCACTGACGAAGACGTTCGATACCCTACTTCAATATTCTGAGAACGTGCAGAACGGAAATACCCATATTGGATTGTTTTTTTGTGATTTTGGGCTGATTAACAGAAACTGGAAGTCACCATTTTGGATTTCAAAATGACGTATGGAGTTCCATTTTCGAAAGTATTGAAATTGTTGGCCAAATATCACTTTAGAAGTCATAAATTTGCATGTTTCATGTAGTTTTGTGAATAATATATCAAATTTAGTAATCAGATACTTGTTATTTTTCTTCAAATGTCTTTTCTGAAGGTTAACAAACATTTTAATGAAAAAAAAAATGTGTCATCGCTATAATATGCCGTATGGAGGTCCACATTCGGAAGTATTGAAATTGTTGGCCATATATCACTTTAGGTTATTTTCCTGAAACCGGAAGTCGCCATTTTTTAATCCACAAAACTTTGTAGAAAATAAGAAAATAAAACATTTTTAATGCTTAAGCTGCCTCTTAATCGATATTCAAACAAATGAATCGTAACCTTTCCTGCAGCTAAATGTGAGTTCTAGTTTGGATTATCGCAAAAAAAGTAAAACAGTAAGATTAAGAGCTGAATGAATTTCTGGTTAAAAGCTCTCTAATAAAAATCAAATTCAAATTCAAAAGTACAAAAGTAAATCGAATGCCGTAAAATGTAACTATTCACAAAACTACGAAAACATCAGAAATATAAAATGTTCATGCTCGAGACATGGGTTATTCTGCAAAAAAAAATTGTAGATAAAAGAACAACGAACATTTTACTGCAAAAAAAAAACAAATCATTGAATTTTGATTCAGAGGCGAATTGCGCATAAAAAGTCAAAGTTTCGCATGGAATCGTATAAAAACGTATAAATTAAAAAAAAAATATTTTCGGTGATTTTCTGTATTCTGTATGCTGTATGTGGTCCTCGTGGCTCTGTGGTTAGCGATGTCGATTGGCTCCCACACGGTTGTGATATCGGGTTCGATCCCCGATCAGGTCGAGAATCTTTTCGAAATGCAATTTTTCTCGACTCAGCTCTGGGGCACGGTGTATCGTTGTTCTTATCCTACAACATGCAAAATGTGCTAAAACAATATCGATAACGAATTTTATCAACTAATCTGGTTGATCAAGAGCGCTATTAGAAGGCTGCAATATTGTTGTGCTGTATACAGAAAATCATCTTCAAACATACATTTTATATTTTAACATAAACAAACATTTTAATGAAAAAAGAATCACATGTCATCTCTTTAAATTTTGATTTAGAGGCAAATCCAGCATAAAAAGTCATAATTTTGCATGTTTCACGCAGTTTTGCGAATAATATCTCAAGTTTTAGTAATCATATACATTTAATTTTTCCTCAAATGTCTTTCCTGAACGTTAACAAACATTTTAGTGAAAAAAAATCATATGTCAACGCTTTGAATTTTGATTTAGAGGCTAATTTAGCACAGAAAGCCATTACTTTGCGTGTTTTCGGTAGTTTCGTGCATAATATCTCAAGTTTTAGTAATCAGATACTTGTTACTTTTCTTCAAATGTCTTTCCTGAACGTTAACAAACATTTTAATGAAAAAAGAATCACATGTCATCGCTTTGAAATTAGATTTAGAGGCGAATTCAGCATAAAAAGTCATAATTTTGCAAGTTTTAGGTAGTTTTGTGAATAAAATCTCATGTTTTAGTAAACAGACTTACTTTCCTTCAAATGTCTTTCCTAAACGTTTACAAACATTTTAATGTAAAAAGAATCACATATCATCGCTTTAAATTTTGATTTAGAGGCAAATTCAGCATAAAAAGTCATAAAGTTGCATGTTTCACGTAGTTTTGTGAATAATATCTCAAGTTTTAGTAATCATATACTATTTATTTTTCCTCATATGTCTTTCCTGGACATTAACAAACGTTTTAATGAAAAAAGAATCACATGTCATGGCTTTAAATTTTGTTTTAGAGGCAAATTCAGCATAAAAAGTCATAATTTTGCAAGTTTTACGTAGTTTTGTGAATAAAATCTCAAGTTTTAGTAAACAGATACTTGTTACTTTCCTTCAAATGTCTTTCCTAAACGTTTACAAACATTTTAATGTAAAAAAAAATCACATGTCATCGCTTGAAATTTTGATTTAGAGGCAAATTCAGCATATTTTTGCTTGTTTTACGTAGTTTTGTGAATAAAATCTCAAGTTTTAGTAATCAGATACCAATTATATTTTTTTCACATGTCTTTCCTGAACATTAACAAACATTTTAGTGTAAAAAATCATATTTCAACGCTTTGAATTTTGATTTAGAGGCAAATTTAGCACAGAAAGTCATAATTTTGCGTGTTTTACGTAGTTTCGTGAATAATATCTCAAGTTTTAGTAATTAGATACCTTTTATTTTTTCTCAAATATCTTTCTTAAACATCAACGAACATTTCAATGAAAAAAGAATCACTTGTCATCGCTTTGAATTTTGATTTGGAGACGAATTAAGTATAAAAAGTCATAATTTTGCATGTTTTACGTAGTTTTTTGAATAATATCTCAAGTTTTAGTAATCAGATACTAATTATTTTTCCTCGAATGTCTTCCCTGAACATCAACAAACATTTTAGTGAAAAAAGAATCATATGTCATCGCTTTGAATTTTGATTTAGAGGCAAATTTAGCACAGAAAGTCATAATTTTGCATGTTTTACGTAGTTTTGTGAATAATATCTCAAGTTTTAGTAATTAAATAAATATTTTTTTATAACTAATGTCTTTCCTGAACATCAGCGAACATTTTCATGTTAAAAAACCTACATGTCACCGCTTATTATTTTTGATTTAGAACGATTCAAAATGATAATGATTACTGTACACCACAGAGACTAAGGGAATAATATCAATAAGATCAAGCGTTACGGAATTCCATTTTTATATAGTAGATGTTGGGTGACGTTTTAAATGGATGTCACCTCTTTTGTGTTGATTATACGAAAATAACACGTTTTTGATGTAAATCTATCCAATTACTACTAAAATAGAGCGACTTGGACTTTTGGCCAGCTTTTTGGCTCAAATACTCCTATGTGCGCCGTGTTGTATCATTTTCCGCCTGCTGGTAATTCTAGAAGTTGCTTTATTTTTCTTCCTACAAACATAAATAAACATGAATTGGGTGGCATGACGACAAGAAGGTTAGCACACGGCGGAGTTTAAGACGGCGTGATTGCGCCTTTCAAGTAGACGAGTGGAAAGGTACTGACAATTTTCGTAAGGAAGGCGTTGTCACGCCGTATGTATATTTGGGCCTTTACATTCAAGATGGCCATTAGCTGTGTGATAGTTTTAGCAAAAATATGGCATAAACACTGAAAATATTTTTTCGTTATTCTCCGCACGCACATTTCGTAAACATGGAATTCGCAGCACTTTTGTTGATTGTATTGAATATTCGTATTTCATGTTATCGAATAAATTGCAATATTACGCATAATTTGTACAATCCACGACTGTACTTTCGTTCATAACGTGGATAACAACGAACAAAAAAATGGAAGCACGAGTATATACATACTTGAAAGAAATTTTGTGTTCTGTTATTTTTGATTTCGTATAATGTACATGTTATTGCGAAAGCTTACTAATTTTTCGTACTATTCACATTATGCAGCGTTCTTTGTACGAATTACTTGCGTGAGCTTACTAATTTTTCGTACTACTTACATTATGCAGCGTTTGTTTGTACGAATGATTGCGTTCATTTCTAAAACCTTTCGTTACGTATACGAATACGTATTTTGACAGTTCGGTCGAAAGTACCTTCATATTTATTACGCGCGCATACATATATTTTTTCGTTATTCCTACTCATGCACATTTCGTAAACGTGGAATTCGTAGATTGTACAGCACTTTTGTTGATTGTATAGAACATTCGTATTGCAAAATATCTAATATAATTGCAACATTACGCATAATTTGTACAATTAACGAATGTACTTTCGTATGAACGTGGATTACAACAAGTAATTACTTGAATGTGTTCTGTTATTTTTGATTTCGTATGAAAGGAGCTGGTAGCCACTTGGTTACAGAGTCCGCCTTGATAAGCAAGTGGTTGTGAGTTCAAATCTTGTTTAGATAGAAGCAGGCCATTTCTGATTAGGTTTGGTTAGGCACGGGTTTATTCTGTCAGACTTCCTCATCACCACCACTTCACTTCACTCCGAATCTGTTTGCTTTCTGGAACATTTATTCGCTTCTGGAACAACATCGCTTTCGCATCAATAGAACCGCATCGAATCGCATCAATAGAAATAACTTTCGTGAACATTTGTACGTCTCTGGGGTTGAGTTGGGTAGACGAACGTGTGCACGTCGTCTCGTCGCTCTCTCGCAATCGATAGAACTAGAATCGCGTTGTGGCAAACCGGTTTTTTTTATTTCGTATAATGTATACATTATTGCGTAAGCTTACTAATTTTTCGTACTATTTACATTATGCAGCGTTCTTTCTACGAATTTTTTGCGTAAGCTTACTAATTATTCGTACTATTCACATTATGCAGCGTTCTTTGTACGAATTACTTGCGTGAGCTCAATAATTTTTCGTACTATTTACATTATGCAGCGTTTGTTTGCGTTCATTTTTAAAACCTTTCGTTACGTATACGAATACGTACTTTGACAGTTCTGACGAAAGTACCTTCATATTTATTACGCATTGGTTTCGTTGCAGAAAACAACAAAAGGTTTTGTATATAAAACACACGTTTTCGTGGAATAAACTAAAATATATTTTCAGTGAAGCGATGTTGCTAGCCTTTGTAATTGCTCGGTTGTATTCCTTGAAAGAAAATATCTGTGAAACAACCGTATGCCACATCATGTGACAATATCGTTATTTAAAAGAACCGTGAAATGTACAGGAAAAGTTTCTTGCAACGTTAAAAAAGTTTCAAAACAACAAACATTGATTAGTATCATTTCAAAACATGTTGCAGGTGCTGCTTGGGATATATCAAAATATTCTTAAACATGTTCACATCACTCTACTTGTCAAAATAGAGATCCTTGGCATATTACCTCTCCTACTAATACAACACCCTGATTCCTGTACCGTCTATAAAGGTAGTATGGGTTCCCTGCACCTTCTTAAGTAGACGTTGAACTAACATTCCTACTTCCTTTCCTCGGTGATTGTAAGGACGCAGCCAGTTACCCAATGGAAGGCTTAGTTCGCGACTCACATCATCTGTAAGAAGGATCCTAAATTTCTTTCCTGTGACAACAGATGATGTGCTTGTGAAGTTATTATTATTATCACTATATTTATCCTAAGCTGAACATAGTAGGCGTACTGGGGGTAAGCCCGGCACTGAGGGTAAGACCGTCACCCCTATGATTTTACTAGAAAACGCTAATTAAATGTGTTTTGGAATATGTGAAGTGTTGGTATTTAATATTTTAGACATTTTATGATACATCGAAGCCACCGTGAAACGTCAAACGTCAAAATAATAGATAAAACATACGCTACTGCAGCTTCTGCGTAAACGGATGTAATTTTTCGTGAGTGGAACTTAAGCTTTTAATCATTTGAAGAGACTAAAATAATTTTTCGTTGCTCTACAATTTATTGCCTGTATTGTTAGCAATCAGAGGAGTTCGATCTGAGGTAAATTGAAGCGATAAATTTTTAGAAATACTCTTTTTTAAAAAATGTGTGCTGTCAAGGTAACACTGTCACCCAGTGAATGGGGTAGGCCCGACATGGTCTGAGGCTAGTTGAATGTTACTGACACGAATTTCTCATCTATTACAGATGTCTCGCTGCTAAATAAATTAATAAATCGACTTAGAACCATGCACTCAAGTTCCTCTGTGATTTATAAATGATTTCAAGGGTTATTAGAAGTGTCAAATGTACTGAATCAAGTCACAGAGCTGACCGCTTTCCCGGTGGCATTTGGAACATGCTCCGGTGTGGTCAATGTGATCCTGGCTTCGATTAAACTAGTTAATAATATGATTTAAAGTGCCACATGCTTGTCGAGTATCAAATTCTTTCATTGTTTATACATAATGTTCACCGGAACTTGTTCCGTCAATCTCCCCAGAACCAGCTAACCGACAGCAACCAAATTCAACTGTAACATACAGAAATGTAAGATCACTTATTTGGCGGTTTCCGAATTCAAATTGGCTCAGTTAATTCGAGTAAATTCATTAACAAACTTAAGTGCCGGTGTTACCCCCAAGGGGTGCCGGTTTCACCCGCACTGGTTGCTAAACGTCGTTTTTATCTTGGTTTCAAAACTTCACTATTCCTTGGAAAAAAACAGTTTGAAAGTACTGAAAGCTTTCATATCTTGTAGAAACAATCTGGGCAATGATTCTGTGAAAGAAATATAACAATATTTGCCATCAAGTCCTACTAAAGAATAATTTTCGTTAGGGGGCCGGGCTTACCCCCAGTACCCCTATAGCCACCTACGATGTGTGCAATCCCTTTTGCTATGCTATGCTTGCTTGCTATAAAGCTTCATAATGATTTTTTGAAATTCGTCCAAAAATTAATTTGGGCACTAAAGGGTTAAACTTTTCCGCGTAAACACGCGTAGAATAAGGAGTACATGGGTATTTAATGTTTAAGAGCCTCCCCATCTGGTCTCGAGGTACGATGCTGGCCTAACAAGCCAGTCGTCGTATGTTCGAGTCCCGGCTCGGGAGAAACTGTTAGTGTCAGTAGGATCGTAGCGCTAGCCCCGCAATTGTCCTGTACACTTAACGGTTGGCTGCGAAGTCTGTGTATAGTAAACAGAAGGTCAAGTTCCGAATCGGGATGTAGCACCAAGGCTTTGCTTTGCTTTTTGTGTTATTTAATATTTCTTTAACCTTTAAACGTAATCTATGGATGACCCGTAGTCAATAAATGATGTACAATTTTGAAAAGGTCGGAAATTTTCATCACAATAATGTTTTTGAGGACTTTTGTGTTTGTAAAGTCACTGACAGATGACCCACAGTTTTATAATTAAAAACATGGAGAGTGGGAAGTAAACTTTATAAGACGCATCAAATATGTTATTAGACATAGACATAGACAAATATGATATAAGAAGAAAAAAAGTTCGTAGCGCAATTCTTTCAATTTCATGGTGGTATCGCGGACAGAATGAGCAGGAGCGTAGTTGTGGTGAAGGAGCACTTTATGCCGTTCCATCATGATGTCAACATTCAACCGATCCATTAATGTACAATATTGTTTATTGACCACCACGTTCAAAGTAGTTGATTAATATTATGCCTTGTAAATTCCAATAAATACTGACTAACACTCAAAAGCCAGATGTTGCATAACACCAATACTTAATACTTAAGCCAATACTTGACTTGAATAGTATTTTTTCCCACTAGGAAAAGCAACAGAACACGAAATTTACTTGATTTCATGGTAACCATAATACGGGTAGCAAAGTAGTACAGCAGCAATAACTACAGAACGAGTTGATAACATCATAACGAACAATTTTGTTAACTTACAGCTTATTAAGTTATGATTAAGCGGATTTCGGCTGAATTACTCCCAATTAAAGATTTTATCACACTGATAGTTTTCACTTTCTTTATAAAATTATTGAAATAAAACTCTGTCCGTCTGTCGAGAAAAAAAGTACCCAACTCTATTCCATGCGGATGCACAGGTGCGCGCTCAAACTTGAAACCACACACCGGACCGCGGGCGGTGGCCCTTTAATAGAGAATCTCCGCAAAAAGATCTTCGGCGAAACTATATAAGCGCACTTTGCCGAGAAGCATTCTTTAGTTTGTGTCATTTTTCACCGGTGGAGGAGAAAAAAATTCCAACGTTTTTATTTGCTTCCCTTTCACGTCGTAAGTGAAATCTAGGCTCAAGGATGCCGGACGGAGCGATGGACTTTCTGAAGGACCTCAACCAACCGAAGGTGTACGAGCTGAAGAAGGCCTTCTGTTTGTTCGACCTGGACGGTGATGGCGTTATCAGTGAGCAGGACCTGCGGAATACCTTCCTGACGTTGGGTCTGGATAAATCCGACGGGGAGATTATGAAAATGTTCGATGGCGTAAGTGCGTCTGTGTGTGTGCAGGTATTAGAGCCGAAATTACGCACTGCATTCTGTCCGGGTGGGACGTGATGCGGAAAATCATAATTAAAATCCAATTATGGCATGCTTGGCCTGCTATGAGGGATTCGTGTGAAATTCATACTTTGAAACGTTTGCACTTTGCAAGCAAGCTCGAACCAAGCAGGCGTGCAATGTTTTTGTTGTTGTTCGAACCATCATCGATTGGATTTGTAAAGCGATGTGTGCGCCACCTGCCGGCTATAACGAGACTTTGAATGTAATTTAACACGATAAGTGCCGTTGTGGGAAAACACGATGGAAAATTGAATAAGTTCATATGCAGAACCGGTTTGAACGGAGCTATGAATGCATAATGAAAATTGCAAACTACATGCAGCCCGATACCGGGCTGTTTGTACAGGCAGAGTTTAGACGCAGTCCATTCTGACAATGGAAGTCAACATCGAGTAGTAATAATTCTCCTCAATTGATTAGTGCACTGAGGCTGTGCGAAATCAGAATGAAATGAATTTCTATTAAAACTGTACGAAATATCCTTAAAATTGGTTGAAAAACTAAGAGTGCTAACAAATTTGCAATTTTTCGTTCACAGGTCGTGCAGCCGCTCAATCTGGACGTATTCCTGCTACTCATCCTGCAGAAAGCGAACGGCCTGGCACCGATGGATGTGATGCTGAACGCATTTCGGCATTGGGACAAAGCCAACACCGGTTTCATCGATAAGAACCAGTGAGTAAACTACATTCATCTCGAGTGAAAGTAATTAAACGACACCGGAAGTGCATCTGTTTAGGTTCATGTTCGACATCATGAGCTACGGTGACCGGTTCACACCGGATGATGCCGAACAGGCCCTGGAGGATGCGGCCGTGACCCGAGGGCCCCTGATCAACCGGGACGGCCAGCCGGTGGAGCGGTTTGATTATGTGGACTTTGCAGAGAATATTTCCGGCTTCCAGAAGACAGAGCACAACCAGTGAAGCGCGCTGGCACCAGTCCAACCAGGTCAAATGCAGTTCTCGTTTTCTGTTCGATATGTAGGCAAGTGAGAAAATAGAACCGATTCGATTGTATCTTTGTTGCACTCCGTTTCATCAGATTGTTGGGAAATAAATTTGTAATCGGAAGTGCCGCAATGTGCTTCCTGCTGGTGAAAATGTTTACACTTCTGCCCAACACCGAGCATTTTCTACAACGCGCTTTGAAGAAAGTTCCCATCCAGAACCAAAGTTTTATCGAAACTTTCGATACTACGAAACTGAAGTCGTTACGTATCTGTTCTCTCAAGAGTTTCTTTTACTTCCTCTTTTGTTACCATCTTCAGAAGTACAGCTGGAAGATATAAGATGTAAAAATGAGTCATTTGCCACAAAAGCAGTCAAAGTAAACTTCATTTCCCACGAATAGAGATGGAGAGAGAGAAAAATAGCAACACAATGCAATCGCCCCCTTACTTCGTTGCCCAGACCGAAGTCATTGTTGCATTCAAACACCTCAATTTACTATCTACCAGACAATGCTCCATTTATTTACTAGCTGTCTTTGTCACTCAAAGTTATCTGTGTCTGTCGTGTCATGAGTGGCCTACTATGGATGCTCTGTTCGCCAACGCTGCTTCGTTTTCACTTGATTAGTTCCTTTTTTTTCTTTCGTTTTTCCCCCGATTTACTGCAACTTTTATCGCACGAAAAAAGCACAATAATCTGGTGTCTTACTACCCTCAGTACAACCCCTTGATTTCATACTTGACAATGCATGGTAACACCAACAAAAAGACAGGCGAAACAACGAAACGAAAAGGTTTCATGGTTGCAGCATAAAGGAACCACTTTTGTTCCGGCAAAAAACCTGGTGGATGCTGGTTTTTATATGTTTTTCTTCCCTTGCTAGGTAGCTTGGGGACGGGCACATGTGTAATGAAACGTTGAATAATATACTCGCTACATCTCGAAAGCACCCCGAAGCGAAAATGAAACCTGCAAAAGGACTCTTAGTCGCAGTCAATCAAGGTTGCCGTTTTGTTTGTGTTTGTGGCGAAAGAGTGTCTGCCTTTTTGTTTTTTTTTTTTTTCATTAAATTGAAAACCATTATGACATTTTCAGATGGTTACACTTTGTTTGTTTTTAGCCTTTCTTTTGTTGAACAGAACAGAAAATAATTACTACTAGAGCTGTAAACATTTTCAAATTGTTTATATAGTTCGAACAATAACCATCTCAAAATTATGAATAAAAAGGCTTTGAAAATCCAATTTTCAATATCAATATTTTCAAAATTTATGATTATTGACGGTTTTAACGTTGCCGAAACTTTTTTCAATTCATCTGTTTTACTTCCAATATTTTTCATTGTTTGATTGGCTTTTTTATTTCCTTGATTTTTTCAAAAATTTTAAATTTTCTTCATAATGTATCAAAGTCAAAGTCGAATTTAGTGAAATTGTCAATAGTGGTTTCTGTTCAGTCCTTTTAAACTGCTTGACTGTGTGCTCCAGAATCTAGAGTATCTATCGCCCAGATTCTCAGTCACCTTCTTTTGCTGCCTTGAACTGAGAAAAATTTTGAATAGCGCACTAATCTTTCATTCAACTGATGAGACACCGAAAACAAATGGACTGCTGTTATTTAAAAAATTGCTAGCTGTCACTCAACGACGTTTCGTTTCCATATACAACAATATCGAACGCTTAGCCTTGGGGTTAATAGCGGTCTCGATTAGCTAGATTAGTTGAGAGAATTCGTTATCGATACTGTTTTTTGGCACCTTTTGCATGTGTAGGATAAGTACAACGATACACCGTGACCCAGTGCTGAGTCGAGAGAATTTCCAGCTCGAAAAGATCCTCGACTCGATCGGGAATCGAGCCCGATATCACAACCGTGTGAGCAGAGAGCTAGCCGACCGACATCGCTAACCACAGAGCCACGGAGCCAGGTTTCGTTTCCATCCTTCCAGTGCAAAAAAGCTACCTCACCGCGCGACTACTTTTTGTTCAAACCGTTACACCATGTATCTATAAATCATGGGCTGAATATCATTATAGTAGGGGAACTGCTCCATTATTCATCTCATTAAGCCGATATTCACGAAGAATGCACGGGATAAACACCAAACTTTCACAAAATCATTGAACAAATACACAAAATACACAAAATACGCTTATGTGCTCTTGTAGAATTAAAGAAAACAGATGAAAATACATACATGTGAAATTTAGGAATTGTAGAAATTTATCTAATACATTTCTGCTTATTAAAGCTTGTTTTTGGAAATTTTAGGTGAACATTTCAAAGATTAAAGTGTTCTTAGTGTAGTGAGTGATTTTGTTTAGTGATTAAAATAAGAGGTGGTCCGCTAGTGATGAAAGAAACTTTGGTTGGCTGCTGAACGAGTCCCGTTGTAGCCGTACAGAACGATGCGCGGATTTTGTTTTCTGAGGTAGGTGATTTAATCAAATGAGTTTTCGAGTGCAGATGCCCGACTATAATATCAAATTTAGAGCTTTTAAGTGAGTTTTTGAAGATTCTATTTTATGAGAAATCTAAAGTGAACTAAGAAGAATCCATTCCATGGATTAGCAGATTGGTTGAGTTAGAAAATATGCGTTTTTTCCTGTTTTCAATTGTGTCTTCGTGTTGTATGGGATGAATATAAGGGCCGAGATGAATAATGGAGCAGTTCCCCTATTTATAAAGAACCGAACAGAATAAAGCGTGATCTTATACTCAGCAAATGAACCATGTTTCGCGATGCACTTAGCTTACATCGTTGACAATTTGCTGTCTTATGCTAACGAACTTTTTATTCTTCCGCACCTCCACAATTTTAATTGAGATGCATTGTCATCACTTTCCTCTACTAATGCAGTGCTGCTAGAACGAAGGTTTGAAAACTCAACATTCGTGAAATGTCAAAAAAATATTCAACATTCTTGGAATTATTAATTTTTAATCAAAAAGTAACAGTAAATTAAATACTCATAGCTCTACCAGTCTTTGGATACAAAGTACTTTGAAGAAGAAATAGAAAAAAAATGTATGATCTGGTTCGAGGAATAACCACTATTTTCTTCCGTCTACTTATAACACTTGACACTTAAGTTTCGACCATTTGATGATTTTTGGT
Organism: Wyeomyia smithii; assembly: GCF_029784165.1. NCBI lineage: Eukaryota > Metazoa > Arthropoda > Insecta > Diptera > Culicidae > Wyeomyia > Wyeomyia smithii. The sequence continues at coordinate 177,481,210 of NC_073694.1, forward strand.
TCTCACTTTCTTGCTTTTCTCTTACCTTTTGGATTACCTCTTGGATTTGCTATTATTTTTATACTATTGTATTTTTCTAAAAACTCTGTAGACTTTCCACATGCGAATTTTAACTTGTTATTATTTGAATCAGGACATAAGAACTGTGTTAGAGCCATAATGAGGAGCCGAACCCTATTTGCTGCAATCGCGAGCGAGAGTGTTTTCGCCCTGCATCGATGACGTCAGAATCCACATTTTTTTATCTCTCTCTTCAGGCGATTCAACTTTCTTTGTTTTTTTTTTTTTTTTTTTTTAAGGGGAGATTTGTTAGTAGCTTAAGTATTTATGATAAATATTAGTAAATAATGAGTATGTGTGTCCAATCACAAATGGTGACTTCTCAACACTGTTAGAAATTTGAAATTTTAATTGTTAGGATTTGTTTGCTTTCACAATAAGGACTTATCATTCGTAGGGATTTAAACCTACTTGTCAGAAAAGGGGAAGTAAACTTACAACTAACTTAATTGCTAACTTATTGGCTATAAAGAGAGCTTATCGTAGCAATTGAGGATTGCAACGATTTTTGTCGAAAATTGTTAATAATTTTATTTGACATAGCTTCTAATGGTTCAACACCAGTAAGTCTATGTAATTCGAGTGTACCAAACCAAGGAGGACGCTTCAAAATCATTTTCAGAATTTTATTCTGAATCCTTTGGAGCGTTTTCTTACTTGTTGAACAGCAACTTGACCAGATCGGTACAGCATAAAGCATTGCTGGTCTAAAAATTTGTTTGTAAATCAAAAGTTTGTTCTTTAAACAAAGTTTAGAATTCCTGTTAATGAGAGGATATAAACATCTCGTATATTTGATGCACTTGGCTTGTATACTCTCAATGTGCTCTTTGAAAATAAGTTTTTTATCATAAATTAGTCCCAAGTACTTAACCTTGTCGGACCAACTTAAAATAACCCCATTCATCTTGACAACGTGATTATTGTTTGGCTTGAGGAAAGACGCCCTAGGCTTATGCGGAAAAATTATCATTTGAGTTTTAGAAGCATTGGGAGAGATTTTCCACTTTTGCAAGTAGGAAGAAAAAATATCTAAACTTTTCTGCAATCGACTGCATATGACACGAAGGCTTTTTCCTTTTACGGAAATGCTTGTGTCATCGCAGAACAATGACTTTGTGCATCCTGGAGGCAAATCAGGAAGATCTGAAGTGAATATGTTGTACAGGACTGGACCCAAGACTGAACCTTGAGGTACACCTGCTCTGACAGGAAATCTATCAGATTTTGAATTCTGATAGACAACCTGCAGAGTTCGATCAGTAAGATAATTTTTTAAAATTTTGATTAGGAAAATCGGAAAATTAAAAGTTTGCAATTTCGCAATCAAACCTTTATGCCAAACACTGTCGAATGCTTTTTCTATGTCTAAAAGAGCAGCTCCAGTGGAATAACCTTCAGATTTGTTAGCTCGTATCATATTAGTAACTCTGAGCAATTGATGAGTAGTGGAATGCCCATGGCGAAATCCAAACTGTTCATTTGCAAAAATTGAATTTTCGTTGATGTGTGACATCATTCTGTTAAGAATAATTCTCTCAAACAGTTTACTTATTGAAGAAAGCAAACTGATTGGTCGGTAACTTGAAACTTCAGCTGGATTCTTATCCGGCTTTAAAATTGGAGTAATTTTTGCATTTTTCCATAATTTGGGAAAATATGCAATTTTGAAGCAGCAATTGAAAATTTTCACTAAAAATTCCATTGTGCTCTCAGGGAGATGTTTGATTAGTATATTAAAGATTCCATCGTCGCCAGGTGCTTTCATATTTTTGAAATTTTTAATAATTGATTTAATCTCATTCAAGTTAGTTTCAATTATTTCTGCAGGTAAAATATTCTGGGAAGAAATTAAATCAAATTGACGTGTGACTTCATTTTCAATTGGACTCACAAAATTCAAATTTGAGTTATGAACACTCTCAAACTGCTGAGCAAGTCTTTGAGCCTTTTGTTCATTGGATACAAGAAAACGTTCACCATCTTTTAAAACTGGAATAGGCTTTGAAGGTTTCTTAAGAATCTTCGACAGCTTCCAAAATGGTTTTGAATATGGTTTCAATTTTTCAACTTTAGTCTCAAAATTTTGATTTCTCAGAAGAGTAAATCTATGTTTAATCTCTTTCTGTAAATCTTTATAAATAGTTTTAAAAACAGGGTCACGAGAACGTTGATATTGACGTCTGCGGACATTTTTCAAACGAATTAGAAGTTGAAGATTTTCGTCAATTATTGGTGAATCAAATTTCACTTGAGCCTTTGGAACAGAATAATTTCTGGCATCAACAATTGCACATTTTAATGCGTCCAAAGCGGAATCAATATTCACTTCGTTTTGCAAATCAAGCTCATTATTGAAATTTCTCTCAATATGAGTTTTGTATCTTTCCCAATTAGCCTTGTTATAATTAAAAACAGAGCTCATAGGGTTTAAAACTGATTCATGTGATAAAGAGAAAGTTATTGGAAGATGATCAGAATCAAAGTCAGCATGTGTGATCAAATCACTACATACATGACTTTGATCTGTAAGCACCAAATCAATTGTTGAAGGGTTTCTTACAGAAGAAAAGCATGTAGGACTATTCGGAGACAAAATAGAATAGTATCCTGAAGAACAATCGTTGAATAAAATTTTGCCATTGGAATTACTTTGAGAATTATTCCATGAACGATGTTTAGCGTTAAAATCGCCGATTATGAAAAATTTCGAACGATTTCTGGTGAGTTTTTGTAAATCACCTTTAAAATAATTTTTGAGCTCGCGTGTGCATTGAAATGGTAAATATGCTGCGGCAATAAATAAAATCCCAAGTTCAGTTTGAACTTCAATTCCCAAAGTTTCAATAACTTTCGTCTCAAGATGGGGAAGAGCACGATGTTTGATTCGGCGATGAATAACAATTGCAACTCCACCGCCGGAACCCTGAATCCTATCGTATCTATGAACCACGTAATTGGGATCATATTTTAATTTTATGTTAGGTTTCAAAAATGTTTCAGTAATAATTGCAATATGCACATTATTTACTGTTAAAAAATTAAAAAGCTCATTCTCATTGGCCTTCAATGAGCGAGCATTCCAATTTAATATTTTAATTGTTTTATTTAAAATCATTGCTAAATTTTAAATTAGAAACAATTTTAATAGTAAAATTTGTGCCTATTTGAATGGCTTCAAACATTGATTTTGCCTGCAACATGGCGTTCATAAGATCGAACATTGCCTGTTGCAAAAAAGAAAGTTTACCTGCCGTAATAGGCCCCAGGCAGTTGACATTAGAAAAAATATTTTCGGTAGCAATATTAGCTGGAGTGATAGGTGTACAATTATTTTCTAGCGTGTTTTGTTTACCCATATTAACGGTCATTTTCGAACTACCAACACTAGGCGGTATAATGTTCGAACTACCTGTAACCTGTGCATAAGTTAAACGGGTATGCAAAGGAGTAGGTAAACTATGTGTCACTGGTACGCTTGGAGAATTTTGTTTTGAAGTTGGTTTTAATTGAGAAATTGAATTTTGTTTACCTTGCCTTGCCTTAACAATTGCTAAACGGACTGGGCATTGATAAAAATTTGACATATGGTTGCCGTTACAATTCGCACAGCGAAAATTTTTACTCTCTTTCACAGGACATGTGTCCTTTTTGTGAGAAGAGTCTCCACAATTAAGACATTTTTGGTCCATGTTACAGAATTTGGAACCATGGCCATAACGTTGGCAAGTACGGCATTGGGTGATATGCTTTTCACCTCCGCCATACTTCCTATAAATTTCCCACTTTACACGCACATTATACAAAGCATGTGCTTTTTCAAAAAATTTTAAGTTGTTAACCTCATTGCGGTTAAAATGAATTAAATAATTAACAAGGGAAATTCCAGTTCTCTGACTGTTTTCGCCTCGTGATTTTTGTTTCATTAGAATTACTTGGGTAGGGGCTATGCCAAGTAATTCTGTTAAAGTAAGTTTGATCTCATCAACGGTTTGATCGTTGGTGAGACCTTTCAAGACAACCTTGAACGGCTTGGCGTTCTTGGTGTCATATGTAAAAAATTTGTACATCTTGTCAGTTAAATACTGGACAAGACGATCACGACCCTTTACTGAGTCGGCTAATAAGCGGCATTCACCTCTACGGCCAATTTGATAGGTAACTTTAACGTCAGAAACAAACGTTGAAAGTTCCTTTTTGAATATATTAAATTCAGAAGAAATAGTTACCACAATAGGTGGAACTTTCTCCTTTTTTAAAAATTTTATATTTTGTATAGTTTCATTATTAATAACTTCCATTTCACCAGCTTCTTGCTCAGGTAAAATATCAAAAGGATTGTCACTACAGACACTCGATGTGTCAGAAAGAGATGCCTCTCTTTTCCTCCCCGCAGCGATGCGAGGTTTCTTTTTCCGTCCAGCCATTTCAGGTGATACGAAAAAAGTTAAAACAAATGTTAAATTCAAAAGTAGGTAGTCTTGAGAAAGACTGATGGGAAATAACTTTCAGGTAGTCTTTAAAAGACACACTGACAAAACACAAACTTTGAAGCTATAGGCAGTCAAAGACCAGTCCACAAGCAACCGAAAAAACGTCTGACCTGTAGGACAGTTCAAGACGCACTGGAACTTTCTTTGTTTAACTCCCTATAAGAACCCCACATTGTACATCGAAAGACAGCTAGAATTAAATTTTGTTAGAAGTAACCACGCACGCTTTATTTCATTCCGCTTCTAGAAATTCCCTGATAGTGTGTCCGGCCAAGTAACAATTCTATAGCTACTTGGTTTTCTAACGGTTTTATCACAGCAATGAATATAACCAACGGATTTATGGCGGTTAAACCTGCTGCCAAAAATAGCAAGTTGTAATGAACACTGATAGCTGTCAATAAAACTTCCAATAAAACCGGCAAGAGTCAATGCGATTTTGCTTTATTATTGGTTTTATTATTACTATCTATCGCCCCTTAAAACCACTCTAGCTTGCTGTCATATAACATAGAAACCAGTTTTATTGCGGTCATTCAAATGCCCAGTTTTAACCTGTCAAACTTGTAAACAAATATATGCAGGCAATGATATACATACAGGTGAGACAAAAGCAGCTGAGTTGGTTTAGTGTGATGCAGAATTCTGTCGCAGTCTCCGTAAGATGTGTGTAAAATGCTTTAGAGCATCTTGCAGCGCATTTGTGAACATTGATGACGTAGAACTCCAAAAATCTAATAAAGTAACACAGCAAACTTAGTACTTTTCGGTAGTATTTTTTAAATTTAATCGCCAGTTTGTCTTGTTTTGGTTGAAAATAATTTCCTATGTCGTTAAATTATGCGTCCTTAAAAATAAGGTAGGGGCAAGACACTATTGATATATTTCGAAATATATTCAATATTCAATTAAACTAAGTATGTATCGTTGCATTTTTCGTGCACCTCTCTATTTATATCAAAATTTGTCGATTCCTCATTATCGTCGGTGTGATGTCAGATTTTTCATAAAAATAAAGTTGTCTAGGCCTCAGGGATTCACCATATTTTTCTCTAATAATGCAGGCATCCAACCTTTGCCGCACCTTACAACATATATATCATTGAACTAGGCTTATTGCGGCTACGATTAATGCCAACTAATTACCAACCGCGCCATATTGATATTTTTGAAACTTTTTATAATTTTGAAACGAAAATCGAATCGTCGTCTGACCAACAAATAAATTGAATATCCAAAGTTGATTTTGATCTATCTCTGTATTGAAGAACACGGCTAGATTTTTTTTCTGAAAAACTGAGCTGAAACAATCCAATTCATTTTTGCTAACAATGAGATCATTTTTGTAAGCCCGTACTATTTTGATGCGCATAAATTTTAAGCGCCTATGATCTCAAAATGCACGACAAAATTTTAGCGCATATGCTTGAGAGCTACAAAACCTACCAAAAACCCCTCCTTATTCCTTATCTTTCTACAATATCACCATCAAATAAAATCGATTGCACGATGATAACCAACACAGGTGAAACATTTCTCCCGCGACGAAAGATTTCCTTATTAAAAAAAGTGGCGTGATGTTCTGGTGTGTGTGCAGGAACGGCACAACAAATCAACTTATTACGGTTGCTGTCAAGCAATGAAAAGTTGATTTGGACTTATTGTGGCAAGTAGCAGAGCGCAATAATGCAACCAAACTTATTGCGCTCTTAAAGAGGTAATGCCAGTTGCTTACAGTATGCGGTACTCTTTCCATGTGGTTTTAAAGCAGTTTTATTGCCATTCTTATAATTGATTCAATAAGCTTGGCAAGGGTGGGCCACCAGGCTGTGAAGCAAACTTATAGCGGTTATCAGGAGGTTCTGATAGTATTTTTAGTTTTAACAGCAATTTTGCGAAATTGGTCATTGGTGATTTTCGCGCGATTTTTGGACCTCACGCTAACATATGGTCCTTCGAGCCGGATAGCGAACGTTTCGCCGCGAACCGCGTGCTCTGTGATTGCTAGTGCCCATAAATTGGCCCCCATTTTCGAGTCGAACAACCAAGCGCATCGGTTGTGTTTATCGGTCGTCTCGATATATTCCAAAAAGTAATCGAACAAAAGGCATCGCTTGCCCGGTCCCGGTCTAACGAGTGCTGTGCAGTGCCAAATAATTCCGCTTTGAAGGTCATCCGCTATTGTTTGCTTTGTTGCTGCGTAGCTGAACCGCCGCTGCTGAACCGATCGTTTCGGTGTTTAGCTGTGTTGAAGACAACCAGAGCTACAAACAAAGAAGAAAGTGTAAATCCGCACAGCTGCCGGCTGCCGGCTGCTGCACCCAACGATTACGTGACCACATTGTCGAAGACAACTTGAGCATCGCTCGAAATCAAGAAAAGGTACGTGTTTCTTGTCGGTGTTAGGGCGCTAGCCTTAGCACAATGGAAGTCGATCCTCCGACACCGAACCCTCCTGACCCTGTCCCTCCTGCTCCTTCCCCCGCTGTTCACTCTTCAGTTCCCCCTCGTGCCAGGCTCTACCTTGACGAAACAGCAGGTTTACGTTTCGTTGTATATTTCCGGCCAAAAGCAGGACCTAAGTCGAAATCCCTGAACATATTACAAATTTCGAAAGACCTGACGTCACGCTTCAAGGCCGTGACTGAAATAATCAAGGTCAGACCAAACAAGCTCCGTGTTGTGGTCAATGACCTGAAACAGGCCAACGATATAGCTTGTTTCGAGCTCTTTACTCGGGAGTATCGCGTATACATACCGGCCCGAGACGTGGAGATCGACGGCGTCGTGACCGATCCGAGTTTGTCCGTCGAGTGCCTCTTGAAGGATGCTGTAGGCTGTTTTAAAAACAGCAGCCTTCCTGAGGTTAAGGTATTAGAGGTTAAACAACTGCGATCTGTGTCGCTCGTCGGCGACAAAAAAGTATACACTCCGTCAGACTCGTTTCGTGTCACGTTCGCCGGGTCTGCATTGCCGAGCCACGTCTTGATCTACCGGGTTCGTCTTCCTGTGCGCTTATTTGTGCCCCGTTTAATGAACTGCACCAATTGCAAGCAGTTAGGTCACACAGCCGCCTACTGTTGCAATAAGGCACGGTGCGGTAAGTGTGGAGAGAACCATGCCGACGATTCCTGTAGTGCGAATGCTGAAAAATGTATCCACTGCGGGGAGAATCAGCATGAGCTCTCCACATGCGCGGTGTACATGCAGCGCAAGGATAAATTAAAACGGTCTCTCAAAGAGCGTTCAAAGCGTTCTTACGCTGATATGCTCAAGAAGACCACGACCACTTCTACCATAACAGCGAACCCCTTTGATCTGTTGTATTCAGATGAAACCGACTCTGACAAACCACTAGAGGGAACTTCTTTTGCCAATCTTGGGGAGTCTAGAAAGAGGAAAAATCTTTCCTCCCCTAAGCTTCCCAGAAATGGTCCTAAGATTTCCCAAAGTGGAAAGAACAGTACAACCAAAACTAAAGGTGCTACGGAAAAACCGAAGCAAACCCCTCCTGGGCTTGGTAATTTAAAGTCTCAGAAGGAGTTCCCAGCACTTCCAGGAACATCTAAAAACCCAGTTGCTCCATTTGCACATCCAGTTGACAAAACAAATGCTGGATTGGTGAATTTTTCTAATATTGTGGACTGGATTTTCGAAAATTTCAATATACCTGATCCAATTAAAAACTTTCTTACAGCGCTCCTCCCAACAGTTAGATCATTTTTGAAGCAGTTGACTGCCCAATGGCCCCTCCTTGCAGCGATTGTATCCTTCGATGCCTAATTCAACTGCGTATATGAAGGATTCTATCTCTGTCTTACAGTGGAATTGTAGAAGTATTCTACCAAAAATTGATTCGTTTAAAGTTTTGATAAAAAAAACAAATGCGATGCATTTTCCCTTTGTGAAACTTGGCTTACTTCAAATATTGATCTCAACTTCCATGATTTTAATATTATTCGCCTTGATCGAGACACCCCATATGGAGGAGTACTTTTAGGGATTAAAAAGTGCTATTCTTTCTATCGTATTAACCTCCCCTCGATTCCAGGCATCGAAGTTGTCGCATGTCAAATGACAATACAAGGTAAAGAGCTTTGTATTGCCTTAATATATATTCCTCCCAGAGCACAGGTTGGGCAACGGCTGCTCTTTGATTTAATAGAATTTCTTCCCTCACCACGTTTGATTTTGGGAGACTTCAACTCTCATGGCGTGGCGTGGGGTTCCCCTTACAATGATAACCGCTCCTCTTTAATCTATAACCTTTGCGATGACTTCGACATGACTATTTTAATCAACGGCGAAATGACACGTATCCCGAAACCTCCAGCGCGCCCAAGCGCTTTGGATCTATCCTTATGTTCGACGTCGCTACGGTTGGATTGCACATGGAAGGTAATCCTCGATCCTCACGGTAGCGACCATCTGCCTATTCTTATTTCAATTACAAACGGTTCAACTCGCATGCGACCAATTGACATTCCGTATGACCTCACACGGAATGTCGATTGGAAGTTATACGAGGAAATGATTTCAAAAGCGGTCGAGTCGATTCAACATCATCCACCACTTGAAGAATACAACCTCCTCGCGGGTTTGATTCTCGACGCCGCGTTGCAAGCCCAAACGAAGAAATATCTCGGCGTAACGATCAAAGAACGGCCTCCCACTCCGTGGTGGGACCAAGAGTGCTCCGATGTCTACACGCAAAGATCCGACGCGTTTTTGGCCTACCAGAAGGGAGGTATACCCGACGACTATATACGGTATTCGGAGCTTAATACCAAGCTTAAAAGCCTGGCTAAAGCAAAGAAACGCGGATATTGGCGTCGGTTCGTGAACGAGACGTCGAGGGAGACATCGATGAGCACTCTTTGGAACACAGCTCGAAGAGTGCGGAATCGCGTAACGGTCAACGAAAGCGAGGTATCGTCAAGTCGGTGGATATTTGATTTTGCCAGGAAAGTATGTCCGGACTCTGTTCCTGAGCAAAATATTGTTCGCGATGCGGGCCACGACGCGATTGAATCACCTTTTACGATGGCAGAATTTTCAGTTGCCCTCCTGTCCTGTAACAATAACGCGCCTGGGTTAGATAGAATCAAATTCAACTTGTTGAAGAATCTACCCGGCAATGCCAAGAGGCGCTTGTTGAACTTGTTCAATAAGTTCCTGGAGCAAAACATTGTACCGCAGGATTGGAGGCAAGTGAAGGTGATCGCCATCCAAAAACCAGGGAAACCAGCTTCTGATCACAACTCTTATAGGCCGATTGCAATGCTATCCTGTATCCGGAAATTGATGGAAAAAATGATACTCCGTCGTTTAGACCATTGGGTCGAATCAAATGGTCTACTATCAGATACTCAATTTGGCTTCCGCCGTGCCAAAGGGACGAATGATTGTCTTGCGTTGCTTTCAACAGATATCCAGCTGGCGTATGCTCGCAAACAACAAATGGCGTCTGCGTTCTTGGACATTAAGGGGGCTTTTGATTCCGTTTCTATTGACATTCTTTCGGGTAAACTTCACCGACAAGGATTTTCTCCAATTTTGAACAATTTTTTGCACAATTTGTTGTCCGAAAAGCACATGCATTTTACGCATGGCGATTTGGCAACTTTTCGCATTAGCTACATGGGTCTTCCCCAGGGCTCATGTTTAAACCCCCTTCTTTACAACTTTTATGTAAATGACATCGACGAATGTCTGGCAAATTCATGCACGATAAGACAACTTGCAGACGACAGTGTAATCTCTGTTACAGGAGCCAAAGCTGCCGATTTGCAAGGACCATTGCAAGATACCTTGGACAATTTGTCTGCTTGGGCTTTACAGCTAGGTATCGAATTCTCTCCGGAGAAGACTGAGATAGTAGTTTTTTCTAGGAAGCATGAACCTGCTCAGCTTCAAACACAGTTAATGGGTAAAACGATTTCTCAGGTTTTAGTACACAAATATCTTGGTGTCTGGTTCGACTCTATAGGCACCTGGGGTTGTCACGTGAGGTATCTGATGAAAAAATGTCAACAAAGAGTGGATTTTCTTCGTACAATAACCGGACAATGGTGGGGAGCCCACCCAGGAGACCTTATAAGGCTTTACCAAACAACGATATTGTCTGTAATTGAATACGGGTGTTTCTGCTTCCGCTTCGCAGCAAACACACATTTGATCAAACTGGAGCGAATACAATATCGTTGTTTGCGTATCGCTTTAGGATGCATGCAGTCGACCCATACGATGAGTCTGGAGGTCTTAGCTGGAGTTCTACCATTGAAAAACCGCTTTTGGAGCCTCTCTTCTCGTATTCTTATTAAATGTGAGGTCTTGAACCGTCCTGTGATTGATAATTTTGAAAGGTTAATCGAACTCAATTCTCAAACCCGTTTTATGACATTGTATTTCAATCACATGTCTCAGAATATTAACCCTTCTCCGAACATTCCAAATCGTGTCAACTTATTAAATACTTCTGATTCTACTGTGTTCTTCGATACATCCATGATAGAAGAAATTCGTGGAATCCCGGATCATTTACGCGTGCAGCAGATCCCTAAAATTTTTTCCAATAAATATCGAAACATCAACTGCGACAATATGTTCTACACTGACGGATCACTTCTGGATGGGTCCACTGGCTTCGGTATCTTCAATAACAATTTAACCGTCTCCCATAAGCTCGATAATCCTGCTTCTGTTTACGTCGCAGAATTAGCTGCAATTCAGTACACCCTAGGGATTATCGAAAAAATGCCCACGGACCATTATTTCATCTTTACGGACAGTCTCAGTTCCATTGAGGCTCTCCGATCGATGAAAGATGTTAAGCACTCTCCGTATTTCCTGGGGAAAATACGGGAACATCTGAGTGCTTTATCCGAAAAATCTACTCAGATTACCTTAGCGTGGGTCCCTTCTCACTGCTCGATACCGGGTAATGAGAAAGCGGACTCTTTGGCTAAGGTGGGCGCAACAAACGGTGATATTTATGAAAGACCAATTGCCTTTAATGAATTTTTCGCATTCGTACGTCAGAATACGATCATCAGTTGGCAAAATTCTTGGACCAAGGGGGAACTGGGAAGGTGGTTACATTCCATAATCCCCAAGGTATCGACGAACCCGTGGTTCAAGGGGTTGGATGTAGGTCGGGATTTCATTTGCGTGATGTCTCGGCTTATGTCCAATCACTATAGATTTGACGCGCATCTCCGTCGTGTTGGGCTCGGGGAGAGTGGTATCTGTGCCTGTGGTGAAGGTTATCACGACATAGAGCACGTTGTTTGGTCATGCCCTGTACACCGTGACGCCAGGTCTAAATTAATAGCTTCCCTGCAGGCCGAAAGTAGGCAGCCGGCTGTTCCTGTTCGTGATGTCTTGGCGAGCCGTGACCTATCCTACATGTCCCTTATATACGTTTTCCTGAAATCCATCCACGCCCCAGTTTAGTCCTATCCCCTTCCGCCTACATCCAACCAAACGACAAGAACACGTTAAGACCCCGGATCCGGAAACAGCAATCAGACCCGCACGATACTCTCAAGGCCCGATGGAAACAACCCAATATGCCAGTCCGTAATATCTTGGCCCAGCAGCGGAACAAATTTTATATCCTGCTTACCTATGGCAATGAAAACCATCAAACAGCAAACCTGTGCTTTTAATGCAAAATATTCTAGCTTTAAGTTAGATTTAGTTTCAGCTCGTAGTCGGCAGCGAGGATAAAAAATTTGCTTTTAGTTATTAAGATACTTTAGAAAGTAAGCTACCAGATATAGTTGGCGCCGTTAAACATTGAATTGTATTTGTGCCGTGTCAAATAAACTATAGATGAAAAAAAAAAGCCTGCAAACATCGTCGATTGGCCTTTTTCCGGATCAATTCATCTGGCTGATCCACTATTTCATCCTCCTGGCGAGGTAGAAGTGCTACTGGGAATAGAACTCTTTTTTCAACTGCTTGAGTCTGGTAAAATCACCCTCAGTACCGACGGCACTCTACCTACACTACAAAACACTAAACTCGGCTGGGTAGTAGCCGGCCGTTATTACGAGGCCAATAATTCGTATGGCGCTCACACTCCGACCTGTCTCCTTGCCTCGACCGAGGATACTCTCTCTCAGCAGTTACGTAAGTTTTGGGAGTTTGAAGAGTATCTCCCAGCATCTAATCATCTTACCGAAGAAGAGCAACTTTGTGAAAAACATTTCTCTGATCATACTATACGAGATGAGTCAGGAAAGTTTGTCGTTCGTCTCCCGTTTTTACGCGATCCCACCCAACTAGGTGAGTCGAAGCAGATTGCAGAAAAAAGGCTTCGCTACTTAGAGAAAAAACTCGATCGTAACCAACAATTAAAAGATGAGTACCATGCGTTCATCCGCGAATATATCGATCTTGGGCATATGTCACTCGTTACTGATACCAACACAGATAGCAAATCGGTTTATCTCCCACATCATTGCGTGCTCAAAACAACCAGTTCGACCACCAAATGTCGAGTCGTTTTTGATGCCTCGGCAAAGACGACGAGTGGTCTCTCATTGAACGATGTGCTCATGTGCGGTCCTGTTTTGCAAGATTCTCTGATCAATATTTTAATTCGATTTCGCTTTCCACTAGGGAACCTGTATATTAAAGAAATGACAAGACACTTACCGTTAAGGCAACTGTCAACATCAAAACGGATAACGGCAATGCAAAATTATACAACTCGCCCGTTTTGATGTTGAAAGTTGCCTTAACGGTGAGTGTCTCGGCGTCTCTCTGGTGTATAGGCTGACTACTTTCCACCGATCGTTCTCGCAAGCGATGCAAAACAAATGTATCGAATGATATGGCTGAACGAGCTTGATCGTGATTTGCTCAATGTCTTGTGGAGATGGACTAATCAGGAATGCATTGAGGAATATCGTCTAAATACCGTCACCTTCGAGACAAAAATCATATTTGGCTACAAAACGTGTGCAGCAGCTTCTAGAGTCGTTTCGGAATCAATATCCGGTAGCTGTAGAGGAAGCGGAAAAGGGCATTTATGTCGATGACATTCTGACTGGTGCTTAATCAGAGGCAGAAGCAAAAAAGTTACGGCTGCAGCTGACTGAAATCTTTGCCTCCGGTGGATTTCATCTCCGGAAGTGGGCGTCCAACAGCGCAGAAGTTTTAGAGGGGGTTCCTAACGCCGATTTGGAAGTTAAAATTCCCATTGATGAGAATCCAAACAGCACCATCAAGGCTCTCGGAATACAGTGGCAGCCGTGCAGCGACGAGTTCCATTTTTCATACCAGCCAACCGAGATCCTTCAGCCCACAAAGCGAATCATTTTATCGCAAATTGCCAGCTTTTTCGACCCGCTTGGCCTACTATCACCAATTGTAGTCACGGCAAAGCTGGTAATGCAGCGAATGTGGGAGCTGAAGGTGGCTTGGGATGCGACTCCCCCCGGTGAGTTGACCAAAGGTTGGTTAGTTTTGGTGCAAAAGCTTTCGCTTCTCAATTCTTTTCAGATTCCGCGAAGGGTAATCGACTTGCGAAATTGGTCTCGTTTCCACCTGCACGGCTACTGCGATGCATCCGACGTAGCAATGGGTGCTTGCATATAGATCCGAGCCGTAAGCGATGACAACAGAACTTCGTCCAATCTTCTCTGTTCCAAATCGAAACTGGCACCAATAGGCAACAACAGAATGACCATACCCCGATTGGAATTACGTGCAGCAGCCATTCTCGCACGACTGATATCAAATATGAGAGAAGCTCTTTCTTCTACTGCTTTCCACGAGATTCGAACCTTCTCCGATTCCAAAGTTGTTTTAGCATGGCTGGCTGGAGGTGCTGCAAGATGGAAGACCTTCGTGGCGAATCAAAAAATCAAAAAAGTTGATTTCTTATTGAACCAATTCTATATGCTGATATGTTTTATACATGTTTGAGACGTACTGTAATGATATTATCAACCTCGTAAGTTCACCCATTCGATTATGAAACGCATCTACTGAGAAGTGGTTTCAACTATTCGTAAGATACGTTATTTTTGAAAAATTCTCATAATTTTCAAATTAATTTTTTAATATACTCTATATCTTTTCAAGTTAAAACCAATATGGCAACGGTAGAGGCATGTAAGGACATCTTCAGCGGTGGTCTATTTTTGAAACAACTTGATACTAGATTTACACCAGCGAAACCTGAATAGAACCAGCTAATATAGACCAACTTTTCGTTCTCCACACCGGTGTTGTATATCTTGTTGTTTCAAACCGCTGACATCTGTCACACTGTCAACAATTCAATACCCCATGCTATCAGTTAATGAGACTTGTTATATTAAAAAACACTCAATATTTAATAAACGGAAATTCGATAATTTTTACGCACATTAAACGATTACTTTGGCAAGACACTTTATATCCACAAGACTTCATGGATTCGACGGTTTGACCCGAGCGTCAGTGACATTTCTCAGCATGGATTGGTGTGATCGAATGCTACAAATAGGGTTCAGAGGATAGCGAAAAATATTTGATCGCGTAGGTGTTCATCTTCCGTTTTCGTCTCGTCAATCTTTCAAAATCTTGCAGTTCCTAAAACTTGGTTTGGGTTTTGAGGATATTGGGTTGCATTGCGCAGCTTGATTCGAACAATTTTCGATATTTTCGAGTAGGTCACATACTGCCAGTTATGCTTCAAGCTTAAAAGGAGCAGTCATTGTCATTTGTCCTGCGGCTCATCTAACCCGCAAAGTCAAAAAATACGAAAAACGAAACATAACGCCCCCCAGCGATCGTTTGGTTTTGTTCCAGTTGCTCGAAACAAAATGCTCAATGTCACCCCAGCATTTTGAACGTTTTCAGTTCAGTGTCTTCGAGGAACATTTTTCTGGCCTCTTAAGTTCTCCTCTAGCCCCAATACAATTAAGGCGAATAGCCAACATATTTGTCATCCTGGTGGTTGTAAACCAAGTAGTTGAGCCAACGGTTATGGTCTTCCAGAATTCCCCCTTTTCCTGCTCGGTTTCCTTGAAGCCAACAACGACAAACCTGTTCATTTTCTTCTTCAGTAAAGCCACAAAAATGAATTGGGAACTGTCAAAAAAAAATCTTTGTTTTGTTTATTCCCCAACACTCGCTTTTGCTTATATGAAAATAGCTAGAAATGAGGTATTCTATTAAAATATGACATTTTACCCTCTATTGGTAGCGTACAAAGGGTTTTAGAACGTTCTATTTCTTGTTCCAAAAAGTGACAAAAATAGACCAAAACGTATACCAGTTTCAAATTTTTTCAATTAAGATCTGGTATAAAACAAAATTTACACCACCGTTGCAGCAGTGAGTTTGAGTTTGTTCCAAAAAATAGAACAAAACAACGATTTGGACCACCGCTGAAGATGCCCTAAGTACTACGTTTTACATGTTACTATTGAGACACAACCTAGCGCATTTGGAAGTTAAAGGCTTCTTGGTCATGCTCCTTTATGCTTGAAGAAAAATTACACTTTCGATTTAAAATCGATCGTCAAAAAAAGTACCACAAAGTACCTCTCTGAATTTCACTTTTTCCCTTTATTTGGAATATCCTTCAAACTTTGGAAGTGATTCCCATTGCTCAAGTTTGCTCTTTCAACAGGAATTCGCGTTTTCGAATGATACCTCTGGAACCAAGAATGAGTAGTTTATCGTACATATGTCCCTTATTTTTATTTTTAACACGTGATTTATGTGTAAAACGCATTAAAGATTCCTGGATTAATGATGTCTAAATGTTTTGCTACAGTAAACCGTATATAAACCTAATCAAAAGGGTATTAAATAATAATAATAATAAAACTAATTGTGATGGCGTTAAGGTCACTTTTTCATCGCCAATAAATTATTTGAATATGCTTTTCAAGCCTTTTATCTCATAATGGATAATATTCTTGGAAAATAACCATTTTATGCCTATGTACAAAAAATGGCGTTTGAGGCATTTTTGCCGTTACGTATTTGACATTCGCCAATTATGCAAATAGTAGCTCTCATCAGTACTAAACATTTTTCGTGTCACACCAATTGAAAAAAAAAACCTAGAATGGCTGTTTTGTTTTGTCCCGCGTTCCCATACATTCAACGCACTGTGCGTCGCATCTACCTTATATCAACTGGGCTCACGTAGGCACTCTCGACAACCCAGCTGATCTGGTATCGCGGGGTGTGTTTCCCGATCAACTTCAAGAAAACTCTCTTTGGTGGCATGGACCAAGCTGGGAGGCAACGACGATAAATTGCGAATCATCATTATATGAAAAAATTAAAAAAAGTAAATTACGCTTTTCACTGTTGAGTGGATTGATCACAAAACAATAACTTCTATAACATGGAGAATAATTAATGGAACAACTTTACTGAAGCCACTATGGCTCTAAAATCAAGTTTTTTGGGTCAAAACAATTTAGACCACATTTTTGCAGCTTTGGAAACAGTGTGTACCGTAGAGACGTGGCCGGCACCGTTATGGATCTATACAAGGCGGACGCTACTGAATTGTTGTACACTGAAGATGGTAAACTAATTCCTAGTTGCCATATACGTGATTCCCTGTGCAACTTCACTACCTCAGATCCATCACGGAGGAGAAATTACGGAATGTGCGGTTGTCAAGCTCAGCTCATAGGTAACTTCAGTTGATTGTGTGTCAATTTGTATCCTGTATGTGTATCATTTTTTATTGAATTCTTAATCTGTTAGTAGTTTTTGTCATTTTTATATAGTTTAAGTTTAAGTGTTTGTCATTTAAGTGTGCAGTGCTTTTGCATATCGCGCCTTTTTCGAAATTTTCAGGCATTTATCATTTCAATTTTGTGTCATTTTTGTATTTGTATTACTTTGTTACAATATTTCCGCTTAATTTTGACCCTTGGTTGATGCCTTTTCCTCATTTTTTGAAGTTGGGAAAGCCAGAAACTTACTACATCAAAAATATCGAAAAATAAGAGTAGACAGGAAACTAGAGAAGCACTCACGATATCAACACAATTATTATTTACCACGAAGTCAGAAAAATAAATAAGGCAAAAACTTTTTTTAAAATGGCATATGAATCAACGGCATCCAAATAGTAACAGGAGTCAGACAAAACTCAAAAGTCAAAAAAGGGAGCGAAACATGTCAAAATAACTTTGTTTAGCTTCGATTAAGAAAACCAGCAAAAGGAATTTTGTCTAAATAACCAGAAAATTATGAGAATTAAAAAAGTTCAAAGCGTAAAAAAATGATATGTAGTAATCAAAATAAACAAAAAATAATATAATACAAAAAGAATATAATAAGAAAAGTCAAAAATTGAGAGGATAAAACAAAACCTAAAAAGTAAAAACCCTCAAAAGAGTAAAAAATCTAAAAAAAAGAGTAAAAAAAGCTCAAAAATGAAGTCAAGTAAGTAGAAAAATTGAAGAAAAAAAAAACAAACAAGTAAGACAATTTAATCTTATTAGAGGAGAAAGAATACAAAACAGATAAGAAAAGATCAATTCGAACAAAATATTAAAGAATTTCGTAAGCGCCAAAAGAGTTCAAAACACAGATTAAAATGTCGTAACTCGAAGTAAAGTTGAAAAAAAAACGAAATCTCATAGAGTAAAAAAACACCAAACAGTCAATTAATCAAAAAATCATAAAGTCAAAATAGCCGATATTTTATGCATTTTAAAGACATGTGACATCGAAAAAAAAGTTCCGATTTTCCCAAAACTTTTTTCGCTGCCACCCTACTGTATATTCACCGGAACAAAGTGCTAATACTAGACACCTTATTTAAAAAGGGTTTAAAGTTTTAATCGCTTGGAAACTATAGGTGAAAAGCCTTTTGCCGGGCAAACCAAGAAATTAAAGAAAAATCGGAAAAGAGACTCGTTTTTGGATTAAACAAAAAAATAATTTAGAAAAGTGAGTTAGACAAAAAATAAAGCCAAGAAAGTCAAAGTAGCCGAATATGTCATGGATTAAAAAATCAAGAAACTCGTAAATATCAAAAATATCAGAAAGTAGAAAACGTCAAAAAGTAGAAACAGTCAAAAATGTCCAATGAATCAATAAACAAAAACATAAAAAATTGAAGAGTAAAAAAGATGTCAATACTGAAATTAAAAAACGGAAATTTGAAAAAGCCAATTGAGACGAAAAAGTTCACAAGAGTTCTTTCTCAACAAAAAGGTTAAGAAAACTTCCAACAACAAAGAAGTCTAATATTGAGAATAGGTTATGTTTCCATTTAATTCTACTACCATTTCGATTCCATTCTACTAAGATGCTCAATAGGAAATTTATTCGAGCAAGGAAGTCGCAATAACTACTAAAAATCGAAAAAACCAAAACAATAAAAAAAAAGAAATCTAAACACAATAAGAAGTTAAAAACTCGAGAAATTAAAAAAATCTAAAAATCAAGACGGAAAAGAGATGAAAACATAAGCAAATAAATCCTTAATATCGAAAGAATTACAGGGAATAACAAAAACCTTAAAAGTTATATTCGTATTATGAATGAACAATGCTAAGAAAGCAAAAAGAAGGAAAAATAGCCAAAAAATAAACCGCAAAAATAAACATTATCAAAAAGTCTGAAGGGTCAAAAAACTAAAATGATCATAAAAACGTCTGAAAATTGAAGTAACAAGCAATTTGAAAATCTAAAATAAACAAAGGACCTCAAAAGTCCACTATGCCAAAAACATTAAAAAAAGCTTATGAAAAACAATTAATCAGTAAAAATTAACTCAAAGTAGTCAAAAAAGTCATGTAAAAAAAGTTAGGACTAAAAAACGTTTTAAAGTGACAAAAGTAAACAAGTCAAGAAAAATTCAACTAGAAAAAACTTATGAAATTTAAAAGAGCTAGAGAAGAAACCAAAAAGTCTTAACTCAAAAAAGTCAAAAACTGTTTGTGTCAAAAATTTAAAAAAATCTACAAAAACCAAACGAACAGTCTTTTAATTGAGGAATCATAAAGTCAACAAGGCAAAAATTAACAAAATATGAGAATCATCATAAAAGAGAACAAACAAGTCAAGTGGAGAATAGCGCAAATGAATGAGAAATACAGTTGATCCGGAGATTGGATAGGGTTACGATGTGTAGGTTGACAATTCAACAAGTTGAGGAGACAAAAAGACCAAAAGTTGAATGTAGCGTTAAGTTCAATTCAACAAAAAATCAAAGCAAAAAGACAGAATATCGAAAAATTCAAAAACGTCAAAATAGTCGAAAAACCTAAGAGCAAAAACAAACTGTTAAAAAATAAAACAATCAAAACACTAATTAATTTAAAAACTCAAAGTCAAAAACTAACAAGTCGTAGAATAAAGAGGGCAAATTTTTTTTTAAAATGAGGATTCATATGCTCATTTTTCAAAAATTTTTACCCTCTTTATTTTCAATAATATCCAAAGAGTAACAGAAGTTAGAGAAAATTCGAAAGTCAAAAAAAATAAATCAACCAATATATAACGATATAGCTAAGAATAGCTTTGGTAAAAGAAAGAAGCAAAAAAAAGTCAATATGGTCAAAATGGCCAGAAATTGGAGTGAACCAAAAAAGTTTCAAGTGTCAAAAACATAAAATTAACCAAAATGGGTAAAAAGTAAAAATAATGTAGAAATAGCAAAACGAATGAAAGAAAGCTATGAAGTAAAGCATCAATAAAAGTCACGAGTGTCAAAAAAGTCAAAAATTTAGAAAATAAATAAAAAATAAACAAAATAATAAAAAACTCCGATTTAAAATCATGTAAGAAGAAAAGAACAAGTAGGACAAATTAATCTTATTAGAGGTGAAAAGATAAGAAAAATTTAGTTCGATAAAAAGCTATGAATGTCGAAAAACACCAGAAAATCTAAGCCCAAAAAAAGTTAAAAAATTTGAAAATATTTAATGATGCAGAATAGTCAGAAAATTACAAAAAATTAAATTATTCACAGAAAAAATAGTTAGTCAAAATAGACACAGCATAAAGACGAGGAGGTCAAAATAGTAAAAACTGTTTTCGATTGAAAAAGTAACAAAATCGGAGAAATTAGAGAACCAAAAAAGTCAAAAAGGCCGGAAAAGTAACAAAGTCTGAAAAGAAATGAAAGTCAAAAATGACAAAAATGTGAACAAATAGAACAATCAATCTCACAGCTGGCCTTACAAGCCAGTCGTCGTATGATCGAGTCCCGGCTGTTAGTGTCAGTAAGATCGTAGCGCTAGCCCCGCAATTGTCCGGTACACTCAACAGTCGGCTGCGAAATCTGTGTATAGTAAACAGAAGGTCGAGTTCCGATACGGAATGTAGCCCCAAAGCTTTGCTTTGCTTTGTGAACAAATTGAAAAACCAAGTAAGTTATAATCAAAGCCAGTTATAGGCAAAGCCACGACCACAAGGTTGACGTAGACATAAAGTTGCTTATTACATTACTTGTTTTGAATATGTTAAAAATTGTTTGTAAAAGAGGAGTTGTAATTGCCGCAGGTACAAGTGTAAAAGTCAGGCCAAGCTTGTAAAACCGGAAGAGCTGCTCTTTTGGTACCTACGGAAATAAAACAACTCTGGCTACGGAACTGTAGTAATTTCAACTTAACAATGTTTAGACATTGTGCATGCAGATTAAAATAACATTTTACTTTTAATTCTAACGCAAAACGAAAAAAAATTAAAACTTCAATAATTTGTTTGTTGTCCCTATAAGGACAATTGCTTTCCAATTTCATATCGAATGTAATGTTGATCGCATCTGTGTGGTACCTTGACGTAGGGGATTCAAGGCATTTCTCTGATAACACAGTTGAAGGTTGTTTCCACACTGAAAATTTAACGGTTCAGGAGGCAGAACATACAAAAATTGGAGAATATCAATAAAAGTGAACAATGTCCGAAGAGTAAAAACAGGCCTACAAAAAAAAATCACAAGGGTTGTGTGCAGAGCCACGACCGCAAGGTTGACGTAGAACTACATTAGGTTGTTTGATACTTTACCTGTACTGAATAATTTTAAAATTTCATGCAAATGATCGTTAAAGTGCTACCGAATTTCAATTTGCACATATAAATACCACATCGCTGAACAGGAATGAAACAAACACTTTGCGGCACAAACAAGTTTCAACAGTCAGAGTGTGCATGTGCATGCAGGTTGAGATAACCAACTTTTAATTAGAGCGTAAAACAAAAAACTATTAAATCTTCAATTCATTTGTTGGGTTGTCCCGAAAAGGACAGTTTGTTGTTCAATTTTAAATCGGATATGACGCTAATTGCACCTCTGTGTTACCCCGACAGCGCGAGTTATTGTGAATTTGCGTATGACGAAGGCATCGAATTATGTTTCATTAAATAGGATAATGCAAAATATTTCAAAATTGTGTAAACATTCGATTCAAATAATATTATCAAATCATGGTCAGGCACTCAGAAAACGAATTTAAAGGCTGTTTTCACACTGATAATAATACAGCCAGCAGAAGTTCTGGATGCCAGAATCCAGAATGCTTGTGTAGTTGTCAAAACGAGGCAGAGCTTCACCGGAGGAAGGCCAAAACCTTCAACTATTCAACTGGGAAAGTTGCCCCGACAGCGCGAATTAAGGTGAACTTGCGTATGACTGATGCTGCCCGCTACCGCACAAAGATAGCATATTACTAAAGGAAGTGCCGCTGCATCGGCTGGCCCTGCCACTATCGACGCTGATACCAGCTGCAACGGCTACTTCTGCTACTATCCGCTGCCACTACTACTAAGTGAGGACTGCTGTTGTCACTGCCAAGAGCTAATATGAGCAACTTCGGCTGAAACAGGCTCTATTATAGTCCAAATAGCATATTCCTTATTACTAGGGTCTGCAATTTTGCCAACTGTGCTTGGGAAAGTAATCATATAACGACCAACTAGATGTCGAATTATGTGGTTTGACAAGGCTTGACAATTTTCAATAGCACACTAGTTCGAACAATAAAATTACAATTTCCTGCATTTGAGAGAACTCTTAGACAATTTTTCAATCGATTACTGCAAAACCGTAGGAAATCCATCGAAACTTAACCGATTTATTAGCATTTGAAATTGAACATATTTTTCATTTTTCCCAGTTTTAGATTTTCATTTTACTTCCTGAGAGACGTAGTTCTACGTCAAAAAAAAAAAACACATAGTAAATTTGTAAAGGGCTAAATTTTTTATAAAACGATTTATTTTATAAATAAAAGTTGTCAATAGAAATTGTCTGTACTTTCATTAGAAAATATACAAAAATTCATCTTGAAATTTTACATTTAAAACATATTGATTTTAAAAGCAAAAATGATTTAAAAATAAATCGATCATCTTAGATTTTTCTCGAAATAAGTTTCAGATAGACGATTTAATTGTCTAAAACTCTATTGAATAAATCGAAGTGGGTATTATTGAGGAAAAAAAGTATTTTCAACAAAATGTTTTTCGTGTTCAACACTGTTTCTCCTTGAAAAATTTTCACAGACCTGAAAGCGGTTTTGTTAGAGAATCGGTTTTTTTTGTTAAGAATTCCCATTTCGAAAGAATTTTAGGCAAATAATTTGTCTATTTAAAAAATTTGTTTTGAAAACCTTCAGACAAGTACCCGAACGCAACTTTTGTCAATTTTTTCTCATTATTTAGATACATTGATTCATAAAAATATTTTAAAACCTACATTTAAGAAAAAAGAATGTATGCATAGTGATTTTGGGTAGTAAGACCTACACGCCAACAAAGATTCTTTGAAATCTGAGTGGGTGCTGCCAGCCCCTTTGTTGAGTTCACGTGAAATATTAAAATCAGTAAAAAATATTACTGCTAAATCAGAAAACCATTCATAAATTCATAAATTTGTCTACTTATGTACCGTCCTTTGAGGTAATCAAGCCACCACAAGCCTTGGAAAAAGCTTTTCTCTTGTTGCTCCTAATGACCTCCCATAGTCGCATCGTGCAGCAGTAGTCTGAAGACCGAAGCTCAAATTATTCATTTCCAAGCGACGGAAAAGTTTTATGCGTTCACTGAAAGGATGAAACTTTGGTGCGTGTTTTCAACGTAATTACACCGCTCAGAGGCATGATTTTGATTTTCTGCCTTCTGGTCACGAGTCAGCAGTATTATTAGAATGAACTTTTCCCCAAACTATTCTATAGAACTAGCTATTGAGATGAGGCTGGCAGTCTCTTACCATTCCAGCTCTTTTGACGAATTTAACTGCTGACATGCTTTTCAACTGCCGACGGATAGAAGCACTGGCACTCTGGCAGAACTGATAGTGAATTTCCAGCAAGAGTGAAAACCTTCATGTCGATTGCTGCTGCCAAGAGAAGAGTGCATAATTCGCCGCTAGAGTCCGGCATCTGCCAGCTGCATATTTCGGGGAGGCAGCCAGCGTGGCGCTTAATGATCCGAAAGTAGTGCACTTTTTTTTATTTGCCCGGAACAAACACCATTTCCCGAACGTTAACAACACCGAACGGCTCGATTAAAAATATCGGTTTTATTTATGTGCTTTTGTATGCGGATGAAAGGGTTCTATGATTTTTTTTGTGTTTTTTGTTTTTAACTTGTGGCAGAATATAGCTCGGGTAACTGGGATTCCAAGCCCGAAATGAAGCACTGCCCTGGGTTTTATTGATTGCTTCGTGATCTTTTGCAGTATGACAACGGACGGACGAATTTGAAATTGTTTACTATTTCAGGTTGCGCCGGCAGGGATTTTTATTTCCATGAGTAGAATCAAAATAGAAGACTAATTCTATCTGAACGATTACGAGATGGATTGTAAGCCAAGCTAATAGTTCTTATGTGGTCGGATTCTACATGTGAAACTTAGTTCTTGTGTTTTGTCGCAATTCACTAAAAAAGGTTGGTTCTAAGTTTGTAGTCCGTACAATTGACGATTGTTAATTGTACGGACAATCGGACTTCACAAACTCTGCAAAATGTTTTTGTTGCCTAGTGTTAAAGGAACTGGTTACAATTAGCATTGAAAAATGCGAGGTTATGACATTTCACCGTATTTTAAGCCAAATCATGTTCGAATACTGCATTGATGGACTTGAGCTGAAAAGATAAAAATAGACCCCATTGTGGTCCACAGCATACAGCCCAGCAACTATCATGGTAACCAACCCGTGGTGGGACCTCGGTCGTATGCTGCCAGGAAAGGGGGAAGTAGGCTGACCTTCTCGGAGGAAAGCTCAGCCTTTCCGAGTGTTTGTTTCCCAGGATAGGGGCGGCTTATAACAGCGTCTGACCCGAAGCGGGCGGCTGAATGAAGCTGTGCTGCGCTGTCTTGAACGCTATACCCAAGATGGCAGCCCCATCATGAGACTCGATGGCGTGGGCCTAGTAAGGCAACCCAGCTAAACAACTACGAACATTCAAGAAAATATAACTCGGAACATTCGACATAGACTTAGGCAACGAAAAACGGAATACGAGTGGAAACTCGCTACCTGGAACTGCAAGTCGCTATATTTTGTGGGTGGAGAAAGGGTGCTGCGCGAGCAGCTTGAAGTCCGCAAGTTCGGCATCGTGGCTCTGCAGGAGATCTGTTGCAAAAGTTAAAAAGTGTGGAAAGTCCGTGGAGGTAAGGGCCAGTTCTACCAGAGCAGTAATGAGCTGGGAACGGGTTTTTGTGTTATGGGCAGAATGTAGGATCGCGTAATCAATTGGAAGGCGATGTGTCTGTTGAGGATTAAACTGCCGTGATATCAACGATAATAGATTAAAAGGTTAGGAGAAAGAAGGGGTTTTATTGTCTTGGTAACAAAAACATAGTAAACAAACCTGACGCTAAAAGCATCTACGCCACAACGTCGAAGGTTTCATCACAACGCACTGGTAGATATTGGTAAAACAGGATTTTAAGCAATAAATACAACTTTTGAGAAGAGAATTTCTACCCGTTATTTTGAAAATCAATTTATAAACATCTGGTGAAAAGGAACGAAAAAAGTTCTGATGAAACCCGGGTTATACACAACATAAAAAGATTTAATTTTTAATTTCCAGTCAAAATTTACCTTGGACTTTAACCGGATAAGGCTTCCCAAGAAGTCACCATAAAAATAAATGAAATAAATCGAGAATCAAACCCAATTTTTATTGTACAAAGTGCCTAGTTTTCTTTCTATTTCTTTCTGTAATCGTAAAACGATTTCGAAAATTACCGTGGTATTTCATCTGAACTTTTTTATACTTATTAATTTTTCTCCTTACAATGTTTTTGTTCATGTGTAGAACGATGGTTTCACCAGCCCATCTCTTGAGGGATCTTGCGTTTAATTGTCTCTGCATTTCTCAAACAACTATCAATTAGCTGTTGATTCCACCTGTGCCTTACGTGCAGCTTGCAGACTTCTATCAGACGGATCTCTTTTAGGTCGTGTAAGAATAGTTGGAACGGCTGAAAATTCTTTTGATAGCAAGACAGTTAGTATTTAAATGATTATTGCCTTACCATTTTTAACAAGAAATGGTCGATGACCGACGAAACTCGACCGTCTGGTTTGAAGTGCTGGGAACACGCAAACTTTGCATCAGCTGACAACTAAGACCCACAAAATTGAACCCGTTTTGGGTTGGTTCATGCCACGGAAAACTATGCATGCTAACTGGTAGTTTTTCTTTCCGTATCTTGTATGATGAAATTTCACCTGATTTTATTGAGTAGAACGGCGTTTGAAGTCCTATGCACTCCGCCAACTTCACAGAACTGTCTATTCAAAACAAACTTTGTGACGTAATATCCCCGAGCGCTTTGATCGGATTTCATGTTGGGCGTGTACATATAGGATTCATGCAACATTTTCACCAATACGGTGGTAGGTATCTGCCTAATCTTTGCTCAATTAAAATTGCCGAGATATGACATTGAGATGACATCCAAGTGATCAGTTTTTCAGTACGGCCCAAAAACGAATGAATTTCTCGCCACTTTTGTATTGAAATGGGCGTCTACGTCACTTTTTTTTTAATTTAAACAACGTACGAATAAGAAACAACGAAAAGGAAGATACCAAAAGATAGATCTTCGAAAAATGAACAAATTGGCATTAAAAACCCATATTCAAATAAAAATCCTTTACGTCACTTTGTCATCTCACGGCAGTAAAGTTCGTTTCTTCAACTATAGCATTATCAACTGCCCGCACGAAGGTAGACCTGATGACGAGAAGAAATCGTTCTACGCGCAGTTGGCGGCACCATACGATGGCTGCTCGTCACGGGACATCAAGATCGCAATTGGGGATATGAACGCGCAGGTTGGTAGGGAAGCGATGTATAGACCGGTGAAAGGGCCTCACAACCTACACATCGACACAAACGACAACGACCAACGATGCATCAACTTCGCAGCTTCCCGAGGCCGATCCACAAAGCCAACTGGAGATCACTTGACCACCGAAAACAAATCAAATTGACCACGTTCTCATTGATGATCGATTTTTCTCAAACATTACAAACATTCGCTCCCTCGGGATGCAGATATCGACTCCGACCAACACCTGGTAGCAGTACATGTGCGTTCAAAACTTTCCCCACGGTATTCCACGGTCAAATACGTCAGAACCGTCCACCAAACATCCGGCACCTGACCAAGCCGCAGGCTGCCGACAACTACGAGCGCTTAATTGATAGTGCCACCTTCCACGGAAGAATTATGTGCTTCGACTCTCGACAATGGAGGGGGGAAGTTACACTCGGCCATCGGAGAGGCTGCAACCGTGGCACTAGGTGCGGTAACGTCGAGCCGACAAAACGACTGGTTTGACAGGAAGTGCCAGCAATCGATGGAGAGGAAGAGAAGAGCTTCAAAAAACTATGTAAGCATCGCCACCGACGAGCTCGAAGTTAGTTGACCACGATTCTACGGAGAAAGAAAAGGTGAACCAATACCGTAAAGGCTACACCCCGAGTCCAGATATGTGTAGGGACGTGGAGAGAAACCTGATCACAAGCGAGCGCGAGTGGGTTGACATGTGGCAGCAGTTCTTCGATGACCACCTCAATAGCGGAGCAACAGAATATCATTGGAGTGCCTACAAACGACAGTAGTGTCCCAGTTCCCAGTATCCTGGAGATCAAACGGAAAATTGGGTCACTCAAGAACAACAGAGCCGCCGGCAAGGACAAGCTACCGGCAGAGGTCTATAAAAGCAAACCCTTGGTGCTACATTCCGTATCGGAATTCGACCTTCTGTTTTACTATACACAGACTTCGCAGCCGACTGTTAAGTGTACGGGACAATTGTGGGGCTAGCACTACGATCCTACTGACACTAACAGTCTCTCCCGAGCCGGGACTCGAACATACGACGACTGCCTTGTTAGGCCAGCATCGTACCTCTAGACTAGCTGGGAGATATAGGCAGAGGTCTATAAACACGAAAAAAAGGCACTAACAACGGTACTCCACTGGGTAATCTCTAGGATTTGAGAGAAAGAGAGACTACCGGAGAAATGGATGGAAGGAGTTGTATACCCCATCTATGAAAAGAGCGATCGGCTACAATGCGGCAACTACCGCGGCATAACGCTGATCAACGCTGCCTACAAAGTTCTCTCCCGGATTCTACTCCGCCGTCTATCTCCGTTAGCGAAAGAATTCGTAGGGCAGTACCAAGCGGGATTCACACAAACACACGCTACTATGGATCAAATTTTCACTCTCCGGCAGATCCTTCAGAAATGCCGGGAGTACACCGTGCCCGCACATCATGTTTTCGTGGACTTCAAGGCAGCGTATGATACAGTCGATCGAGATCAGCTACGGCAAATAATGCACGACCACGGTTTTCCGGATAAACTGACACGACTTATCAAAGCTATCTTAGACCGAGTGATGTGTTACGTGTGCGTGTCGAGGACACTCTCGAATCCATTCGAAGCGCGCAGAGGGTTGAGACAAGGAGACGGAAAGGCACGATTTTCAGCAAAGGTAGTCAACTCAAGCAGCACTTCGATCAACATCTGAATGGCGATGCAACAAACAGAAGTGAAACTGGAACGGACCTGGGAGTGCCAGCAGTAGATGACCGGGTATTAGCCACCGACCTCCACAAAATTCAGCGGGAGATTGGGAGGCTGAAGAACATCAAAGCCACCGGCAAAGACGGCCTGCCGGGCGAGCTCTGCAAACATGGTAAAGTAACGCTTGCTAGAGCACTGCACTGGGTCATTTCCAAGATCTGGGAAGAGGAAAAACTGCCGGAAGAGTGGATGGAGGGAGTCGTCTGCCCCATCTATAAGAAGGGCGACAAGCTGGAGTGCTGCACTTATCGTGTCATTACGCTTATCAACGCTGCATATAAAATACTCTCCCAAGTCCTATTCAAACGTCTAACACCTTTAACAAGGAGGTTCGTGGGGCCTTACCCGGCGGGTTTCTTGGGAGCCCGCGCAACCACGGACCAAATTTTTTCAATCCGACAGATTTTGCAAAAATGTCGTGAGTACGACGTGTCCACGCATCACATGTTTATCGACTTCAAGGCAACCTATGATACAGTTGATCGAGAGCAGCTGTGGCAGATCATGCACGAGAACGAGAATATCTTCCCGGATAAACTGACGCGGCTTATCAAGGCTACCATGAACCGTGTGATGTGTTACGTGCGTGTCTCGGGGATGCTCTCGAGTCCCTTCGAGTCATGCCGAGGATTAAGACAAGGTGATGGACTTTCTTGTTTGCTTTTTAACATCGCCCTCGAAGGTGTTATACGAAGAGCGGGCATCGACACGAGTGGTACGATTTTTACGAAACGGATGATGACTTCGACATCATAGCACGAAACTTTGCGACGGTGGAGGAAACCTACACCAGACTAAAAGCGGAAGCTAAGCGTATTGGACTGCTGATCAATGCGTCGAAAACTAAGTATGTGAAGGAAAGAGGCTCCAAGGAGAACAATGTCAGCCTCTCACCCCGGATCACCGTAGACGGCGATGAGCTTGAGGTGGTAGACGAGTTCGTGTACTTAGGATCGCTGGTGACCGCTGACAACAACACCAGCAAGGAGATCCGGAGACGCATTCAAGCGGGAAATCGTGTTCGTGGAAAGTTGAAGCTGTACAAAACACTAGTGAGACGGGTAGTCTTCTATGGACTAGAAACGACAACATTGCTCTCAGAGGACCTCAACGCCCTTGGAGTTTTCAAGTACAGACTGAAGACGGAGAATGGCGTAGATGCATGAACCATGAACCACCCCGGCTCCAGCCTGCTAGGTAAGATAAGTTAGTCAACTCATAGGATTTGTAGACGAAGCTAGAAGAGTTGGACTAGAAATAAGTGCGTCGAAAACCAAGTATATGAATTCGTGCCTACTCTGCCCTTCGCAGGACGCTTCGATCCAGCAGCAAACGCCGCCACACGAAACTGACGATGTCAAATTCTGACAACTATGCCAAAGGTAAACACTAGCGAATAGTCGGCGCGGTTAATAAACGGTAAAAAGTATATAACGGTCACTTCCGCGGGCACTACATAACGATCAATGCCTTGTTAAAACTATTCGTCTTACCGAGACGTGTTATCTCTGACTAGACTTATTAGTACCGTGAGTTTTCTACCGCAAATTTTTTCTTGGCTGCTGTACATCTTTGACGACGAGAGGCTATTGTTTGCTGTGATCTATTGAGTGATAAAGTACACGCAACTGAATATCGTACGAACCTACAATGAGTGATGAACGTGAAACTAAACGCCACCGACCCGATGCGAGTCCTGCTGCTGCTGCTGTTGTGCACACTCTTTTGAAATGTTGCTCAAACGGTTTGACGAAACGTACACTAAAATTGACTCGTTTAAATCTGAGCTAAACACAAAGTTAGATGCTATGAAAAATGATCTACAGGAGCAGATTGACAAAATTAGAAGTGTTATAAATACGCTTAAGACGACCTGTGCCAGTGAACATGAATTTGTCCGGCAGTCTGTAGATACAGCCAATCAAAGAATCGACAATGTTACCGAGGATATACATCGCCTTGAAGCTAGATCCGAGCTGAATACCGTATCTAACTAACAAAAATCTACAGAATCATATTCGTGGTATGGCCAAAGCGATTGGTTTCGACGAAAACAAAGTTTCTCAAATTCATAGCAAACGTTTACACTATGGCAGACTTTCCGATGGCGACAAACGATTTACCCTCCTGCAATTTTCTACGGCCTGTTTGAGGGACGAGTTTTATTCACTGTATCTGGAAAAACGCAATCTCAAGCTTGAACACATCGGAATATCTTCAGATCATCGTATATACATTAACGAAAATTATACTGTGACTGCGAGGGCTATCAAACGTGCTGCGCTGAAATTAAAACGAGAGAACAAACTGGCTGCTGTTTCGACAAAACTTGGCACGGTGCAGGTTCGGAAATCAACTGATGGACCCTTTATTACTGTTACTTCTCTTGAACAACTGATGCAGATGTAATGTATGCTTTTTATTGTTTGTTAATATGAGTGATATGTTTTGTAAACCAGAAAATTGTAAAAAAAAATGTACGTTGATTTTAATATTACTTGTAAGCAGCTTGTTTGTGTACATTGTTTCCCTGGTATAACCTGATGTCAGTATCAGCAAACCTCACACTCTCACAACACACTATTCCACGAGTTGTAATGGACACTGTTCTCAATGAAAATAAGTTCAACGTATGCCATGCAAACGTGCAGAGCCTTAGCGCTCGTCGGTTCTGCAATTTTTAAGGAAGTTAAGCTTCTACTCGTCAACTCTAAGATCTCCGCTGCTTGTTGTACTGAAACTTGGCTCAATGAGTCGATACCCGATCGAGCAATCTCTATCCCTGGCTATCGCATTGTACGGAATGATCGAGTGTATAAAAGAAGCGGTGGAATTATCATCTACATTCGCGAAGGGATTTCCTATAAAACGGTGTACACTTCAACAGTAAATGCTAGCTCTCGCTACAGAACCGAATGTGTGTCTGTTGTGCTAGACAATAACAACGCTGCAGTACTATTGACGGCACTATATAATCCACCAGAAGGTGATGTGGCTGCTTTTCTGGACGAATTAGCCTCGGGGTTTTCATTGTACGAACGCTGTGTGCTTGTTGGAGATTTTAACACCGACTGGTTGCGTAGGAGTGCAAGGAGAGAACGCTTGGAAGATACTCTTACAACGCATGCGCTGGAGGTTATTGGAAGTGAACCAACTCAGTTCCATGACAATGGCTGCTCTCAGTTGGATCTGATAATCACAAACCGTTCGAACAGCTGTACTACCTTTCAACAAGTTGGTGTTCCTGGGCTGTCGAAACATGACCTAATTTTTTGTTCGTTTGACATCGACATTCTTCCGTTCAATCGGCATACTCAAAAAACCTATCGCGACTACGTGAATTTTAGTGCTGAGGATATACGCCGGAGCATAAATGATATTTCTTGGGCTTTTTTCTACTCGTTAACTGATGTAAACCAGCTTTTGGATTTCTTCAATAGTAGTTTACTCTCTGACCATGATTCGTGCATTCCATTACGGTCAGCCCGGCGGCGACAACATTATAACTCTTGGTTCCATGACGATATCAGGAAAGCTATACTTGAGAGGGATATGGCGTACAGAGACCGGAAATTTGCTCCCGTTGAATGGAAAGATCGGAGGAAGCGTATTTACAAGCAACTAAGAAATAAAACCAACACTCTTATCCGCTTGGCCAAAATCGAGCATCTCAGTACAAATCTATCTGCTGAGCAGTCACCAAACAGAGTCTAGAGAAAATTGAAGTGTCTTGGAGTTGGTAATTCGCAAAAATGCGACGGTTGTCCTTTTGATCCTAATTCAGTTAACAATGAATTCGCAAGCCTCTATACTACAGACAGTGAATCAAACGTTCTCCGAACAAACAATAGGAACGGAAATGGTTTTCGTTTCCTACCAATAAGTGCTCACGAGGTAGTCAATGCTTTCTACGACATCAAGTCGAACGCTGCTGGATCAGATAAATTCTCGACAAAATTTCTGAAAATTGTGTTCCCACTTGTTATTGACCACATCGTGCATTTGTACAACATGTTGATATGCAGACCTAATCTATTAGTTTATATAAAGAAGTCCAAGTAAGCTTTGTTTAATGAATTTTCTATAAATACCCCCAGCTCTGTCGTATATCTAACTAGTTGCTAATAAACCATCACTGCGATAACAACTCGTATATCTCTACAGGTTATGGGCTCACACAGCAGAAATAACCATAGTAACAGTTGCGTTGATTTTTAATTTTTTCGTCGAGCTCGAAGTAATTTTTTTTTCCGGAAGTCTTGTTGTAACTAAAACGTCGCGAAATATCGTAAAAATGGAGGAAGACCGTACTCAACGAGTGTACCTGTTCGATGGGCGAAATTTTTCCAATTGGAGTTTTCGGGTGGAAGCATACCTGGAAGAGGTTGGTTTGCTGCATTGTATCCAGAAATCTCTGGAAGAGGAAGATTTTTTCCCGGATAACGAGGCAGAAGCTGCAGAAGTTGTTGCGGAGAAGGAGAGAAAGCGAATTCGGCGGAAGCAAGAAGACGCCAAATGCAAGTCAATCCTGATTCACAAAATTGCAGACTCTTAGTTGGAGTATATTCGAGGTGCGCGATCTCCAAAAGCCATTTGGACAACGCTGAAGCACACGTTTGAACGAAAAGGAGTTTCTGGAATTTTCTTTTTACTGAAACAGCTGGTCGGAATCAAGTACAACGATCATTTACCAATGGAAGATCATATTTTGGCGTTCGAAAAAGTAGTTAGAAAATTGGAATCTGCGGAAATGAAATTTGCTGAACCAGTGGTGGTATGTTTCCTCTTGCAATCAATGCCAAAGTCCTAAAACCATAACTGTATTGGAAACGTTACCAGTAGAACAGTGCTCTATGGAATTCGTCAAAACGAGGCTGCTTAATGAAGATGTCAAGCGGCAACACAGTGGTGAACAGCTGGAACCTGGTATGGCGTTTGCTGGTAAAGGTGGAAAATTCACTTTTGAATGTCACGCTTGCGGAAAACCTGGTCACAAACGAACAAACTGTCCAGAAAACAAACCGAAACAATTTTCGGGAAAAGCTGGAAAGCAGAGGAAACCAAAAGCCAATCTATCGGAAATAAACGACGATGTGGCTTTCGTTACAGCAGAAGATAAATCCGAAGACGAGTTTCGCTGGGTTTTAGACAGTGGAGCATCCGAACTCATGATAGGTGACAAGGAATATTTAGTGAATACTCGAAAATTGGAAACACCAGTAGTGATAAATGTGGCAAAATCTGGAGTTTCACTAACGAGCAGCTTTATCGGTGAAGTTAAAATGGTTGCAGCTGTTGGAGATAGGAAACTGAATTGCACAGTTCACAATGTTTTGTATGTACCTGGTTTATTCACCAATTTATTTTCGGTAAAACAAATCGCAGAAAAAGGAATGGAAGTTGTATTCAGTCGAAATAGTGCACGCGTTATGAGAGGCTCAGAATTAGTTTGTACAGCTAGTCGTAAGGGCCGATTATATGAACTTGACGTGGAAGCTAAACGTACCAATTTGGCTATGATTGGAAAATCGGAAGAAAAAATGTCTTTGTGGCACCGACGGTATGGACATATAGGAAATGCTGGTCTGCAGAAGTTAATTCGTTGCAACATGGTGAAGGGCATCGATATTTGAGCAGATATTTCATTGGATTCGAAAGTTTGTGAGTCTTGTATGAAAGGAAAGCAAACGCGATTGTCGTTCAAAGAAGTTGATCAACCCCGTTCTACTCGTCCTCTCGATTTGATTCACACAGATGTATGTGGTCCGTTCACGCCTGCTTCCTGGAATGGCTACAAGGTGTTTGTGAGTTTTATTGACGACTACACGCATTTTACCGCAATTTAACCACTGAAAGCAAAGAGTGATGTACTGGAAGCTTTTAGAAAGTATACAGCAATGGCCACCGCACATTTTGGAACAAAAATTGCTAGGTTAAGAAGCGACAATGGAGGAGAATATATCAATTCATCGCATATTGTGAAAATGCAGGAATGACCATGGAACCGACACAACAGAATGGCGTTGCAGAAAGGATGAACAGGACAATAATGGAGCGCTCGAGGGCGAGGCTTGATGATGGCGGATTTAGAAGGTCCATGTGGAATGAAGCTGTAATGGCTGCTGTTTATCTTATTAATCGTAGTCCATCGGCTGCACTGCAGGAGTCTAAAACACCATATGAAATGTGGTACGGGCACAAACCAACTGTGTCAAAGCTACGAGTGTTTGGTAGTAAGGTATTCAGTCATATTCCAAAGGAAAAACGATCCAAACTTGAAGCCACAAGTCAGATCTGCTACTTGGTTGGTTACGGAATAAATGGGTATCGGCTTTGGAATCCAGCTCAGCGGAAAATCATAATATCTCGAGACGTGATAATAGAGGAAACTGAACCAAAGGTTACTCATTGTCAAGATATGTATACAGATGATCATTTGGTAACAGATCAATTATCGTTGAACGAGAACAATCAAAATCCTGATACTGGAAACGCCGAACAGCAGATACAAGACGCTGAAGATAAACCCGATGGTGATATGGATGAAAGTGATTTAAAAGAGCCTGTTACGATTAGACGCAGCTTGCGTGAACGTAGGCCTCCAGATCGTTTGGCGTATTTCGAGACATGTGTTGCTTTTGCTTTAAATGCGGAAAGTTTTGTGGAAGAGATACCGCAACAAATTGAAGAGCTGCAGAAACGCGACGATTGGCTGTTATGGAAAGCTGCTATAGACGAAGAAATGTGTTCATTGGAGAAAAACAATACCTGGGATCTCGTAGATTTTCCAGCAAATAAAAGAATAGTTCCGTGTAAGTGGGTGTTCAAATTAAAGCAGGTGATGCAGTTCCCAGGTATAAAGCACGATTGGTAGCGAAGGGGTGTTCTCAACGTTACGGTTTCGACTATCAAGAAACTTACGCATCAGTTGTGCGTATGACTACTGTTCGGATACTGCTGTCAGTAGCATTGCAACAAAATCTTCATCTACACCAAATGGATGTGTGTACTGCTTTTCTCAATGGCGAGCTCACAGAAACAGTCTACATGCGACAGCCACCAGGATTTCAGAGGGGGAATAAGGTTTGCCGTCTGAACAAATCACCGTATGGCCTAAAGCAAGCACCGCGTAGTTGGAATGAAAAGTTCAACAGTTTTCTGCTGAAACTGGGATTTAGGAGATCAAAATATGACACCTGTTTGTATGTGAAAAATACGAAAGGAGTATGTACCTAGTGCTCTACGTTGATGATATTGTGCTAGCTTCTAATTCTTTGGATGAAATGATGCTTATTAAGAAAAGTTTACAAAGAGAGTTCGAGATGAAAGATATGCAGGAGCTTCGCCATTTCCTTGGTTTGAACATTAATTTAAATAGAAGCAAAGGCACGTTGTCGATTAATCAATCTTAGCATATTGGTGATTTGCTGAAGCGTTTTGGGATGGAAAACTGTAAACCAGTATCTACCCCGATGGAAGTCAATTTGAAATTGGAAAAACTCAAAGAAAATGAATCAACAACTTGTCAGCCATACCGTGAACTTATTTCATGTCTAACCTATCTTATGCTGTCTTCTCGCCCTGACATAAGCAATGCGGTAAACATTCTAAGTCGATTTCAAAGTAGTGCATCCGATTCACACTGGACTCATCTCAAGCGAATCTTGCGGTACCTTCAGGGGACGAGAAATTACTCCTTAATTTACCAACGAAGGAATAACGTTGAGCCGATTGTTGGATTCGCTGATGCTGATTGGGCCAGTGACATTACCGATCGTCGGTCAACATCTGGATATCTGTTCCAGGTTTTTGGAAATTCGATTTCGTGGGGAACAAGGAAGCAGTCTACTGTGTCATTGAGTTCCACCGAGGTTGAATACATATCTCTCAGTCAAGCTGCATGTGAAGCAACCTGGTTGAGGTATTTATTATCTGAGTTCAACGTCATTTTGAGAAACCCTACAGTAATCTTCGAGGACAATCAGTCATGTATCCACATTGCAACTGAGCCACGAGATCAAAAGCGCATGAAACATTTGGATATACGGTATAACTACATCCGTGAGTGCGTCCAAAATGGTTCTATATTGGTGAAGTATGTTCCTACTCGAGAGCAGCTTGCTGATGTCTTTACGAAAAGTTTACCTGTCACAGTATTCAACGAGCACAGAAAGGCGCTTGGTCTAAGAGGGGGTGTTGATATGCAGACCTAATCTATTAGTTTATATAAAGAAGTCCAAGTAAGCTTTGTTTAATGAATTTTCTATAAACACCCCCAGCTCTGTTATATATCTAACTAGTTGCTAATAAACCATCACTGCGATAACAACTCGTATATCTCTACACAACAATATTATAAAAACTACTGTTGTTCCTGATGCTTGGAAATGTGCGAAAATTGTGCCCCTACGCAAAAAGAAGCATCTAAACTCTATCGATAATCTTGGCCCTATAGGCTTGTTATGTGTGCTGTCAAAAGTTTTTGAAAAGTTACTGAAGACGCAAATCAGCTCATTTCTATCTTCTGCTCATCTAACTTCTGATTTTCAAGCCGGATTTCAACAAGGACAAGGAGTTAAATATGCATTGCTAAGGGTTTACGATGATATTACTGTTGCTATGGATAGAAAAGATAAAGTTATTCTTTTGCTGATAGATTTTAGTAAGGCTTTCGACACGATCTCTCATCGTCGTCTCTGTCACAAGCTTGGAGAGCGTTCCTTTTTCGAGCGTTCAGCTGTGTGCCTTGTGCAGTCATTCCTGACCGATAGGAAACAAGCCGTATACTGTAATTATACATTGCCTGACACCATAGCAGTAACGTCCGGTGTGCCACAAGGATCTGTACTCGGCTCCTTGCTTTTCACTTTATACATCGATGACCTTCCAGGTGTGCTACAACACTGTCGTATCCAGATGTTTGCAGACGATGTGCAAGTGTATTGCATCCATCGCGACTCGTCCGTGGCTGTGAGAATGCTTAATGAGGATCTTCAACGTCTCACTCAGTGGGCAACCAGAAACTCGCTACGTATTAACCACACGAAAACGAAGGCTATTCTGTTTGGAACACCAACGTGCACAGGTACATTGGAATTAAATATAGACCTCGAAGGACGCCAGATTCAGTTTACTGATCATGCGAATAATCTTGGTATCATTTTACAAAGTAACCTTCGTTGGGACAAAGCAATATCAGTCCAATGTGGTAAAATTTATGCTGGTCTACGTACCCTTAAGCCTGTATCAGACTAACCGTTGTAGCGGTTGACCACTACCGTTCCGTTCTTTTTCGACCAATCAGAGCACAGCGGTCGACCGTCGCTTGTTGTTGTTGCAAAAAATAGAATCTTTTCTATTTTCGCCGCCGACCGTTCCCAACGGTTGCCGGCTGCTGTCATTGACATGGCGAAGGCAAACGAATCTCTTCACACCTACACTAGATCACATACAGAGACATGACAAATGAAAATGTGTGCTTCTCTTTTTGGCACACACGACAGCCAGTCGAAACATTGATAGCACCGGCAACGCTGGTTGGCGATGTCAATTTTCGACCAACGCACACTGGCAAAAATGAATCCAAATTTTCACTAATTAAAAGCCGCTGGGCTTAATACCTTCAATATAGCATTTCTTATGTAAAATTGGCCAAGAAAACGATAGGTGATATTTTCATTCTGCTCAGGGCACGGGAAATGGTCTATATTTTCAAAAATACGCAAAAATAGGGTGAAAAGAGGCGACAAAGACCATTTCCCGTGTCCTGTCCAAAATGAAACCATCGCCAATCAATTTGTTGACCTATTTTACATAAGAAATGCTATATTGAAGGTATCCAGCCCAGCGGCTTTTAATTAGTGGAAATTTGGATTCATTTTTGCCAGTGCGCGTTGGTCGAAAATTGACATCGCCAACCAGCGTTGCCGGTGCTATCAATGTTTTGACTGGCTGTCGTGTGTGCCAAAAAGAGAAGCACACATTTTCATTTGTCATGTCTCTGTATGTGATCTTGTGTAGGTGTGAAGAGATTCGTTTGCCTTCGCCATGTCAATGACAGCAGCCGGCAACCGTTGGGAACGGTCGGCGGAAAGTAGAAAAGATTGTATTTTTTGCAACAACAACAAGCGACGGTCGACCGCTGTGCTCTGATAGGTCGAAAAAGAACGAAACGGTAGCGGTCAACCGCTACAACGGTTAGTCTGATACAGGCTTTAGAGCAACCACGTCTGATCTTCCACAGCATGTCAAATTGAAGCTGTTTAAAACGCTGATACTACCTCATTTCATCTTTGGAGATGTTGTGCACCTAAGTATGAGCCAGAGTTTGATGTCCAAGATGGAAGTGGCTCTAAATGACTGTGCTCGCTACGTATACAATATAAACCGTTACACATCTGTTCGTCATCTCCAGAAGGTTCTACTAGGATGCCCTTTTCGTAGGTTGAATGAATTTAAAACATGCATGTTCCTTCATAAGCTTGCCCAACGTCAGAAACCGGCGTACCTCTACAACAAACTTTCTGTTCTACAAGGAACTCGCACGCGAAATTATATAGTTCCAACCCATCGGTATTCACTGTACGGTGAAACATTTTTCGTGAGAGGTGTGGTATATTGGAACGCGCAACCTATTGGGATAAAACGCTATTCGGAAGCAATGTACACAACAGCTGCTAAAGATTATTTTAATAATGTGTAGGTAAAGTGTAAATGTAGTTAGAAATTCAACAATATTTTATTTAGAAACTGTTATGTTCACCGCTATTGACACTAAAAAATACCTGTCTTGCGTCATGTATTTAATGCAATAAACTAAACTAAACTAAACTTAACTAAAACCCTAATTAGAACCGTAGTTCTCTATGGACTAGAAACCGAGACGCTGCTCACGGAGGACATACGCGCACCGGCCGTATTCGAACAGAAAGTGTTGCGGACAATATTTGGTGGAGTATGAACTCCGAGCTGCAGGCACTTCTTGGAAATGGGAATCTCCCTTTGCACACCTGACGAAGGTCGGGAGGCTTCGATGGGCCGGGCATGTCGCGAGGATGCCGGACGACAGTGCAGTAAAATCGGTTCTCGATCGGTGCGAGATGGCTTGACCAGGTTGAAGCGGATCTGCGAGTATCGAGACGTCTAGGAAATTGGCGACGAGTAGCTCAGGCTCTAGGCTGCTGAAGTAAGTAAGTAAGTGTGTGTAAGCTTGGTGATTTACTTAATGTTAAGCTTTATTACAAGAGTTATTACAAAATTTGGCCGTGACTTTTTTGGACTGTTATTTATAAAGTCTATTGTCATATAAATTAGAGTAAATAAACAAATATATAAATATCTTCTGCTTCTAAGGTGCAATGTTCTCCAAAATCCAGTCCACGTACAGCGGCACCCGCAGGTATGTTTTCGGAATGGTTCGAGCGATCGTGCAGTTGCTTGGGTTCATCATCGCCGTACCGTACAACACCGCTCGGGTGGTGCTACCCTGTCGGACCATCGAAACTAGCGGAGCTCCCATGTGAGGGGTACATACAAAGTTAGGTCCCTGAGCCAGTGCACAGAACATTTTGTCCGTCACCCATGGAGTGTAGCCATAATCTTCGTAACGCTCTTCGCACTCCACAACTTCGGTGAACTTCGAACGGGTTTTGTACAGCTCCTGCTTGGTGGTGGTTTCCATCATGGTTAGAATAAAATCATGGGGTAGATTGTTTCGCAGGGCCTCCCGGACGGGTAGACAAATTGGTCGAATGTTATCTGGAACAATTTGATGGTTATTGTGGGATAGCACTAAGGAAACATCAGAAGCTTACCGGTGAACGCCACTTTCTGCTCCATTCGAATCAACGCGAAGTCATTGCCTCTGAAAGGCGTATTATGAAGCGGGTGAAATGTGAAGGGAAGCACTGCTTTCACGTCCAGTGGAGGAGCTGCACATTCCTCTATAGTATTGCGGGTTCTGGGGTCGGTGTAAGTGTCACAGTCCTGCGGCTGGTTTAGCGTGTGTTCTCCAAGCCGAACGAAATCCCTGTGGATTGCGTTGAATTGAATATGACATAGAAGCATGCGAAATACAGTTCTTTAACATACAAACCGTCGCGCTCTTCCGCCTTCAAGCATCCAACAGACGCCAGTACGTAGCGATTGTTGATCAGAGATCCCACGCAATAGGGATTTAGATCTGGAGTAGCTTTACTAGAGAGTACAATAGCAATCCAGGGAAATTCGTAAACCTTTGCTCGAACGGCGGTTGTGGTAGGCTCAGTTATCTTGGCCACTCCGCACTCTTGCGGAAGCAGTATGGCATTTCGATGGATCGGAATCCGTTCAGCCTGATCCGGTTGGCAGCAGACGCTGCGACGAATTCCACGCAGTAGACACACGCTTTGCTTATACTGATCCGCTAGCTGCTTCGACAGTAGAGGCGATCGTAGAGCATCCAGAATGTTTCGACACTGTTGCACTGGAACGCAGAATCCATTTGGTGTACCCTTCGTTGAGCAGGGAACGGTTTCTAGTTCACCCATTTTTAATTTTTTCAATATACTGTTCGCATCTTAAGTTACTGGAATACTTACTCTCGATTCCGTATTCTTCGCTGAAATCAATGTTCGTTATTTGCGCTATCCAATCCAGATATGATTCGGTTTTGGTGAAGACCGTGTATGTTGTTGTCAAGCACAGACTTGATCCATCTCTAGAACGGGTGAAGGAGACGATTCCTCCAGAGTACCAAGCGTCACCTCGCTCTAAGACAATACCGCCGCCACTATCACCATTGCAAGGCGAAGTTCCTGCCCAGGAATTTTTTTCTCAATTAAGAAGGAGCAATTTAAAGACAAAATTTTCGCTTACCATTAGTATACCCCGCACAGAAAACCTTTTCCGTTAAAACTCGACCGTACAACTCTGGTTCGCGCCGTTGGCACTCTTTCTTATCAACCACAGGCAATTTCGCCAGCTTCAGTTTCGTCGAAGGAAGATCATTTTCGGTGAATCCCCAACCCACTACAGCACCTAACTTGCCAGCTTCGATGTGAGTTTTCTTACTCAAACAAACTGGCAAAATGTAGTCGGTAAACTCTACCGGCGAGTCCAACTCCAACAATGCAATGTCATCCTTGAGGTCGGCTAATGCATACCCAGTATGACGATGAATTTTCTCCACCTTGTACACCTTTCCTTCCGGTGAACCGACAGCATTCACCCCCAATTAAACAGAAATCTTAGGTAATTTATTGGGATTCTCATCGAGAGTGCAGTGAGCCGCGGTCACTACGAACCTCTCACTGATCAGTGTCCCTCCGCAGACGTATTCGGGTTGACCAATATTGGTGTGAAGTCTAATCGCAGCATGCCACGGCCAGTCACTGATCTTCGCATCAGCCCCGTTGACAATCAGCAGCGTGTTGGCATGCTTTGGTATTCCACACTGAAATTGGGCATTGTGAAAAACCTCTGCTCCCAACGCACAACCTACTGTCAGCACTAGCAAACGCAACCAAATTGAATGCATCTTAAACTCTGTTCTATTTATTTTCCAGTCAACGAAGTCAACAAAAAGTATGGCCACCTTTGCGCAGCTCCGCTCAAAAACTAATCACCACTTTGGTTGCGCACCACCAGGTACCGCGCTCGTGCTCACTTCGGAAATCAACTGGAAAAGTTTCAAACTCATGATAATCCTGTTGTTAATCTTTGACCCCTTTCATCGCGAAAAAAACAACTGTGATTTAAAAGTACGAGCGGTAAACAACAAATTCAAGCCGAAGCAGTGCCGTCATTGAGCCAGTTGTCCAATAAACAAAAACCTTTTTGAGGACTTTTGTGTGGAATTTGCTCTGTGTCATTGGCATACTCCGCTCTACAACAAAACCAAAACATTAGTTTTCATTTAGCAAAATACCCAAAAAGAAATATTTTATTAAAATAAATCCAGATAAGAAAATATTATCAGTGCTTCTTATACCATTCAAACTCCAAGACAGAAGAATTCATAATTCTATGTCACATAACAACTAGGAAATATTGAAAAAGAAAACATTCAACCTCGACTGCTCAAAAATTTCAAAATGCTTCCATCATTCAAATGAATTAAATCTCTGCAAAATAAGCGATCATGGTGAAGATCACGGTAAACAACGATCGGACGCGTGTACACATTAATCACCGGGCAACGCAAACAAAAACAAAACATTCTCACTGCGTGAACCATAAAACCCCCGGGGTCAGACAGAGGAGGAAAATGTCCAAAAACCACCGATTTTGGTGCATAACAAACAAAACTTCCGATTCAAGAGCACACCGAGCGTTATAATCTCCAAAAATAATGACCCCCCTTTCATTGTTCCGTATGCTTTGCGTTCTTCTCCCTGCCCCAGCTTCGAGTGCCGGTTCAGCGATTTACTCGTTCAACCGGTTTACAGGGAAAAATCCCAGCCCTTCTGCGCGCTCGAAAGCATAGTGATTTGAATTATTTTTATTCCTATATTTCACATACCGGTTGATCATCCTAGCGGATCAGTTCCAGCAGAGGCTTCGTACGAAGTGGATCGTGTTGATTGTTTGTTGTAGTTTTGTTTTAATCATGAAGTTCTTAGCAGCTGCATTGCTGCTTCCCTTGCTGGTGGCTTTACAACAGGTGAGCTTTGCGGAAGCCGCTGGAAATGAGATCGAGGCGCCGCTGAATCGTAACAAGTTGGCACTGCTACCGAAGGAGTGCGGCGTTTCAAAGCTGGGTAAATCAAGTAAAAGTACCAAGAGTTTGCCCTTCGAGTATCCCTGGATGGCGCTGGTGCGGTACAACCAAACGAGACGTCCGGCTACCTGTCTGGGGACGCTGATCAACCGACGCTACGTTCTCTCTGTTATCGGCTGCATGAAGAAGACCAAACGTGATCCGTATGTTTTGTTTGTCCGTTTGATTTGAGTTCCTTTTCGGTAATGTTTACATTTTGCAGTGATTATGTTCGGTTGGGAGAACAGGCGGAGGCGACACAGGAGGACTGTAACGTCTTGCAGAATCCGAAAACTGGTTATGAGGTAAAGGACTGTGCTGGGCCAGTATTGGATATTGCGATCGAGTCCATCGTCAGTCATCCCGATTTCGACGAGCCGATGTACA
The DNA here is from genome assembly GCF_029784165.1 of Wyeomyia smithii. Classification (NCBI taxonomy): domain Eukaryota; kingdom Metazoa; phylum Arthropoda; class Insecta; order Diptera; family Culicidae; genus Wyeomyia; species Wyeomyia smithii. The sequence continues at coordinate 177,524,941 of NC_073694.1, forward strand.
CAAATGACCTCGCGCTGGTGCGGATGGTTCGCGAAGTGGAGTACAATGACTACATCCGACCGGTTTGTCTACCCACGACGCCAGAACTGTTGACTAACATTCCTCGCTTCATGGTTATGCCCGCCTGGGAGCTGGATATGAACGCTCCCAACCATTATGTGGGCGATCTGCAGAAGTACTTCGTAGAGAATACCGATCTGGACACCTGTCAGCGTCGGTTCGAGCAGGTTGGCTTCGCGCCGGACTTCGAGGACGATCGGTTTTGTGCCCAGCAGTTGGGACCGAATTATGTGTGCAGTCGCGTTGCCGGGGCACCCATCGGAACCGAGGTGGACATCGATGGTACCCCGCGGTTTGTCGAGTTTGCTATGGCTAAGTTTTCACCGCTGAATTGCACGCTTCGTGAAACCGTGCCGATGATTGCGATGCGTATCACTAAGTATATGAAATGGATTACGGATAACCTGGAAGCTTAAGTTATAGGCATTTATGGTGGAAATAAAATTCGTATTTGAAAGTATCAAGGTTCTCTAAACCGAAACGTCCTTAATACTAGTACCAGTGAGTAATATCAAGCCGAAACGCAAATTTCGTTGTGCACGTCAATTGTACAACAGCGTAGTTTTTGCAAAATGTTGAAAATTTGAATAGAAATTCTGGTTCAAAATGTACTTGATGATGTGCGGTCTTATATAGGGGAACTGCTCCATTGTTCATCTCATTAAGCCGAAGAAAACGCCAAATTTTCACGAAATCATTGAACAAATAAACTAAATATGCTTACGTGCCCTTATGAAATCGTTAAGCATTGTATATTTAGTGAAATTAGCTAGATTTATCCTGAATTTCGTAAAGCAAACCATTTTTCACAACGCTTCCATATCCATCTCAAAATTTGAATCACTGCTTAATTATTCATCTCACGACGCCCCCATATTGATCCCATTGTTCATCATGAATGAATCACATTATGATGAATGAACGTTGCCGCAACCCGTCGTAGTAGGTTACCTAGATATCCGCTGCAGTTGTTTACGTCCAAAGTTGGTAACCTAGGTAACCACTACAGTGCAGTAGAATCATGTCAATTATGTCGAAATAATTCAACATTTTAAGTATGATTTTTTCGTATTAAAACCTGATACAAACTGATACTAAACTGATTTGGCAATTTTCGATTTTCTTCAACGCAGTGAAAACAGATGGAAATGCATACAGTTGAAATTTAGGAATTGTAGAAATTCATCTCATATATTTCCGCTAATTAAAGCATGTTTTTGGAAATTTGAGGTAAACAATTCAAAGATTAAAGTATTCTCAGTGTAGTGAGTGATTTTTTTTGGTGATTAAAATAAAAAGTGGTCCGCTAGTGATGAATAAAACTTTGGTTGGCTGCTGAACGAGTCCCGTTGTAGCCGTATAGAACAATGCGCGGATTTTGTTTTCTGAGGTAGGTGATTGGATTAAATGAGTTTTCGAGTGCAGATGCCCGACTATAATATCAAATTTAGAGCTTTTAAGTGAGTTTTTGAGGATTCTACTTTATGAGAAACTAGTTGAACGTTCCCGGCGATGCTCGGGATCAAAGGTTTTAAATTTAAGAATCATTTTTTATAATTCATTGCTGCTTTTGCACAACTTACTTAAAAAATATTTCACATCTTATACGTTCATCATCACTTTAAATACTTCAATATTTCACAGAACGGAAATACCCATAATGGATTGTATTTTGTGATTTCGGACTGTTTAACAGAAACTGGAAGTCGCCATCTCGAATTTCCAAACGACGTATGGAGTTCCACTTTCGGAATTATTGAAATAATTGGCCAAATACCACTTCAGGTTATTTTTCTGAAGCCGGAAGTCGCCGTTTTGGAAAATGTTGTGTGGGGTCATCCCAGTTTCGAATTTACCTATATTGGGTGATATTCGGGCTATTTGACAATCGTTTACAGTCAAACCTCTTTTTATGTAACTATTGGAAGAAGAAAATTGAAGTAAGAAGAATTGAGCATGACCATTCATGCTTAGTTCTTCTCTATAATGAAATCTAAAGAGATGCTTGTGATTTTTTTCAAAACGAAAATGTTTGTTGGTGTCCAAGGAACACGTATGAGAAGAAGTGAAGGTTTTTTGATAACTAACAATTGTGCTTTAATCCAAAAAATTATGTAGAAAATAAAAAATGACTTTCAATGCTTAAGTCGCCTCTTAATCTATGTCCAAACCAATGAAACGGGACCTTTACTCCAGCTAAATGTTCATAGATCTAGTTTGGGTAAAGGTAAAAAAGTAAATCCCGTAATGTGTTAGTATTCACAAAACTACGAATACATCAGAAAGGTAAATTTTTTATGCTCGACTCGCACTGATTCAAAACATGGATTTTTCTGCAAGAAAATATTTGCAAACGTCAAAGAAACAACGAACATTTTATTGAAAGAAAAATCACATGTCATCGCTTTGAATTTTGATTTAGATGCGATTTGAGCTTATGCTTAACCATCTAGTGGCGGGCTTCAGTCAAACCTCTAAAAAGCATTAATAAATACCTAAAAAGTGTTTATAATGATTCATAGTGATTTTACTGAAGCCCGTCTAGGAATTAACTTGGGCACTAGAGGGTTGAAAAGTCAAAGTTCTGCATGTATTATATGTTATGTCTTTCTTGAACATCAACGAACTTTTTAATAAAAAAAGAATCACATGTCATCTCTTTGAATTTTGATTTGGAGACGAATTGAGTATAAAGAGTCATAATTTTGCATAGCTTACGTAGTTTTGTGAATAATAATTCATGTTTTAGTAATTAGCTATTAATTATTTTTCCTCGAATGTCTTTCCTGAACATTAACCAACATTTTAATGAATAAAGAATCTCATGTCATCGCTTTGAATTTTGGTTAAAAGGTAAATTTAACATGAAAAGTCACAATTTTTCTTTTTTTTTGTAGTTTTGTGAATAATATCTCAAGTTTCAGTAATCAGATACCTATTATTTTTCCCCAAATGCCTTTCCTGAACATCAGCGAGCATTTTACTGTGAAAAAACCTGCATGTCACCGCTTATTTTTCTGATTTAGAACGATTTTAAATGATGATGATTACTGTACACCACAGAGATAGAGAGAATAATATCAATAAGATCAAGCATTACGGAATTCCTTTTTTATATTTTTTTCCTGTGTGGACTCATCACTGCGACCAGAGCTTAGATCTATTGTGATATTGCCCAGGTGTTTTCTGTACTCCGCACTTCATATTATTAGCAGTAACACTATTGGAGTAAGTGATACGCTATCATTCATGTGCTTGTGTGTAATTTACCTTTCCGTTTCAAGCTTACTGATCTACTACACCGAGCCTCTGTCCATCCTAACAATATCGCCTAGTTACACAATTCCCTGGAAAGAACTTTCATATGTTACTCACACCAGTTTTATTATAATAGGGACTTATTTTTGTTAGGAGGAGAGTCAACAGGGGTACTGTAGAGTCCAGATTGAAGTAAGGGTACGTGGTGGGGAGCCTGAGAATAAACCCATGCTTAAAGTCCTTTGACAACCAAATGGCCTGATTCTACTAAGATTCGAACCCACGACCACCCGCTTACCAAAGCGGACTCTGTAACCTTGCGGCTACGGAGCTCCCCCTTTTTAATATAGTAGAAGACTAAAGTGAATTAAAAAGAATGAATTCATGAATTAGCAGATTGGTTTAGTTAGAAAATATGCGTTTTTCCTGTTTTCAAATGTGTTTTCATGTTGTATGAGATGAATATATGGGCTGAGATGAATAATGGAGCAGTTCCGATACCATTTTTATGGTACTATTTTGGTTTTTCCTCAAAATAGGCCTGAGTTCCGGTAATCACTTTATCATCGGTTTTAAAATTCTTACCAGCGAGCATTCTTTCCAGGTCTGCGAACAGTATCGTAATAGTCACTGGGGGTCAGATCTGGAGAACACGCTGGATGCGGAAGCAATTGGAAGCCCAATTCATGCAATGTTGCCAAAGATTTGAATGATTTGTGACACGGTGCATTGTCTTGATGAAACAACTTTTTTCTTCGCCAAATGGGACCCTTTCTGAGCGATTTCAACCTTCAAACGCTCCAACAACGCTATATAATGATGTTGATCGTCTGCCCTTTAGGAGATAGTCAATGAAAATTATTCTATGCGCATCCCAAAATACAGACGCCATAACCTTGAGTTTTTCCAAGCTTTAAAATCGTTTAAAATCTGTCCACGTGAAATGTGTATGTTCCCAATGCCCAATCTTTAAACAGGGTCATCGATAGGCTGATCAGACGTACAGTTTTGAACGGGAAAGTACCGTTTTTCAACTATTTCAACCATCCCGTCTTTTTGCTATTTTGTACCGTTTGCGGATACTCCTTGAAAAATCCTTAAATAAGCTTTGCGTTGAAATTTTCCCTGATGGAAAATAAGTTTCTACGTTGCTCTACTCCGCATATAAAGTGCTCTCCCGTGTCCTGTTTTTTAGATTGAGACCGTTAACGGAATCCTTTGTTGGCGAATACCAGGCTGACTTTCGACAGGGGCGTTCCACGACGGATCAAATCTTCACCCTGCGACAGATCCTTGATAAGTTCCGGGAGTATAACGTGCAGACGCACCATCTGTTTGTGGATTTCAAGGCGGCATACGACTCAGTGAAAAGAAACGAACTGTGGCAGATCATGTTGGAATACGGTTTCCGGACGAAACTAATTAAGCTGACTCGTATTTAACATCGCCCTTGAAGGTGCAGTACGGAGAGCAAACGTGCAGAGAAACGGTACGATCATCACGAAATCTCACATGCTTCTTGGTTTTGCGGACGACATCAATATCATCGGTATCAACCGTAAGGCCGTGGAGGAGGCCTTCGTACCTTTTAAGAGGGAAGCAGCGAGATTGGGGCTTGTCATTAACTCTGCCAAAACGAAGTACATGGTAGCTGGCAGCCAGCGTGGAAATCCCCGTTGTATTGGTGCTGAGGTGGAGATAGATGAGGAACGATTTTAAGTAGTTGACGAATTCGTTTATCTAGGTACGCTTGTGACATGTGACAACGATATGAGCTGTGAAGTGAAACGACGAGTTGCAGCTGCAAACAGGGCCTTCTACGGACTACGTTACCAGCTAAGGTATGGGACGAGTTTGCAAACTCGTACTAAACCAGCGCTGTATAGGAAACTAATACTCTCGGTGGCCCTTTGCGGACATAAAGCATGGCCGCTGAAGGAGGCTGATTGACGAGTGCTCGAGGTTTTTGAGCGTACAGTTCTGCGATAGATGCTTGACGGAAAATTGGATGATGGAAAGTGGCGCATGAATCACAAACATGTTGATATTGTGAAGGTAATACAGCGGGGCAGGCTTCAGTGGGCTGGACGTGTAGCCAGAATGCCTGACGAGAGAGCCGCCAAAACTATATTCAGCAGAGAACCAGGAAGAGGTCGTAGACTCCGTGGTAGGCCTCGCACTCGGTGGATGTGCGCGGTGGAAGAGGATGCTCGATCTTCTGGTGTAAGAGGTGACTGGAGAACGGTTGCCCAAGACAGAAGAAGCTGGACATCTCTAATTCGTTCCGCCTTAGACCGGTAAATGGTCCGTCGGCCAACAAAGAAAGTAAGTAAGTAAGTATAACTTTTCGCATGCTTATTTTTAAAATTTCCTGTCAAGAAATATTTGATCAAATTTTGTATTTTTATTCATGACTAGCTGACCCGGCAAACTTCGTCCCGCCTATTTTAGTGTTTAATTAAATAATTTTAAACATTTCAAATTCATCGATTCCTTGCGATTTGTTTATATCGTTTGAAATGATTGGTTTTATCGGAATAACAACATCCTCGACTTTTGGCTTTTGTACATCAACTCTATTCCGGAAATATATTGAATGCATTTTAGTTATTTTCGTTGTTTTCCAGAAACTGAAAGTGGTCATCTTCGAATTCAAAATGGTGTCCAGGGTCAATGCTTGGCTTCTGTACATCACGGAAATATCCATATGTAGTAGTATTCGGTTATTTTCGGCTGTTTCCCAGAAGTTGCCATTTTTCAATTCAAACTGGTGTCTGAGGTCAATTTTTAGCTCCTTGCATCATTCTGGATTTTTCAGAAACTGTAAGTCGCCATCTTGGATTTTAAAATAGCATTTGGAGACAATTTCTGACCCCTGAGCGTCTTTCTGGTTAAAGAAACACTCATATTGGGTAGTATTTGGTCATTTTCGGCTGTTTTACAGACACCGGAAGTCGCCATCTAACAATTCAAAATGTTGTCTGAGGTCGACTTGTGGCTTCAGTGCATCATAACAATTCTGGAAATACCCATATTGGGTGGTATTTGGTCATTTGCCACTGTTTTTCAGAAACCGGAATTCGCCATCTTGGATTTCAAAATGGCATTTGGAAACAATTTCTGGCCTCTGAGCGTCATTCTGGTTAACGAAACACTCATATTGGGTGGTATTTGGTCATTTGCCGCTGTTTTTCAGAAACCGGAAGTCGCCATCTTAGATTTCGAAATGATATTTGGAGACATGCCAGAAGAAGGAAGGGTGTCGCAACACTATGGACACCGTAAAACATTCACTTGCCAAATTTGGCTATATTTGCTTGATTGGTTCTCGAGCTGTGCGAAATTTGAGTTTCATTTGTACGGGACCCCTCCCCTATAGAAGAGGGAGGGGTTTAAAACCATTCTGGATATATTTGTTACCCCTTGACACATTCACCTGCCGAATTTGGTTCCATTTAGTTGGTTAGTTCTCGAGATAAGCAGAAATTTGTGTTTCATTTGTATGAACACAAGAGAAAGGGAAGTCGAACCATTATGGACATATTTGTTACCTCTAAAAACATTCACATACCAAATTTGGTTGTATTTGGTTCATTGCTTCTCGAGCTGTGCGAAATTCGTGTTTCATTTGTATGGGACCCCTCCCTTGTAGAAGAGGGAGGGGTGTCAAACCATTATGGATATATTTGTTGCCCTTGAAAACATCCACCTACCAAATTTGGTTCTATTTACTTGGTTAGTTCTCGAGATGTGCAGAAATTTGTGTTTTGTTTGTGTGGAACCCCTCCTTTCCAGAAGAGAGAGGGGTGTCGAACCAATATGGACATATTTGTTACTCCTAATAACATCCTTATGCCAAATTTGGTTCCATTTGCTTGGTTAATTTTTGAGATGTGTAGAATTTGTGTTTCGTTTGTATGGGACCCCTCCCTTCCAGAAGGGAAGGGGTCTCAAACCATCATAAGAACCTTTCTCGGCCCCTAAAATCCCTTCATATCAATTTTCACGTCGATCGGTTCGGTAGTTTCCAAGCCTATATAGATCAGACAGACAGACTGGACTGCATTTTTATAGGTATAGATTTTATCATGATTTTCACACCATTCCTCCCCCTCGTAGCATTTGGTCACGAAATTTCTGCTAGGTCGGTTTCAATCTAATACCCCCCCCTTCCTTCCTCTTGTCACAAAACGATCATACCCCCCCCCCCTCTCCCCATCAATGCTACGTCATTCCAGTATGCTCTTTAATCCATGAGTCAGCAGAATAAATTTGACAGCTCTGTCAGTCGAACTCTAACCGTGATGGCGAAAACAGTGAAGCTACTTCGATCAGAAATATGTCACGTCAAAGATATGCCCGATCCAGCATCTACAACATCTTGGCACTATTGGACAACAATCAGAGCATCGAAAGAAAGTCTGGTTTCGGACGGCCGACGACCCTGAGCGACAAGAAACTTTAAAGAGGAAGACCGTGGGGAAAGTGACTACCGCGCTGCATGCGTTCTGCCGTGAGGTCTATCAAACCGGCCAACTGCAGGCAATGACTCAGCGGCAGCAGCTGAATAAGATAGTCAAGTAAATTTTCCCGGCGAATCGCGACATGGTGGTGCTAATGGTAGACGAAACCTATCTTATCCTGGATGGCAACGACTGGCAGGGCACTTCGTATTTTATTTCCCCCGCGAAAGAAGTGAGCTTCGAGGTGAAGTTCATTCTACACACCAACACTGACGCTCAGAAAGAAGGGAATGCCAAAGCCGCTCTTCTTTCGCTCCGGACTGGCCGTTAACGGGGAAATGTATAGTACGAAGTGCATGCCGGAAGTTCATTGTTCATTAAGAAATTCCATTAGAGCAAAAACGCGGTGTTCTGGCTGGATCTGACATTGGTCTATTATTCGAAGTGATCGCTAGAGAAGACTGTGGGAGAGTTTTTCGTATGATTCGTATGAGCTGTTGGTAGTGTACGGTCATCCCAGTATTATGAACCAGCTAAGCATAATTGTAATTTTAAATTAACGATAAAAAATCGAAAAAAAAATTTGACCTCCGCATTTTCACTGACTTGTGGAAAGTACACTGAAGTTCGATGTTGAATATATAATTACAAAATGACTTGCTCACTAAATTCCCATTATTAAGTCACTTTTTGACTTTCCTGTTATTGTGGGTCTATGCTTCCATTTCTTTATTTTTAACAAATATGATAATGTCCAGGCCTACATTCGTAATAATTAAACGCAATTTAAAATATGCTGTTCTGTTGAGTATATTTAAAATGATTTTCATTACAATTTTTGCTAGGCATAAAAAAATTAAATTGGTTTTAATGGTTTGATCATGGATGAGCGTTTTGCTTATAGTTATGATAAATTTTACACCCATCTTAAAAAATCGAATGGTAGTGCCACTTTTGAAGTATTTAGATGATATTAGGTGACATTTTTAGTAATTTTTAGGTATCTACAACACTATGTTTCTGATCATATCGAACAGATTTGTAATTTTGTGTTTTTTTAACTGTTCAAGAAGTTTTGAAGGTTGAATTAAATGTGATGTTTTTTTTTCTAGGGACTGAGCTGAAAATATTTTATGTGAGATGGGCAAAAACTACGATAAAATTTCTAGTTTTGTAGAGCTTCTGAACTCAAGAACACATTTTAAAAACATTTCATTATTGACATCATCATCACAAGGTCTGATTCTGATCTGATTGAACTTCCCTTGACAATTAAAAACAATGAAGCCGTTTCAAATAAATTTATTGATTAACAATAAATCCCAAAAGCTTCAAGTGCTTGTTCAACTTTGGCTAATGCACTGCTCTAACGATAAATCAACTATGAATGCATTGTTTTTTAACAGCATTTTGGTGACAATAATCAATTATAAGTCAGTAAAAAAGACCACGTGGTCTTTCCATAAACTTCATTAAAATGAAACTTTTCCAAAAAACTGAAATTTTTTACTCCCAGACGCTGGACCGAACATCCGGAACGAAAGTATGGGAATCGTTTGTTCCAGCTCCGACACGAATCACGCGGGCTCATCGAAAGATTGAATAATTCATCCTTTTTTGGCAAACGAGCTCAAGCGTTCAGCTTGTTCGAACTTAGACACTCTTTCGAGATTGAATGTAGGTACACTGGGGTCGCTTTTTACGCGGTTGGTTGTAGCGCATTTGAAAAATTAGATTCGATATATTTATACTAAACTTAATTGATACCGCCCTCAAATAATCTCTCGAATGGAGTAAAAATAATCCGGGTTATTGTAAAAATATGCCGTTTGAAAACACGCATAAAAACAACCCGCGTTAAAAGCGACCCCAGTGTACTACAAATATGCAAGGTGCAATAGTTTTGAACAGACAAAAGCTGGCTGATATCGTTGAAATTGAAAGATAAACTTTGAGGGCAGTACAAACTAATAATACTAATTGCTTATAGGTATATCAGATTTTTCTTTTGGAATTTTTGTTTTTATCTGAAACAAGTCTCAGGGGAGTAGAAACGTTCAAATTTCATTTAAAATGCTTACAAAAACTCTTCTATTTATTGAAAGTGCACATCGTATTAAAAACAAACATTAAATTCTTGTTGTTCCATCTAAGGGACATAAATTCGAGAATAAGTCAACTGATAATTATGGGACGTTTACTCTATTTTAGTTGTGAAGGGCAAACCTACCAATAAGTGGGTACCAGAATCAATGAGTGTGAATGGGATTAATAGGTATAAAAATGAATTTAAGACCAAACGGTATTGAAGTCACAAATGGCCGATTTCGAGCCACCACTTCGAGTTTTCAAAGGCACAAGACTCGGTAATAGCTAAAGCGTCACCTGTGGAAACGCTATTTTATGTTTGCTGCGGTGAAGCAAACATAAAATAGCATTTGCACAGGGAATGCATTATCTATTTCCGAGTCTTGTGCTGCTGAAAATTCGAAGTGGTGACCTAAAATCGGCCGTTTGTAGCTTCAATACCGTTCCACCTAAATTTAGAAATTGGCTGCTAGAAAAGATCATCTAGAATTGGAAATATGTGTTAAACCTTCAGGATAATTTGGTCTAGTTATTGGTAATAAACAAAAAACTTACTCACAACGCTGCATTGGAAGATGTGTTGAAAAAATATTGCTACGAGTTTACGACAAAAACACATCTTTTGGCTTATAAGTTAGACTAGAGGTTCCATTTTGTTATTTGCACTAAACATGTAAATTCAAAATTCCTGTTCTGATTGCGAAATCTATTCTGCGAGCTACGTTATTGAACCCTCAGGGCGACCACTCCAAGCCGTGTTCACTTTTAGTTCGCAACCCTAATACAGGAAGTACGGGAATTCCCCTCCGGGACCGGTAAGAACCGGACACGTGATGGTACTGCGAGGAACAAAGCCATAACAACAACAAACAACGAAGATGACGAAAGATCAAAACAGATTCCAGTCGAGCCGGTTCAGCCAACCGTGGGTAAACCGTTTTTTGTTCTCTGTGCTGAGGCGGATTGTTGATGCACAACCAAAGTTGCGATTAGTTTTTGAGCGGAGCTACGCGAAGGTGGCCGCACTTTTTGTTGGTCCGATTGGCTGGAGTGTGCGTCATTAGAATTTGGGAAAAACAAATATTAACAGTGTTTAGGATGTATCCAATTTGGTTGCGTTTGCTAGTGCTGGCAGTAGGCTGTGCGTTGGCGGCAGAAGTCTTTCAAAATGCCCAATTTCAGTGTGGGATACCGAAGCAAGCCAACACGCTGCTAATTGTCAACGGGGCCGATGCGAAGATCAGTGACTGGCCGTGGCATGCTGCGATTAGACTTCACACCAGCGACGGTCAACCGCAGTACGTCTGCGGGGGGACGCTGATTAGTGAGAGATTTGTGTTGACCGCAGCTCACTGCACTCTCGGTGAGAATCCCAATAAATTACCTACGATTTCCGTCCAATTGGGGGTGAATGCTGTCGGTTCACCGGAAGGAAAGGTGTACAAGGTGGAGAAAATTCATCGTCATGCTGGGTTTGCATTAGCCGACCTCAAGGATGATATTGCATTGTTGGAGTTGGACTCGCCGGTAGAATTTACCGACTACATTTTGCCAGTTTGTTTGAGTAAAAAAACCACGATCGAGGCTGGCAAGCTAGGAGCTGTGGTGGGATGGGGATTCACCGAAAATGATTTTCCTTCGACGAAGCTGAAGCTGGCGAAATTGCCTGTGGTTGATAAGAAGGAGTGCCAACGGCGCGAACCGGAGTTGTACGGTCGAGTTTTGAAGGAAAAGGTCTTCTGTGCGGGTTATACTAATGGTAAGCTGCGGTTTTTTTTCCTGAAACCACTTTTTCTTCATTGAGCAATCCTTCTGTATAGGAACTTCTGCTTGTAATGGTGACAGTGGCGGTGGTATTGTCTTCGAGCGAGGTGACGCTTGGTACTTGGGAGGAATCGTCTCGTTCACCCGTTCTAGAGATGGATCGAGTCTGTGCTTGACAACTACATACACGGCCTTCACCAAAACCGAATCATATCTGGATTGGATTGCGCGAATAACGAACATTGATTTCAGCGAAGAGTATGGAATAGAGAGTAAGTATCTCGGTAATTTAACATGTAAACAGTTTTTTGAACAATAAACTATATATGTACTAGAAACCGTTCCCTGCTCAACCAAGGACACACCGGATGGATTTTGTGTTCCAGTGCAACAGTGTCGTAATATTTTGGATGCTCTACGGTCGCCTCTACTATCGAAGGAGACAGCGAATCAGTTGAAGCAGAACGTGTGTCAACTACGTGGTATTCGTCGCAGCGTCTGCTGCCAACCGGATCAGGTCGAAAAAATTCCAATCCATCGGAATGCCATACTGCTTCCGCAGGATTGCGGAGTGGCCAAAAGAAGTGAACCAACCACAACCGCCGTTCGAGCAAAGGTTTACGAATTTCCCTGGATTGCTCTTGTACTCTCTAGTAAAGCTACTCCAGAAAAGAATCCCTATTGCGTGGGATCTCTGATCAATAACCGTTATGTACTGACGTCTGCTGGGTGTTTGAAGGCGAAAGAACGCATCGATTTGTATGTTAAAGGACTATTTTTGAACTACTTCTATCTCATACCTTATTCAACCAATCTACAGAGACTTCGTTCGACTCGGAGAACACACTTTGAACCAACCGCAGGATTGCGATACATACAACGACCCCGAAACCCGCAATACTGTCGAGGAATGTGCAGCCCCTCCGTTAGACGTTAAAGCAGTGCTTCCCTTCACAATTCACCCGCTCCATAATAAACCTTTCAGAGGCAATGACTTTGCATTGATTCGAATGGAGCAAAAGGTGGCGTTCACTGGTAAGCTTCTGACGTTCCTCATGTTCTTCCATGCAATTACTACCAAATTCTTCCAGATAACATTCGACCGATCTGTCTACCTGTCCGGGAAGCCCTACGAAACAATCTGCCCCATGAATTTGTTCTAACCTTGATGGAAACCACCACCAAGCAGGAACTGTACAAAACCCGGTCAGAGTTCACGGAAGTTGAGGAGTGCGAAGAACGTTTCGAGGATTATGGCTACACTCCATGGGTGACGGACAAAATGTTCTGTGCACTGGCTCAGGGGCCCAACTTTGTATGTACCCCTCACATGGGAGCTCCGTTGGTTTCGATGGTCCAACAGGGTAGCACCACCCGCGCGGTGTTGTACGGCACGGCGATGATGAATCCAAGCAACTGTACGATCGCACGGACCATTCCGAAGACCTACCTGAGGGTGCCACTGTACGTGGACTGGATTTTAGAGAATATGGCACCTTAAAAGCGGAAGTGATTATTTAAATTTTGCAAATATAAACAAAACCAAACTCTTGCAGCAGAGGATGGTCTAAAGATAGTCAAACGAATGTTAAAATACTAAATATTCCCGTATTCTATCACAATGATTCTTTTCTGTAAGGTTTGAATACTCTGAACTATGTGTATAGCACCTAACAACGATAAACTCATCATCCAATGTCAAACTATCTACTCTGGATGTTCATGCACGCTGCTTCTGGCAGTGCTGACAACACTGGCCCGCAGTTTGACAAACGCAGCTGAGCTGGAAGTAGAAAAAAGCGGAAACTGCGATTTAGCGACCCGTTACACTTTTCAGACAATTCGATCGATTTTTCTAGGAAAATAGTTCTGATCACGATGGTTACTGGTGGAAGAAGAAAAGTAGGCTAGAGCTTGAGAGGTTATGTCACTCGTTTGTGGCTGAATTTGTGTGAAAGATATCAAATAAACAATGTTTAGAAGGTTTCACGGTAAATCCAAAAGTGCAATATAAGGTGGCCTGGAGTCCAGCTTAATAATAAATACTTGTAGATAAAATGTATATTTTACGATATTTTCTGAAGCATTCTTCAAAATGTGTTTGCATCATTCATGGGAAAGCCATCGTAATAAAAAATTAATACGAACTGTAATGTCTAGTAATATTTGTGTATTATCTCCCGCACTACAACCTATTCCAAAAACTGTATTCGCAGTGTTTCATCGTCACAGCGTTCACATTATCTCCTCCGCTTCTAAGGTGCAATATTCTCCAAAATCCAGTCCACGAACAGCGGCACCCGCAGGTACATCTTCGGAATGAACTGTGCGATCGTGCAGTTGTCTGAATGCCTTACCGTCGTACCGTACAACACCGCCCGGGTGGTGCTACCCTGTTGAACCATAGAAACCAGTGGAGCTCCCAAGTGAGGGGTGCACACGAAGCTAGGTCCCTGAGCCAGTCCGCAGAACATTTGGTCTGAATATGATGGCGTGTAGCCGTTATCTTCGTATAGTTCTTCGCACTCCTCAGTTTCGATGAACTTCGAACGGGTTTTGTACAGCTCCTGCTTGGTGGTAGTTTCCATCATTGCCAGGATGAAATCATGGGGCAGATTGCTACGCAGCGCCTCCCGGACGGGCAGACAGATCGGTCGAATGTTATCTGGAAGAATTTGGTGGTATTTGCGTGGCAGAACTTAAGGAACATCAGAAGCTTACCAGTGAACGCCACCTTCTGCTCCATTCGAACCAATCCGAAATCATTATTTCTAAAAGGTTTATTATGAAGGGGGTGAATTGTGAAAGGAAGCACTGCTTTAACGTCCAACGGAGGAGCTGCACATTCCTCGACAGTATTGCGGGTTCTAGGGTCGGTGTAAGTGTCACAGTCCTGCGGCTGGTTCAGCGTGTGTTCTCCAAGCCGGACGAAGTCCCTGTGAATTGGGATGAAATTCATATAAATTAGACGCCCAAACCTACGCAATTCATTAACATACAAATCGGAGCGTTGTTTCGATGTCAAACACCCAGCAGACGCAAGTACGTAGCGATTGTTGATTAGAGATCCGACGCAATAGTGATTCCTATCCGGAGTGACTTTACTGGAGAGTACAATAGCAATCCAGGGAAATTCGAAAACTTTTGCCCGGACGGCGGTTGTGGGAGGTTCACTTCTCTTGGCCACCCCGCACTCTTGCGGAAGCAGTATGGCATTTCGATGGATCGGAATCCGTTCAACCTGATCCGGTTGGCAGCAGACGCTGCGACGAATTCCACGCAGTTGACACACACTTTGCTTTAACTGATTGGCTATCTCCTTCGACAGTAGAGGCGATCGTAGAGCGTCCAAAATGTTTCGACACTGCTGCACTGGAACGCAGAATCCATTCGGTGTGCCCTTGCTTGAGCAGGGGACAGTTTCTAGTTCACGGATTTTGTTGTTTTTTTATTAAACTGTTTACATGTTAAGTTACAGAAATACTTACTCTCGATTCCGTATTCTTCACTGAAATCAGTGTTCGTAATTTGCGCAATCCAATCCAGATATGATTCGGTTTTGGTGAAGGCCGAGTACGTTGTAGTCAAGCACAGGCTTGATCCATCTCTAGAACGGGTGAAGGAGATGATTCCTCCCAAGTACCAAGCGTCACCACGTTCGAAGACAATACCGCCGCCACTATCGCCATTGCAAGCCGAAGTTCCTGAACAGAAGGATTTCTCAATTGATAAGGAGCAGGTTCAAAACAAAAACCGCAGCTTACCATTAGTGTACCCCGCACAGAAGACCTTCTCCGTTAAAACTCGACCGTATAACTCCGGTTCGCGGCGTTGACACTCCTTCTTGTCAACCACAGGTAATTTCGCCAGCTTCAGCCTCGTCGAAGGAAGATCATTCTCGGTGAATCCCCAACCCACCACAGCACCTAACTTTCCAGCCTCGATCGTGGTTTTTTTACTCAAACAAACTGGCAAAATGTAGTCGGTAAACTCTACCGGCGAGTCCAACTCCAGCAATGCAATATCATCCTTCAAGTCGGCTAATGTAAACCCAGCATGACGATGAATTTTCTCCACCTTGTACACCTTTCCTTCCGGTGAACCGACAGCATTCACCCCCAATTGAACGGAAATCGTAGGTAGTTTATTGGGATTCTCACCAAGAGTGCAGTGAGCTGCGGTCACCACAAATCTCTCACTAATCAGCGTCCCCCCGCAGACGTACTGCGGTTGACCGTCGCTGGTGTGAAGTCTTACCGCAGCATGCCACGGCCAGTCACTGATCTTCGCATCAGCCCCGTTGACAATTAGCAGCGTGTTGGCATGCTTCGGTATCCCGCACTGAAATTGGGCATTGTGAAAAACCTCTGCTCCCAACACACAGCCTACTGCCAACACTAGCAAACGCATCCAAATTGGATACATCCTAAATACTGTTAAATTTTTGTTTTTCCCAAATTCTAATGACGCACACTTCAGCCAATCGGACCAACAAAATATGCGGCCACCTTCTCGTAGCTCCGCTCGCAAACTAATCGCCACTTTGGTTGCGCATCAGCAGTCATTCTCGCGCGCACTCACAGAGATCTGATCAGAACAAAATACGGTTTACCCACGATCGGCTGGACCGGCTCGACTGGAATCTATATTGGTCGTTCGGCATCTTCCGCGCTCGTCTTACCACTACCGGATTTTGCTGTTGTTATTGTTTTTTTTTACCTGAATATCATCACGTGACCGAATAGAAGAGCACCAGGGGAAATCCGGTTATTTCAGTGTTACCACTTTCAACTGAAGCAAAGGCACGGCTTGTGTGGCCACAGATTTTATTTTTTTATCCTTAGGGATAATAACGTTGCTTTTTATGAATTATTCAACAGTTTTCAGTTAAAGTAATTTTCAGTTGTTTTCAAACTCAGGATTGATCATTCCTAGGATTTTTTTTTGTGTTCTGTTGAATACTTATTAGCATCCAATTGATTTTTACTTTTACATTTTATTCCACTCAGCTTCTAATATATCATTAAGTCATCAGTAAGTTTATGGAACTTACCAATTAGGAAGCCTATATACCTAGTCAGCCTATTTTCTATAGGCTTTCTATATATACCAGAGGGACGCAGAGATAGCGGCAATGCAAAATTATACAGCTCACCCGTTTTGATGTTGACAGTTTCCGTAACGGTGAGTGTCTTGTCATTTCTCTAATATACAGGGTCACTATTAACAATGTGTCATTAATCGATGTATCAAAAATCATGTTTTGAGTTTTTCTAATTTACTCATTTTGTGTACTCTGCGTCTGGTTCGAAGCCTAAAGTTATAATATAAACCAATTTCGACCTTTCTAGACTTCTATCGAAAATAATACCATCAATTTGTGATTATCTTAACCCGTAAAGACGCGGGACGGAGCTTGTTTTTTGAAAATGCTCGTTCTCAGCACTGGAACGGCCGATTTGGGTTTTGGTAAAGGTGCCACCCCCCTGGACCCCTCTCCGTTTTCGTGAAACGCAAATATGTCTGTGTTTTGACGTTGGACTAACGTCTATATCGAAGTTGGGCTCCTGAATTTGAAAATCTCGTAATTCAACCAGGGAAAACCAGGGAAAAGTGGTCAGGGTTTGAGCGCTTATATATCAGCCATTTCTTTTCAGAATTTCGAGGTTTTGGCATCAACCGATCAGAAATTCTTTTACGGCTGAATTTATGTAACAAAAATAACCTATTGTTCGAGATACACTATTGAAAAATTGATAAATCACATCGATTGTCTAAATCATACCGAGCAACCAATCACTACCTCTCATCACAACCACAGTCGACACTAACGGATACAACCGATCTGACTTTGTAAACAGTCTCGCAGCTTTCAACCAATAACGAGCTCGCTTTCGGTAGCTGCAACAGGTGTTTCAACACCGTTTTAAAATGCTTCTTTTATCATTACCACTGAACAGATTCTAAACACCAATGGCTTGATTGATAGGGGAAATATTGCGCAAGATTGTCATAAAATAATTTAAATATGTTTTCGATACTAAACTACATAAAAGTTGTGTTAAAAGTCGTGCACATTCAACCAATCACAAGCTCGCTTGTCCTTTGCTCGCGGATGGATTTTTGCTTTTGGCTATATAATAGCCTGCGTCGTCTCATAGCAGTCATCAGTTAACAAGTGGAAGGCCACTAGAACGGTCCTGAATAATCAGCAGCGGTGGCTGATTCCAGTGGCGAAACTGAGCTGCAGCAGAACCAGAGCGGTGGTATCAGGCAGCAGCGGCGGAGGTAGTGGGCAGCTGCATTTCTTCATTTAGTTCGGTTCCCTTTCGATCTGAGTTGGACCCCACCAGCGGTAATCCAATTCAGATATCGTTGGGTGAAAACAGCCAGAAACTGCACGAGCCAGCACCGCCACTAGGAAAGCTACCGCCATTTAGTGTGTGTGCAGTGTGCACATATAGCGTATGTGCATCTGCATTGCTATGACATTTGCGATGATAGGGATGGCGCTGTTGCGTGTGTATGGCTAGCTATAGCGTGTGTAAGACATTAGCATGTGTAGCATATTATGGCTATTGCGTGTATACCTTCAGCGTGTGTACGTATAGTTATAGCGTGTGTGTGGATAGCTGCTGCGTGTGTAATGATTAGTTATAGCGTATGTATGGATAGTAATAGCACATGGTTGGATAGCTTATGCGTGTGTATAGATAGTTGTATCGGATGTATGGATAGGAATAGCGTGTGTATGGATAGCTTAAGCATGTGTGTATAAAAAACTATAACTACAGCGTGTGTATGAATAGTTTAACCGTGTGTATACATAGTTATAGCATGTGTGTGGATAACTATAGCGGGTGTTTATCGAAGATTATTATTGTCATTAAAAATATTAAAACTTCTTAACGAACACGGTTGTGAATTTGATTTTACAGCAGCGATTTTAACTTCTTCAGCCAGTCTTTATTGATCGAGGAAAAATTACTGCCTATGAATGAACACTTATTTACTAGAAATTTCATTTAGATCAAAACAGGTTCTTTTTAGTATCATAAACTATTGATAAAAAAAGTTGCAAGTTTTCTTGATGAGCATTCATTAAATTTTCGTTTTGTTTCTCGGTGCGCGGTTTTGATTTTGTTTCTCGCACACAGAAAAAGAAACTTGTCGCTATCGTGAAAAATAACAAAACAATTAGAAATGCTCTAAATCACAATTGAAGAAGTTAAGATATTTTCCTGTCACTCACCAAAACCTTGATAACAACTACCGAAAAACGTGTAATTGAGCTCTTGCTATATTAAGTTATTGAAATAAACGTATTTTTTTTAAATACATGAAGTTATATGCTGGGCTGGAACTACCCTAACATGAGTTCTATCGATTTAATGTCAAACAATTTTTGAATTTAAAATTTTCGTTTGAATCGTTCTGGGCTCCAATTTCAGATAGTTTCGTTAAGTTTGCTTTTTGCTTAGATAGGAAAATTTTACCAATTCGCTCAATTAAATGATTGTCTTAATAGTGCACCTACGAACAAAGGTTTGATTCGAATATGTATACAATGACAGCGATTAAATAAAAGATATCCATTCTTTTAGTATATATTATTATTTATAACGTTTCAACGTCTCAGCGTTCAGAAATGCACTGTTAGATAACATTGCAGCAAATACTAGAGTTGCAATTCTCTCTATTATTTGTTTTAATGGAATATAAGAATACCGTAGTCCAACGTCATGCGGTCGTGGCTTGAATGCCACCCTCCTACTTTTTTTTCTAATTTTTCAAACAGATTGAGCAAATATTGGGAATTTTCATACGTATCAATTGCTCCATGTATCAAATCATGTTAGGTGGATGAAATATGGTATGTAAGAAAGAATTTTGGAGTTTCCAAATAATTTCAGTACAAAATCACAAAACCACGTATTTTTATAAAAATTCAAACAACAAAACCGTTGTTCAAATTTTAAGCTCTACATTTTAGCGGTAAGGCCCCCTGAATCCATACGTGATGAAATATTTATTTTAGCGTGCAAACATTTTGAGAAAAACCAGTTTAAATTCACCAAAGTACGTATTTTCATGGAAACCTAATTTTCTCAGTCTCCTACCGTGTATCAACTTAGTTCTTCAATTTCCAAGCTCTATATTTTTAGAGTAACGTCTTCTGAATCCAAAGATACTGAAAGATTTATTCTAGCATACACAGATTTAGAGAAAATCAAGTTTTAATAAGAACTCGAATTTAGTGAATTCAAACTCGTTTTTCTCTAAATCTGTGCATGCTAGAATAAATCTTTCAGCATCTTTGGATTCAGAAGACGTTACTCTAGAAATATAGAACTTGAAAATTGAAGAGCCAAGTTGAAACCTACTGTGGGAGACTGAGAAAATCAGGTTTCCGTGAATATACGTACTTTAGTGAATTTACACTCGTTTTTCTCAAAATATTTGCATGCTAAAATAAATATTTCATCGCATATTAATTCAGGAGACCTTACTTCAAAAATGTAGAGCTTAAAATTTTAAGAACGATTTTCTTATTTGATTTTGTATGAAAATACGTAGTTTTGTGATTTTGTACTGAAATAATTTGAAAACTCCAAAATTCACTCTTACATACCATATTTCATCCACCTGACATGATTTGATACATGGAGCAAATGATACGTAAGAAAATCACCAGTGTTTACTCAATCTGTTTCAAAAATTAGAAAAAAACACAGACATATTTGCGTCTCACAAAAACGGGAAGGGGTCCAGAGGGGTGGCACCTTTACCAAAACTTAGAGCAACTATTCCCCTTGAATAAAAGTTCAAGTCTTCCCAAATCAGCATTTTCAAAAAACAAGTTCCGTCCCGGGTCTTTACGGGTTAACCTGATTTTTTTCTATTATTGACTTTTTGTAAGGTTCTCAACTTCTGATCATTAAACAATTTTTGATTGTTTGTTAGAAACCAAAGCGAATTTTCTGTGTGCTGGTTGAATTTAAGGGTTTTGAAGCTTTCCATCTTAGCTATTGCCGAAAAAAACGGGATTCGGTCCAATTAAAGCCGCCATTGGTACCCGACCAGCGCAACATCAAACCCTAATATTTTTGACCTGCCGGTGATAATCGACCATTCGCCTGGCTTGCAGTCCATGGTTCGAAGTTCGCAGCCCTGCTCGACTGTGGCAGCAATGCCACACTCATGAGCAAGCGACTACCACAGAGAATTTCTCCCACTTCTCTGAAGATCGAGACCACGCAAGTTACGCTCGGCTGGTGGTAAGATCTTGCCTGTTCAAGTACAGTGTTACCTTCCTTTTACTTTCGAAAAAAAAAAACCAAAGTCGTTTGTACCCTTATCGTTGAAAATTTTAGTGTGGATTGTCTGCTGGGGATGGATTCTTGGAGAACCTCTGGAATTACTTCGAAATTACATGAATGTGATGAGGTTAACTCTGGTCAGATGCGGGCTTCGGAGGCTGATGAGCGCTCTTCTAGGGCGTTGTTCCAGGTTAACTGAACACAACCACCTTGAATAAGCACAGGATTGTGATAAAAGAGGAACTCCGAGGCAAGGATCCAGCAATCCGCTATCCGTATAAGATGAGTCTGATTCGGAGCGGTCGTTAAACATTGTGACCGTGACGTAACCCGATATCTTCGAACGCGATGCCTATCCGCTTCCACACACCGGTCGTATCTTAGCCAGTCTTCCGAAAGCTAACAGCCTTCAGTGTGCCTGATCGTGGAATGTTTCTCTCCACACAATCTGTATCAAGAATTCGTCGCCATGTTGCTCGGTTTTGGGCTGTGTTTCGCCAGTTCCCCAGGCGTCTCATCACCCGCAAGTCTCCTTCGATCTGATCGAGCCATTGTGCACACTGCGCTCCTCTATTTCTGGTACCGGTAGGGTTGCTGAAGAGAAGTGATTTCACAAGGTTGTCGTTCGGCATCCTCACGACGTGACCGGCCCACTGCAACCTATTGACTTTCGCCAGGTGTGCAATGGGATTCTCTCCAAGCAGCGCGTGCAGTTCGTGGTTCATGTGCCGTCGCCATTCTCCGTCGTCCGTCTGTACTCCACCGTAGATAGTCCGTAGCACCTTCCGCTCAAAAACTCCAAGAGCGTTAAGGTCCTCCGCGAGAAGCGTTGTTGTCTCGATCCTGTAGAGGACTACCGGTCTTATCAGGGTTTTGTACAGCGTCAACTTCGTGCGTCGTTGCACTCAATTCGATCGAAGTTTCTTTCGAAGAGAAAAGTAGGCACGATTTCCTGCCTGGATGTGTCTCTGGATCTCTTTGCTGGTGTTATTGTCGGCGGTCACCAGTGACCCCAAATACACGAACTCGTCGACCACCTCAAGCTCATCAACGTCTACAGAGACTTGAGTTGGGAGGCTGATGTTGTTCTCCTTGGAGCCTTTCGCTCGCATGTATTTTGTTTTCGACGCATTTATTCGC
Organism: Wyeomyia smithii; assembly: GCF_029784165.1. Taxonomy (NCBI): domain Eukaryota; kingdom Metazoa; phylum Arthropoda; class Insecta; order Diptera; family Culicidae; genus Wyeomyia; species Wyeomyia smithii. The sequence goes on from NC_073694.1 coordinate 177,547,034, forward strand.
AGTCCGAGCCGTCCAGCTTCGGCTTTCAGTCGGGCGTAAGTTTCCTCCGCCGTCGCAAAGTTACGTGATATGATGTCGAAGTCATCATCGAAGCCCACAAGCTGAACAGACCTCGTGGAAATCGTGCCCCTCGTGTCGATGCCCGCCCTCCGGATCACACCCTCAAGGGCGATGTTAAACAGCAAACAGGAAAGTCCATCACCTTGTCTCAACCCTCTGCGCGATTCAAGGGGACTCGAGAGTATCCCCGAAACACTTACGTAGAACATCACTCGCGCCTTGGTGGCTCTGATCAATCGAGTCAGTTTATCCGGAAATCCGTTGTCGTGCATGATCTGCCATAGCTGTTCTCGATCGACTGTATCATAGGCCGCCGTGAAGTCAATGAAGATGTGATGTGTGGGCACGTTGTACTCGGACATCTCTGTAAGATCTGTCGAATTGAGAATATCTGGTCCGTGGTGGCACGGGCTCCCATGAAACCCGCTTGGTACTGGCCCACGAACCTCCTGGTTAAAGGTGATAGACGACGGAACAGGATCTGTGAGAGTATTTTGTAGGCGGCATTGATAAGCAAGGTACCGCGGTAGTTGCGGCACTCCAGCTTGTCGCCCTTCTTGTAGATGGGATAGGCGACTCCCTTCATCCACTCGTCTGGCAGTTTTTCCTCCTCCCAAATCCTGGAAATGACCCAGTTCAGTGCTCTAGCCAGCGCCTCTCTTCCATGTTTCAAGAGCTCGCCTGGCAGTCCGTCTTTGCCTGCGGCTTTATTGTTTTTCAGTTTCCCGATCTCACGAAGAACTTCATGAATATCGGGGGCTGGTACTCGGTCATCGCTGCTGGTGCTCCTAGGTCAGTTCCTACTCCGCTTCTGTTTACTGTTTCGCCATTCAGGTGTCCGTCGAAGAACTCCTTCCAACTGTCGACCACCTCGCTGGCATCCGTGCGGGACTGGTTTACCTTCTCATAGAACTTCCGCGTTTCACTGGCAGAGCACAGCTGCTCTAGCTCCTCATGTTCACGATCCTCTTGCTGGCGCTTCTTTCGTCTGAGAATCGTGGTCATGTCATTCCGTGCCCGTTTGTAATTGGCCTTGTTCTCTCTCGTTGACCTGCCTAGGTATATCGCCTAAGTCTGGTTCTTCTCATTCACCGCTGCCTCGCATTCCCCGTCATACCAGTCGTTTTTACCACTCGGTGCTTCCACCCCTACTGTCGCCGTTGCGGTCTCCCCGATAGCTGTGCGAATGCTGCACCAGTCTCAAAAAAGCTAAAAAAATATCACAAAACTCTTCTAATTACGTTTCTGAATTGTATCAAAGAGGTTTCAAAATATTTTCCAAAAATGTTTTAAAACTCTGAAATGCCTCAGAAAATGTTACAGATAAGTTTCAGAAGTGTCTCTGGAAAACTAAAAATATTTGAAAAATCTAATTACGTTTCCAATTTGTTTTAAAATGTTTCGAAACTGTCTTAGAAGTGTCGCATGACTGTCTCAAAATTGCCTTTGCCTCGAACATTTTTCAAAAATACCTCGAAAATGTTTCAAAAAAGTATCAACAATGCCTCAAAAATTTCTCAAGAGTTGAAAAAATATTTCAAAACTCTTCTCATAACGTTTCCAAAGTATCTCAAAGAGCTTTCACAAATGGAAAATGTTTCGGGAATGTTTTTAATCTGTCTCACAACTGCCTTTGAAATGTCTCAAAAATGGTTAAAACTTTGAGACCAGGAAAATATTTCAGAAAGGTCCTGAAAATTTCTAAAAAATGATTGCCTCAAAAGTATCTTAAATAAATCACAGAACTGTGTCGAAATGTTTCAGAAGGGTTCTTAAAATGTCTTAGTATTGTGTAATTTTGGTAATAAAAAATATATCTATTAATTGACCCAAAAATATGCCGAAAAATTTAAAAATATCTCTAAGAATGTCCCAAAATCAAATCCTTTGAACGAATTTTTAAAAGTTTTTAAAAATTTCAGAAAAATGTAAAAAAGTGTCCCAGAACTACTCTTCCTTAACCCGTAAAAACCCGGGACAGAACTTGTTTTTTGAAAATGCTCGTTCTCAGCACTGGAACGGCCGATTTGGGAAAACTTGGAATTTTATACAAGGGGAATAGTTGCTCTAAGTTTTGGTAAAGTTGCCACCCCTCTGGACCCCTCCCCGTTTTCGTGAGACGCAAATATGTCTGTGTTTTTTTCTAATTTTTCAAACAGATTGAGCAAACACTGGAAATTTTCATACGTATCAATTGCTCCATGTATCAAATCATGTCAGGTGGATGAAATATGGTATGTAAGAGTGAATTTTGTAGTTTATGAATTATTTCAGTACAAAATCACAAAATTACGTATTTTCATAAAAAGTCAAATAAGAAAATCGTTCTTCAAATTTTGAGCTCTACATTTTTGAAGTAAGGTCTCCTGAATCAATACGCGATGAAATATTTATTTTAGCATGCAAATATTCCGAGAAAAACGAGTTTAAATTCATTAAAGTACGTATTTTCATGAAAACCTGATTTTCTCAGTCTCCCACAGTAGGTTTCAACTTGTCTTTTCAATTTTCAAGCTCTATATTTCTAGAGTAACGTCTTCTAAATCCAACTATGGTGGAAAATTTTTTCTAGCATGCACAGATTTAGAGAAAAACGAGTTTGAATTCACTAAAGTACGAGTTCTTATGAAAACTTGATTTTCTCCAAATCTGTGCATGCTAAAAAAAAATTTCCACCATCTTTGGATTCAAAAGACGTTACTCTAAAAATACAGAGCTTGAAAATTGAAGAGCTAAATTGAAACCTACCGTGGGAGACTGAGAAAATCTGGTTTCCATGAAAATACGTACTTTGCTGAATTTAAACTGATTTTTCTCAAAATGTTTGCATGCTATAATAAACATTTCATCGCGTATGGATTCAGGAGACCTTACCGCAAAAATGTAGAGCTTGAAATTTGAAGAACGGTTTTGTTGTTTGATTTTTTAGAAAAATACGAAGTTTTGTGATTTTGTACTGAAATAATTTGGAAACTCCAAAATTCACTCTTACATACTACATTTCATCCACCTGACATGATTTGATACATGGAGCAATTGATACGTATGAAAATCACCAGTGTTTACTCAATCTGTTTGAAAAATTAGAAAAAAACACAGACATATTTGCGTCTCACAAAAACGGGAAGGGGTCCAGAGGGGTGGCACTTTCACCAAAACTTAGAGCAACTATTCCCCTTGAATAAAATTCCAAGTTTTCCCAAATCGGCCGTTCCAGTGCTGAGAACGAGCATTTTCAAAAAACAAGTTCTGTCCCGGGTCTTTACGGGTTAATGTTTCTAAAATGTCTCAAAACGTTTCAAAACTGTCTTTGAAATGACTCAAAAATGCTTCCAGAAAAGTCTGAAAAATTTACCAGAAAAGTAAAATTTTTTTTTAATTCTCCTAGAGAGTTTCAAAATTATTTTGAAAATATTTCAAAGCTGCCTAAAAAGTCTCGCATGACTGTTTTCAAACTGCTTTGATAACATCTCTAACTGTGAAAGCTGTCTCAAAAATGCTCCAAAAATGTTTCAGAAAAGTTTCAAAAATGTCTCGGAAAAGCTAAAAAAATATCACAACACAAATTGTACTAAAATGGTTTAAAAATAGTTTCCAGAATTTTTCAGAATTGTTCTAAAAATGTCTCAGAAGTGTCGCATGGCTATCTAAGGCTGTGCGAGATTTCGAATGATTTCGTATAATTTCGCAAAACTCGAAATTTCCCGAAATTTCGCGAAATTTCGGTTTCGCGAAATTGCCGAAAAATTTCGTTGAATTTCGCTAAATTCCGCCTAAAATTTCGCGAAATTAATCTTCCAATTTCGACGATTACGAAATTTCGCGAAATTTCGGACCAAATTTCCGATGCACATTATTACATTATTTTGGTTTGTGCTCATTGCGACTATAAATTGAATTGAATATATCTCAACAGATATCTGGTATACTAAGTCAGTTATAGAAGAATAAACTCTCAGCCGGTAATTTTTGTTTTTAAAGACAAAACCGTAACATCATGCGGGAGGTATTTTTTATTCACGCAGAGCATAAAATTCATGTCATCACTGAAGTCAAATTCGAGGAATATGAAGCCGTCCAAATGCGCTACAAGGTATCTAGTAATTTGTTTGTAGGAATAAATTTTACGCATCTTTTACGTACATCAAAATGTGGTTATATTTGCAGCCCACAAGGTTAAAGAGGTCACTTTTTGTCTTTCGTTTAGGAGGGCATATCAATTTCTGTCCGAACTAAAGCTCTGAAGCTCTATCCTACAGGCCAAATGTTCTATGCTACTCGACTTGTAAAAATTTTCAAGCGTTTTTTCGGATTTCTCTGTGTTAGAGGACTCCTCTTCGCACACCGTAGTGTATTCAAATGTGTTTTTTCAGATAGTTCATTGCTATCACTAGGCTGACCAGATATCATGCCTTATAGTGTGCAGACAGAGTGATCGATGTGTTAAGCAGAAAAAGTTGTAATTGCCTGAATTTTTAGTATTGTTTCAAAACACTCTGACTTCAAAGTCAGCATAAGTTTCAAAATTGCCAGGTACCTTATCAAAAATATTTTAAACGTGTTATCAAAAGAGTATACTTGATCAATGAATGAATAAAAAGTAAATGGTTCGCTATCGTTGAACACATAATTGAGAAATGTTACTCTTGTTTAGGGGACACACAATTTTACAATGTCAAAAACAAGTTCAGATTATGGCATAGAAGTGATTCTGACTTTGCACTTGACGAATATACAAGGTAGAAGAAAAGAAAGGTTAGAAAGAACGAGAAATAAGAGAACGAGGATGATTACGAATAACTTGATTGAGTAAAGAGAAAACTATTTGTTTGTTGCATTACAACATTACATTCTAACTGTTGATTGGTTGAAAGAAAAATAATTTTTGGTTTGTTTCAAAGGGGCCGTTCCCAAACACGTAGTCATATATAGGGAGACGGGGAGTGGCTTATCAAAAAACAACGCAAAATCCCCCCGCGTGCGGGTTAACGAATAGACCACGTAGTCTTTTTTCTGATTTATAATTTATTATTGCCTCTAAGTCAAGACGAAGCTTTCGCAATTTTTTAATTAATATATTTATTTGACACGACTAATTAATAAGTGTCACGGAAAGTTTGAGAGTTGTCAGCAATTAACTGTAATCAAATTTTTGAAACATATTTCAATTTTATCCGAACGAAGAAATTTTTTTTTTTTTAACAGGCTTGCCTTATATGGCATTTACTTCTTTAGAATAATAGTTCTATTTTGCAATGCGTCGGGATTTATGTTATTTTTCCTGGAAGTATATTTCAATACTCAACGACCGGTAAAAAAATCAACGTTTTGGTCTTAAAAACAATATATAAGACTTGGATGTTCGTGAACTGAAGGAAGAAAGAAAGATGTTTATATTTTGTTCGACATTCAAAAACTTTGTAATTTATTTCAAGGGAAATACGGCTTTTTCAGTCTTAGGGGTGTATCAAAACGCTACTAGGTTTTATGTCCGACGTTTCGGCCTTTGACCTTGGCCTTCCTCAGGGGATCTACAAGTTTATTAAAAACATTTTATAAAAATAGTACTTTTTTTTTTTCTTCAAAAACTCTGACATTGTTTTTTTCAAAAAACTTACATAAAGTTGTACCGTTTTTCGTACAAAGCTTTACGATAGGTTGTCATAGCTGTCTATAGGATCTCTTTCAAAGTACCTATATTGAATCGTTAGAGTTAGTTTGGGCTTTAAAGATTACCTACAAACTTTTACCACATCACAAAGCACGATGCGTTGGTGGATTCAATTTCTTTTTCTCGGGCTTTTCATCGCATCACTCCCCTACGTCCCAGGTTTAAGTAATGCTATCGTCAGGTGCCTAAAAGATGATTACCCGTTGATCACTATGGGGCCGTGTCGACTGGTGTGCCCCAAGGTAGTAACTTGGGGCCAATTCTTTTTCTGCTGTTTATTAATGACCTGGCCAAGTTAGAGCTGCATGGAAAGTTACGTCTCTTTGCTGACGACACGTCAGTCTTCTATCAAGGAACAGAATGCACCGCTATCCAGCTTCAAATCGAACGGGACCTCCTTTTTCTACATGACTACTTTCAAACTAATTTGATGTCAAATGAATCTATCGAAAACCAAGTATATGCTCATTCACTCGTTCCGCAGAGAACTCCCGGCTCGCGAGCCAATTGAAATCGCCAATCGTGTCATCGAAGAAGTATTTGAATACCCATTTCTCGGCCTAACGCTAGACAATAGAATGAACTGGAAGGCCCATCTTGAGACTCTCAAGCGAAAGCTAACATCACTCTGTGGTATATTAAGGAAGGTTTCATCATTTTTGCCTTTGGCGACTATGAAAACACTATACTTCTCACTAATCCATTCTCGGGTCCAGTACCTAGTTGCAACGTGGGGACTGGCTTGCAAATCTTCTTTAAGAGATACAAAACAGAAGCTTGAAAGCCGTGTTCCGGAGACCTCATCTGTATCCCACTCATCTACTATACGAAGATCCCAGGGACTCAACCCTACCAATCCGTGTACTCCAGGAGTATCAAATGTTGATCCACTTGCGAAATAACATCACTTCAACCGTCCTTGTCACAAGAAGAATGCACGAAAACCGCTCAAGCAGACAAACTGGTCACCTGTATTTGCCACGATTCAACACGGAATACGGTCGCAAAAAATGTCGTACATTGGTAGCAAACTGTTTAACGACCTCTCCCCATCATGTAAAAATGCCCCCACAACATATATCTTCAAGCGTCGTTTGCAAGCTATCATGAAAACGAAAATACCACAGTATCTAGCCTAATTCTGGATTACACCCGAATACCACAAAACACTACTCACCAATGCCTCTGCCGTACGCCGTAACCAGAGCAATGCCATCAACGCGCGAACCACCAGCACCACCCCACAATTGTCGACAAGTATCATCACCAGCTTCAACTTATAGTTAACAACATCGTATCACACTTCCTTAAAAGAGCAGATGCTCACTGGAAGTGCAAACTTGTTCTAGCGATTCAAGTGTAAAAAATATATCGGAAATAAATTAAATTAAAATTAAATTAAAAGGTTTCACTTATTATCAACAAAATATTTTTCTAGATGATTTCTAGATGAGTATACAATTTACCATAACTATAAGCGAAAAATTTATCGTAGATGATCAATCTGCTTAAACAAATTTTATTTATTTTGATACTCAACAACAAATTAAAAATCATTTTGAATAGACTCAACAGTAAAGCGTATTTTAAATTACTTTCAGGTAAGGAAATTATTATATTTGTTAAAGGCAATGAAATATTATCAAAAATTAAACAACCATTATCTGTTTGTTATTTTGGTTTTGAGAAAATGATATTACTGAAAATTCTATTTACATTTTGCGCAATATCTAATAATCAGTTTTCTTGAACCTTCATTTTTTTCATAAATTTATCATACTTTATTGTACATATATTTGCAGAATAAGATCACAAAACAAAAGACCACGAAAGACCACGGGGGAGAAGGGGGGTATAAAAGGGATCAAAATATGACCACGTAGTTTAGGAATGGTCCCGAATGCATTTTATTATTTTGGGTGTCGCAGAAACTCACAGGGCATATTTTTTTAGGACAAAATTATTTTCTACAACCTTACCAGAGACACTAGTTATGCCAGTCAAACAAACCGATTTAGCTGAAAAAATAATTTTGATCTCCAATTGGACACTCTGTGGGTAATTAAAATATTTTTATAATCGAAACAGTTGGTTTGATTGGCATAGTGCCTTTGGCAAAGTTATAGATAATAATATTGTCCTTCCAAAAATAAACATGTTGTAATTTTTTTTTAAAATTTAATTTTTCTTTGATTTCTTCATCGCTTCGGTATTTTTTTTTTTGTAATTTTTACACAAAAAAAGATTTTTGAAAAATAAGCTTTTTTATGTTAATTTTAATGTTCCTTCTACATTAAAAAAATGAATTTTTCAGAGTTTTTTTTATCGGAAAGATAAAATTACTGTCTAAAACTTTTCCAGAGACGTCACACTGATCAAAAAACTTTTGGCTCTGAAAATATTTATAATCACAATAACCCTCCCAAAATAGCATTTTAACTAGCTTCTCAGCCTATAGAAACGTTATGCAAAGTTTAGGCCAAATCTAAAATGACAAAAAATATTGAAACTGAGACATTTTTTGTGGAACTGCTCAGTTAAAAAGTAATTTTAAGTTATATTAAAAAACGTGCAAAAATATTGAAAACTTCAAAGCTTACAGAATAGTTAACTTAAATTTTGTTTTCCTCGATTTGATAAAAATGTCACTTAGTCTAGTCTGACTAAACGGTGTTAAAAAAAATTCAATAACACTGGTCGACAAAAGCGAAAAAAAAGTTGCCCTCCAAAGGTTTTACAGCTTTTTAACCATTCCTGTGAATTTTGCTGCTTTTAGAGAATGCAGAAATGCATCAGAAGGCCGCCGAGGAATTGCTTATCGGATTCGTCGCTTTTACGTTTGCATAGGGAACAACTCTTTGGAAAAGTTATCTTTGCTAGGGACACCAAAATTCACAGGAATGGTTGAAAACCTACCTACCATCTCTCATATTTTCCAGTTCGAGCTCTAGGACAAAACTTGGATTTTGAATGATGAAAGTGCTATGAAAGAAGGATTACTATTTTAAACATAGTTGCATTCAAACAAAAAGAATCAGTTCAGAAGTTCATTAAATTATCATTTACAAAGACATTTCGAGTTTGACCTTTATATCATTTGTATCTATCGCGCTACTATTACCTGCAATATAATCTGTATAAATGAATGCATAAAGATTTTAGTTTTTAACATTTTTGATTTTCTCGTCATTGTCGGTTTATCGATAACTGAATACCTACGTTACTCTTCGTCGACCAGGTAAGCACCTTGCGATCAGCTGTTGAAGGGTACTTCTTTAGCGTACGCTCCAACGTTACAAATCATTGTAATGCTATGTTTCAGAAACATTTTTTTTAATTTTCGAAATTTCGCGAAATTTCGCGAAATTTAGAGACCAATTTCGTTTCGTCTCGACAACTCGAAATCCACCTTGATTTCGTTTCGACTAATTTGGCGAAATCGAAATTAAGGGTTAATTTCGTTTCGTTTCGTTTCGACACCAGAAAAGCCAGTTTCGCACACCCCTATGGCTATCTCAAAATTGCCCTTAAAACTGCTTCAGAAATGTCGCATAACTGTATTAAAACTGCCTCAAGAATGTCTCAAAACTGTCATAAAAATGCCTCGAAAATGTTTCAGATAAGTTTCAAAAATGCCCCAAAAATGTCTTAAGAATATTTCAAAACTTTCTAATTACGTACAAACTGTCTCAGGAGGTTTTAAAATACTTTTGAAAATGTTTAAGAAATGTTTCGAAACTGTCTCAGAAGTGTCGCATAGCTGTTCCAAAATTGCCTTTGAAATGTCTCCAAAAAGTCTCAAAAAATTACCAGAAAACGTCAAACAATTCTCAAAACTATTCCAATAACATTATTTAAATTTTTTTAATTGTTTTGAAAATATTTCGGAAATTTTTCAAAGCTGCCAAAAAAATCTCGCGTGACTCTCTTTAAACTGCTTTGAAAATGTTTCAAAGATTTCGGAAACTGTCTCAAAAATGCCTTGAAAATGTTCCGGTATTTAAGCTTCCTCAAGAGTGTCTCAAAACTGTCCCAAAATTGTTTCAGATAAATTTCGAAAACGTCCCGAAAATGTCTTAGGAATATTTTAAAACTTTTACTAATTACAATTCCAGATTGTCTCGAAGAGGCTCCAAAATAGTTTTGAAAATGTTTAAGAAATGTTCCGAAACTGTCAAGAATTGTCGCATAGCTGTTTCAAGATTACTTTTAAAACTGCAATGTCGCATAGCTGTATCAAAACTACCTCAAGAAAGTTATAAAACTGTCACAAAAATGCATCGAAAATGTTTCAGATAAGTTTCAAAAATGTCCCAGCAATAACTCTCTTCTTTTCCAATTCTAAAACTCTTATTATTACGTTTTCAATTTGTCTCAAAGAGGTTTCAAAATAGTTTTGAAAATGTTTAAAAAATGTTCCGAAACTGTCTCAGAAGTGCCACATAACTGTTTCAAAATTGCCTTTGAAATGTCTCCAAAAAATCTCTAGAATTTGCCAGAAAAGGTAAAATATTTCTCAAAACTCTTCCAATAACGTTAATAAAATGTTTCAAAAAGGTTTCACAATTGTTTTGAAAATATTTCAGAACGCGTCAACGATGTCTCAAAAATGACTCGAAATGTTCAAGAAAACTCTCCAAATTGCGTTTCCAATTTTCTGACTACCATACCGCGGGAGGCTGCAAAGTTCACACATCGTTGGCCGTTATCATTTGATGCGGCGTGCAGGCTATTCGGCCCGATCACCGGTCTGTACATTGCCTTCCGTCCTATCTGAGCGTTCATATCACCGATGACGATCTTAACGTCCCGTTGCGGACAGCTATCATACACATGTTTCAGCTGCGCATAGAACGCTTCTTTCTCATCGTCGGCTCATCCTTCGTGTGGACAGTGCACGTTGATGATGCTGTAGTTGAAGAACCGGCCCTTAATTCTCAACTTACACATCCTCGCACTGATCGACTGCCACCCGATCACGCGTTGGCGCATCCCACCTAGCACTATGAAGCCCTTCCCAAACTCGTTGGTAGTTCCACAGCTCTGATAAAAGGTAGCCTCTCGATGTCCGCTTTTCCTTACCTTCTGTCCCGACCAGCAAAGTTCCTGCAGTGCTACGATTTCGAAGTTGCGTGGGTTGAGGTCATCATATATGATCCTGTCGCAGCAGTGAAAGCCAAACGATCTGCAGTTCCATGTACCGAGTTTCCAATCGTAGTCCTGATTTCGTCGCCTAGGTCTGTGCCGATTGTTCACCACAGCAAACATAAAATAGCTTTTTCACACGGAACGCATTAACTATTTCCGAGTCTTGTGCTTTCGAAAATTCGAAGTGGTGACTCGAAGTCGGCCATTTTTGGATTCAATGAGGTTTCACCATAATGGTGGGTTTTATCATATGAATGTAGAAATTGTTTTATGTGGGTGTAGTTATATTATCCATGATTTCATCGACCTCCATTATAGGACATCAGTAGTATTCCAAATACGTTAGACAACACGCTTGATTTAACCAATTACACAATACTTTTTAAACGAAGAAGTGTTGGAAAAAATAAATCATATTTTTGGTAGAACTGTACAATCTGAATCAATAATGCTTGTTTCGAATAGTAACAAATTAACAGACGTGTCTTTTGCGAGCTTTTCATGTTTCCACATCAAAAAACATGCTATGTCCAATCATAAAATTCTAGCTTTCTTGATTCTGCTTCTATGATTCTTCTTTTTGTGGTGAACCCAAGGAATAATAAAAGTACAAATACTATCTGGAACAAACCTACCAAACAGAGAATTTCTTTCAAAACGTGACACGAATTTGACCAAAAAAACGGAAAAGATTTTAATTCCACTTATCGAATCACATTGCTGTTCGCAACGATTACTGTGCACCGTGCCATTGGCATCTCTTTCTACCCTGTTGTATAATTTCTAGACCCTCGTTTCACAACCCGCCGTCGTCGCCTACTGCTTAAGTTTCGATCGGAAAAGTCCGGACAGTGTATCCGCTCCTGCTTGATTGATTTCCTGTCGCAAACACAAAATAACAAAGCTTAATTGTCACTGGAAAAATACCGCACTTCCTACCTTATAACCGTACGGTTCCAGCTCTTCCTTGCACTTGGCAAGCCACGCCCGTACCCTCGGGTAGGGCAGCAAATCGAACCCGAAGGCTTCGGTCTGCGAAACGGAAACGCACAGCGCGATGTCCGCTATCGTGAAATGATTGGCCGCTGCCCACTGGTACTGTTTGAGCATCGCCTCCAGCCAACCGAGGGCCTCCGCCAGCCGGGCTTTTTTTGTTTGGTCCAGATGGGCACCCACCATGATGGTGGGGAACTGCAGCGCGTAATGGAAATTTAATTACAAGGTTACTAAGTATTTTGATGGCTTATACTTACGTAGTAATCGACAACCCGCTGGTAGAGCGTCCCGAGATCAAAGTGCAGCCGCTGATCGACGATGGCACGCGAACGGAAATCTTTCGGGTAGAGCGATTCATCCTTGCCGTAGGCCGACACCAGGTAGGATAGAATTACGCGGCTGTCGGAAGGTGGAAACAGAACGGGTCACGTGAATCGGATGATGGATATCAGCATGTTTATATGCGTGTTAGCTTTCGATTAACGCGACCAGAATGGTGTGTGGAATGTAACGTAACACCAATTAGAGAGTAACATGAAAATTGATACACACAGTGTAGGATTAGCCACTAGTTCGGTTTCACCTTCGTTACACGTGCTTCGGATTCCACATGGACGCGACTGAATCAACGAAGGCACGAATGTGAAAACAGAAGTGGGTTGTATTCGAGATACGACCGCATTATTGACATGGGACTATAAAAGTAGTTATTCATTAAACTTTTAACTAATTTTTTACTAGTATACTATTCAAAATATTTCGATGTTTGGTACACGCAAAACTTTTGCTTATTACTTTAGAAGCAATAGCGCAAAATTACCTTTTGGGTAACAAATCCATTACTTAAAAAGCAATAAAATTCTTCCCCAGTCAAGTAACAACACATACTGTCATATATTTTGCACGTGTTATGAGAGTACGGCTATCTAATAATGGTCGTTTCAACCACATGCAACGTTTTTTCTGTCGAAAAAGGCTCCCTCTCCACCTCAAGTCAAAAAAAATCACACACCGTCGCATAAGTTGCACATGTTACAAGTTTTTTCAATCTCCAATTCATCCGGTGGGCGTGTATTAGTTCGCTCGTTGTATGCATACGGAGCAGCGAAAAAATATGACAAGAGCTGCCAAGCAACATTTTCCCCGTCATAGAGTATGCAAACGTTGATGATTTCAAAGACTTGAAATGCGCTTTAAAATGACATCACGATCTGTAAACTGCGTTAGATAAAAATAAAAACATTCGCTTTTTTGCAAGCTATTTACAGCACATAATCATTGGTTCATGAAAACTCATTTGGACCTGTTTGAATATACAAAACTCGTGCCCATCCAGAACAATATTCGCAACTTCGGCAACTCTGGTCCGACAGTATTACATATGTCCATTTCAAGTAAACACTGGGGGACGAAACGAAAGTGTTTCTAATTGGACATTTGAGGTTGACGGTTGAGATTCTGATTGTGTGTGGATGAAAGGGAGACAAAAATGAACCGGATCGTTGCATCAATACAAATGCAGCGAGTGAAGTCTTGCCAACACATGCATTTCGGTGCTTGGCTGTATGTTCTCCTGCAGAAACACATACAAGCGTGTGGCCGTCATAATTTTTATTACTTTTTGTTTGTTACTTTTTGTGTATAATGCGCAGTCATAAGACACAAAATATAATAAAAAATTGCCCAAAAGTAATAAAATATTCCCCGTTTGCGTTGGGTGTAGTAACATCATACACGCATCGGAAAATGTGATCGACTTGGACTTGAACTTAGACTTGGACTTGGACTTGAACTTGGATTTAAACTTCGAACTTAGATTTGAACTTCAAACTTAGATTTTAACTTCGAATTGAACTGCAAATTAAACTGCAAATTTGGATTTGAACTTAGAACTTGGACTTGAACTTCGAATTCATTCAATTCATTTCAAATCAATTCATTTTTGTTTCTGTTTGTTTTTATTCTCGTTTTTTTATCTAATTCCGCGTAATCTTCGACCCTCCGTGGAATAAATATTGTCTCAATTTCGTTCTATTTACGTTCCATTTTTTCTCATTTCTATATCTTTTTCGCTTAGCAGAGATTCATTTTTACTAATTTTCTAGGTGTTAATAACAACATAGAGTTAGAGTTTTCGTACAAAATATAAGTATTTAACTTGGCCCTTCGAGAAATATTCAAAATTTAAACCATTTTAAATATGTTGTTTTTCACTAATTATCTCATTTTCGTGGAGTTGTTTTATTTCTATTCGTTTTTTCAATCATTTTTTATTCAACTCAGTCTCTTTCTAGCTTTTCCTGTTCTTTACTTTTTCTCAATTTATTGTCTCCTTTGTATTAATTTTTCAAACATTCTTGTCGTATTTTCGCCCAATATTTCTATCGGATTTTTTTTCTTATATTTTTAACATATTTATTTATGTATTTATTTATTTCGTCAAGCAAATGTAGACTACAGTTATAATAATACAATGTTTTCTTATATTCTATACATTATTTCCAGTAGTTAGTCGTTTTTTTATTTGATTCCTGCCCATGGTGATGTCGATATTTTCGCAGTGCTGATTATAGTTACGCATCATGCGATTTACTGGGCCATTTTTTGAGTAGTTAGCTCTGTGAGAGTTTTCGGAAAATATTTTACGATTTCTTAATTGACGATTGGATGCATAAAAATTAAGTTGTGATAATAATTTAGTAGAATGCACGCGTTGAGAAATAATGTCATTGATAAAATAAAGCATTGAAAGTTCGCGGCGTTCTTTAAGTGCTTGTATGTCTATAAGCATGCAGCGTGCTTCATATGATGGTAAGGGAAATGCTGTCCAATGTAGCTTACGAAGCGCGTACAAAAGAAATTGTTTTTGGACAGATTCAATGCGTTCTTCATGTGTGACAATATATGGATTCCATACAATGCTACAATATTCCAGAATCGGTCGGACGTATGTAATATACAATAGTTTGATTGTATATGGGTCTTGAAATTGTGGCCGAAGCGTTTTATAAAGCCCAGCATACTATTTGTCTTACTTTTATTTCAGCATTGTCTCCACCCTCGTTTTATCACAATATTTGATAATTATTTATAATATTTATTTATTATGGAGTGGTTCAAAACAGCCTACGAAAAAGTACTGCTTTTTTCCTACTGTCGTTTTAAACGAGTATTAACAGCTGGTGATTAAACTCTACCTCCATCAAAGTTAGCTGTTGCGAAACTGTGCAAAGCATATTGGCATTGGAGAAATTCAACGCCTCCTTATTCGATATTCAATTAAAAGCGTTTCCGTACACCGATCGTTGTAAACCCTTTGCTACCATTCCGTTCTAAATTCTGTATGTCTTCATCCATAATCAGTATGTAGCGGTAACAGCTGTTTTGCTATGATAACTTCTTCGGTTTGTCGATAGACGACTGTCATGAGCGGCTGTTATGAACTGTCATGTGTTTAATTTTTATCGATTGAATAGTTCAGATTGTGGATTCTTGGTCATAAAACAAGCTGACACATCCTTTGAACCAAGATATAAGGAATTTACCGTAAATATTGTTGTTTCATTTTCATATTATCGCCGTGTCAAATTGTAATTGGGAGCTACGGTGGCCACTTCACAAGGACATCTTCCCAGAGATTGTCAAGAGTAGACAGCGGGAAGGCTTGCATTGACTTGCAAAATATAAAATAAACTAATGAGTTGACATATTTATCAAACATCACTTACACTTCAGCTAACATAATATAGAAATTACCCAAAACAGCTAGTATATTTCTTCACCGTAACCACAAAAAAACATCAAGTTGTTCCACAACATTTCAATGATTTATTTATTTTGTTGGTGCAATTCACAGCATCCGATCGAGTTTACTGATTCTTGTTACAATAAAAAAAAAGTAGGAGGGTGGTATTCAAGACACGACCGCATGACGTTGACTACCGTATTCTTAAAAAAAAAATATTCCATTGAAGCAAATAGTAGAGGGAATTGCAACGCTTCTTTTACAAAACTTCTGTTACAAAATTTCGAGGCTCCAAAAGGTACCAGTTTCCGATTATTCTCGTCCAGAATTCCAGCCATTTTAGTATTTTGCAGTAGCCATTTATTACTAACAGCCACCAGCATAACGGGTGAAACCGGCACGAGATGACCGGTACTATTTTGTCTTTCCTCCTTTCAGCTGCTAACACCTATTAACATGAAATATACATATGAAATTAACATCATCATAAACATGCATTTTTGCAAGGTTTTTTCCGCTAGCAGCAGCATTTGGTAAAACAGAAAATTCAATTAGCCGCTTCTGTACCAAAATTTCGAGGCACCAAAAGGTGCCAATTGCCGATTATAGTTTCCTGGTTAGTCCGTCCAGAATTCCAGCCATTTAAGTGTTTTGCAGTAGCCATTTACTACTAAAGCCACCAGCATTACGGGTGAAACCGGCACGAGATGACCGGTACTATTTTGTATTTCCTCCTTTCAGCTGCTATCACCTAGCGTCCGCATGTCACTGGTGCAGTTTTGGAATCAGAATGATGGGGCGCCGGCCGCTGTCGTAAAATTAACACCAACAAAAAGATGCATATTTGCAAGGTTTTTTCCGCTAGCAGCAGCATAAACATCGGAAACAGAAAGTGACAACAACAATAACAACAAAGTCAGATCGATTGTATCCGTTAGTGTCGACTGTGCTTGGGAAGAGAGGTAGTGATTGGCTGCGCGGTATGATTTAGACAATCGATATTAATTACCAATTTTTCAAAAGTGTATCTCAAACAATAGTTTGTTTTTGTTACATAAATTTAACCGTAAAAGAATTTCTGATCGATTGATGCCAAAACCTCGAAAACCTGATTATAGATGACTGCAAAATAAGCGCTCAAAACCTGACCACTTTTCTCTAGTTTTCCCTGGTTGAATTACTAGATTTTTAAATTCAGGGGCCTAACACCGATATAGACGTTAGTCAACGTCAAAAAATTTCAAAATAACCGCCGAAAACTTCAACTAAGCTGTAACGCTGAATTTATAAATTATGAGAGTCTAGAAAAGGGTCGTAGTAATTGGAAACGAATCATCCAAATAGGTTGCTGTTTTTCGTTCACGTTTTGGTTTATGCCGTTTTCAGAGCAGGTTGAAAATAATTTCGCTGGTGTGGAGAAAATTTGGTTCCCCCCGAAAACCCGGCGACTACCTCCTAAACCCGGAAACTTCAGGGGAAACCCGGAGAAGTGGCCCACCTTAAATGCTTCTATATGCTCTTGCGAATAAATACACAGTCGCTTGTAATTGATTCAACTTATTCATCGCTAACATAAGCTTTTACAACGCTAAATGATAACGACAGGCATGCTATGCTGAAAGAAAAAAACCATTGACAAATTCGCTGTATTTCGATGCATGTATATAAGTTCAAATGTAACACTACAAAACAGCATGCTTTGCATCGCGCACAGGCAAGAAGCATAACAGTAGTATACTGCCCATAAACTCATAAGAGTCACACTGCCAAAAACGTACAACTGAGTAAAACGCAGTAGACACTGAAAAACCACTGCATTGTTGTCCTTCCTATTGATTCAATCAAAGAACAAAATATTAAAACATGCATTCGTCTGAGGTAAATATATGTGGCAGAATACTTTTACATGCATTAAGGTTGTGGTTGTTCCGATTAGTACACTTCAACTGGTCTTTTAATGGCAGTTACTATAATTTTCTACTAATTATTTTTAGCTCTGAGCCTGTTTTGTATTTATTTGTAACGTGGGACTGATCAGAGTTTATATTTTTTTTTCATCATTTTAACAACAAACCTAGCTTTTATTGTGATTTTTTGAGAGCACACGTACTATAAAAAAGTTTCTGGGGTTTATCTCAAAAGTGATGAAAATTCACGTGGGACTGTTATGCATTTATGGGCAGTATAGTCACTGAAGTCCACGGCAAACGCAACGGCAATGCTGCAAGTCGTACAATTTTGTTCCCATGGACTGTTACGTATCTGCTGGTGTTACTACTTTTGCTGAGGAAAAAGCCCTCCTGTCGTCTAACGGTTGTCGTAGTACAGTACATTTTCTAGAGCTGGCTCAAACCATTACGGTCATTCACCACTCTCGCAATATTTAGAATTTTCTAATACTTACTCAAATATATTGTGTTTCTGTGAATTCTTCCCTTTCTAAAGTTGAGCCTTCTTGGCATTGTTTTTTTATACATTTTATATATTTTGTCTTTTCTGCTATTTTTCTGAACGGTTGATACAATGTTTTTTAGTTTTGTTAAGTTTTTGTTTCATTTTGATTGCATTGGTGTTTCATTTCTACTTCAGTTTTGTAGTAACTTTGTCATTATTTGTGGTTTTTCATTTAAGTCTAATTTTTTCCAATTATTTTCAATGTTTTAATTTTTCGTCTAACTGTCTCATTACACCACTCTTCCATCTTTCATTTTAATATTAGTTGAATGTCGTCCTATTTGAGTTTCTTTTTTGTCTTAATTTTGTTTGATTTAGGTGTTAGTTATATCTTGTGTTTATCTACTTTGTCTCATTTTTGCTTCCATTTTTGTATGAATATGTTCTATTTCTAAAATGTTGTCGAATTAGTGGTTTTTGTCTCATTCTAATTTTTTATTTATTATTTTTTGCTTGAATCTCAATTTGTAATTTTTGTCTCATTAATTCGGATTTTTCTTTATCATTTTTCTATCATTTTTGTCTCGATGCTGCCTCGGTTTCGTCCTAACTTACTGTAGATTCACGGTATGGAAAGGGCTACTGTCGGTATCGTTGTTTTCGATAACCGTTGGTAGCAATTGGTAGGCGTAGTTTAGCCGAAACACATCATCTACCATATTTGTTGAAAGCTTAGCCAAAGACACGATTACATGCAAATCAACATATCTCTTCCAGCCCAATATTTTAATGCTTCTTGTCTCGTTATAGAAGGGTATTCCACCATCATAGTTTTCTCTTATTTTCTTTCGATCAACCCAATAGCGAATGTCACGGCCGGTCACCAAATTGATTATTGTGTAGTTATAAAATGTATTATAAATTGTAAGAGTGTAAAATCTTTTGAGCCAATGAATTAGCAGTTGTGTAGAACAAAAATCGTGTAGTGAGTGCTTGAATAAAAAAAACTATTCGCATACTGGCGCTTTGGGGTGAAGTTAGGCAACAAGCTCCACTGGATAAGGAGAGCGTAATTTTATGCTACTAGAATTTGGGATTCGCGTCGGAGTCGCGGAATATCGTCACAACACTCATTTCTAGGTAACCTTGTTCTGTCTAATATTTTACTAAACCTTTATTTTTGAAACATTTTGGCCTCTTCTTGTGCCTATTCCTGACTTACATTTGTTTCATACTTCCGCTTGATTGTGTCTTACTTATTTATTCTTTCATTATGTTGTATTCAACTCAGTTTCTTTTTAGCTTTTTGATGCATTTTTGTCTCCTTTGTATCGAATTTTTCCAATATTTTTATTCCAACATTTTTCTCTAGTTTTTGTTTTTATTGTTTTATGTTTTCTGAGATTTCAATTCAATTTTTGTTTTTATATGTTTTTTATTTTTATATTTTTATATTATTTCTGTTTTAATCGAATTAATTTCTATTTTTACCAACAGTTTTTACCCGTTAACATTCAAGTTCATTAAGGCAGACAATGTGTGCAGCAGGAGAAACGAAAAATAAGCGAACTGGAAATATGACACAAATTTGGAGAAATTTACCGCACCGATGCGGTTTATTTTTCCAAATCTGTATCATATTTCCAGTTCATTTATTTTTCATTTTTCTATCTGTTGCATTTTTGTTTCACTGTTACGTTGGTTTCGTTTCACTTTATTCTCATTTTTCTTTTATTCTAGATTGACTTTTGTCTCGTTTCGTATTGATTTTTTTTATTATTTATTATCTTAATTTACTATTATTTTTGTCTTAGTTTTGTTCAATTCCTTTTTTTATTTATTTCTTTTTACATCACACTTGTCCCATTTTCGTCCTATATTATTGTCTTCCGCATTTAGTGTCACTCGTATTTCAGCCTTATTACGTTTTAATTTGTCATTTAATTCAATTTCACCTCATTTTTGTTTCAATTATTTTCAACTATTGTTTGATATTTGTTTTAGTTTTATTGTTGTCTTGATTTTTGTCCTCATTTCTAACTCATTTTGTTTCTTGTTGTCAGTCTTATCTCAATTCCTTTCTCATCTGTTTGTCTAATTTTTTATTATCTTGTTTATAATTTTTATCATAATTGAATCATTTCCTGTTAGTTTTATTTATTGCCATCATCCACGGTGGCACAGTGGTCCAATAAGGCAAAAAGTGGAACTTAATTCCATAGCGCCTTTCTCCTTCG
Organism: Wyeomyia smithii; assembly: GCF_029784165.1. Taxonomy (NCBI): domain Eukaryota; kingdom Metazoa; phylum Arthropoda; class Insecta; order Diptera; family Culicidae; genus Wyeomyia; species Wyeomyia smithii. The sequence continues at coordinate 177,567,285 of NC_073694.1, forward strand.
TCCTAGCTCAATAGTGTCTTCGAAACAATTGTTTGTATAAATGACCCGCATAATCGCAAATTGCAGAATAATTTGAAAAGTTTACTATACTTAAAATGAAAAAACTAACTTTTTTGTGTTAAGAGATGGAGGAATGGTTTATTCGGAAAAGTTGTTGGAAATTCAAAAATATGAAACATTGTTGAACAAATTAAAAACCCTATCTTTTACTCGGTACAAAGTTATACAGTATATTATACGGAACTTACTGAACTTTTAAGTTTTTTTGTACTTAACTTTCGTTAGTTGCATTTTACGCGAAAGTGTTGTTCGCAGAAATTAATGGAACACACATTTTTGCCAAAGACCATTTATCTTCAGGACTTTTTCCTACAAAGTTATATCAAATTTTAGTTTATTTTTTCGATAACTTCAAGAACGTATAGGTTAAAAAGGGGCAAAAAGAATCATGACGCCAATACTTTTTCTTGAAGGTAATATGAAGAACTATAAACTCTTTAAGATTTTATTTGTCCCAATCTACCCATATTTGATTACGGCGAGCATATATCACACTAGGTTTTTCGTACTTAACTTTTGTTAGTTACATTTTACAAGAAAACGATGTTCAAAAGAAGTATTTAGGCATATAAAACACACGTTTTTGTTGAAGGTTACACGTCTCCAGGACTTTTCCTCAGCAAGTCATTTTTGTTTATTTTTGTTGTATTGACGAGTTTTTCATCATGGTTTTTAAATTTTTCCCAATTTGTGCTTAGTTTTGATTGCATTTTTATTTCAAATTCTGCCTAAATTTTTTTCATAATATTATTCATTTGGTCTGATTCTTTCATTATTGTCTCTTTTTCATCTGATCTCATTTTCGCCAAGTTATATTATTTTTACCTTACTTTTGTCTAGCCTTTCGTAATTTATTCGTCTTATTTGTCTCCTAATGTTTGCTCAATTTTTTATTTCCTCTCTACTCATATCTGGTAAAATTATGTCTTATTTTTGTTCCTTTTTGGTCCCAATTTTGAATTCAATACATCTTATTCATATCTTGGTTTTGTCCATTTTGTCTCATTGTTTATTCTAATTTTGTCTGAAATATGAATATGTCTTTCCCATTAATTTTGGCGTATTATTTATTTTTGTCTCATGTATATTCCTATGTCTCATTTTTGTTGAATTCTTGATTTCATTTTGCCTTAGAATTCTTAAAGTTTTGTCGAGTTTTTATTTAATTTTTTATCATTTTTGTCCATTTGTTTTATTATATTATATCTCATTATCGCCTTGGTTTCGTCACAACTTGCTTGTTATTGTCTTGTACCGACTAACACTTTTTCTTGATTCTTATTTTTGATTCATTTTGACCTTTTTGACGTGGGACACGTCTTTGTTTACTATACTGGGATGCATTCTGTAAAATTGGAAATGAAACGGGCAAATGTTGCGTCAGATTTCAAACGTTAATAACAGCATAACCACATGATGGATAATAATAACCAATATGTTGTTGGATAGATAAAATGTATAACAATTTTGTAACATGTTAATTATCACTCTAATTTCATTGCTAAGCGGTAAAATTGATAAAAAATTTCAATAACAGATTTACGCAAATAATGAACCAATTACATGCGAGCATTCCTAGCACAGACGACGTGAATGGACACCATCCGTTCCCTGTGATATTCCCTGTATCAATTTCGAAATAAAAATTGACAGAGTCTCCCCGTCCCAATAGGTCAATTTATTTTTGCTTCCATCAGCTTAGATTAATATGATGTCTCGAAGGTAAAAGTTTTCCTAAAAGTTTGAAACAATACCCATCCTTGAACAATTTCCAAACCTGCGTGTTAGGTACTGAAGAACCTAATAAAAACTGATGTCTTGAAAGAAAACATGCCGGTAAAAGCAACAGTACCAACAACAGAGTATAGAACCGCAGGTCTCTTGTCGTCTATGATTGCAGTGGTACTCTTCTATTCGTACATTTCAGCGGTACACTTCTATTCGTACTGCAGTGTTACACTTTTGTTCGTACATTTCTATTCGTATGCAATTGAGAAAAAACTGCAATGCTGCTGTTGATGGTGATTGAAAGTTTATCTCATAAATATGATTACCATAAATTACTCAACAAAAATTGTAAATTTTTGCAACGAATGTTTATTTAATTTTATCTTCGATATTCACTAAATAATCATGACCGGATAGTATCGAAAGTGTAAATTCCTAAATATATACATTTATAAAAGAGTAAGAGCCTGCGAATGCTTGTGATTTTTTTGTTTATTTAGCCCCCCCCCCCTTTCAAAAACCTTGAACATTGGAAGGGGTAGAAAAAAAAGCTCAATCCGTTATGTTCATTTCATTGGTTTTCCAACAGCATAAATGCTTAATTTAGCAACAAGCAAGTCAGGTGACAGCGAAAGTGTCGTCGAAAGGCAAGCGGAATAAATACTAGTAATAATAAAGTGTTATTTTTCAACATTTATTTGAGTGCAAGTTACAAACGTCATAACTTGCACACAAACTTTGATCAAAGATATTTCTTTTTTTTTCGTCTCGGTGTTATTTATTTTTTGCCACCCCCTTTGCTAACTTTGATAACCTTGGACATAAAAAGAATTCGAAATTTGTATCAGCCTTAGTAAGATTCGTACAGAATCTCTTTTTACATTTCAAAATTGTTAGATGATTTATTATTATTCTAAGCTTTACCATAATAAACGTATATTTTCTGTCTTCGTAATTCAGCGAATGTAGTTGTAGGCAAATGAAAAAATTGTCAAGCAAAAATAAAAATGTGATTGTGGATTCCTACGATTTTTTGCTGGAACTTGTTAATAAATTTGTTTAAAATATTTTCTTATGTTTGTCAATTGATGAACCTTTGTAAGGGCTTCCATATTATTTTGAAAGTAAGATCCATACTATAAATTTGGTTTAGTTAGAGTTAAATAAGACAAAACCATTCATTATTATAACGTAAGTATTATTGGATTTGGTCTTTGAGGATATAGAGATAATTCTGACTTTGACGCATTGAAATTCATGAGAAATTCTTGGTGCTTCTTCAACAAGCACGATATGTTTGTGCCTTGTCAAATACATATTTTTTGCACAAAAAAAAATACTACAGGCATAATATCGCCAAATATAAATGATATTCTTTCGAGTGTTGTTGAATATATTCCAAAAATTGATTTCCAGGGGAGGCTGAAAATAAAAATATGTACAGTCGCTGAGCAAACACATTGATTCTGTCTGCAGACTCTGTATATTTTGTAACAAAAAAATCCTCTAATTACAGTGTTTAGTCCCACGTCACCATTTCATACAACCCTAGGGCTGTATACCTTGTAGTATTTGCTTATACCTGGGTTAATTTTGTTTCAAACGTTCGCTCGATTGTGTCTATAATTTGTCTTACCTCTATGTATCTTTCGAAATATTCTTTGTTTTTTTAATTTTTGTTCGTGTATTCTTTTATTTTGACCTGATTTTTGCTTTCCACTTGTCCTGTTTTTGATTCTATTTGTAATTTTTGTCTCATATTTTCAAAGGTTTAATCAAGTTTAGATTTTACTTTCCTATGATATTTATTAGGGTGCCAGCCAAAATGGTCATCTCGAATTTCAAAAAAAAAAACCCCTATACAAAATGTTCACCTGCTCGAAAAAACACCCTGTGCAAAATTTCAGCTCATTCGGACTTAAAATGGGGTGGCGCAAAGCGATTGAAATTTGGCTTTTTTGAAAACCGAAAAATCACCCGGTTTTCGAAATTTTTATTTTGATGCCAAATGACTTAAAAACGCATGAAACGTCGGGAATTGGTGTCATCTGAAAATTTTTTTTTGCAAAAATTTACTCTCGGGGACTGGTTCATAATATTGTGAAAAATGAGTATAAAATAAAAAAAAACACTTCGGTTCGTTTGATTGGTGTGACGTCTTCGACAAAGTTGTAGATAAAAATTCTGTCTTTTCAAAAAATTACACTCAAAAAATTATTCATTCAAAAGTTTGAAGAAAGATTAAAAATTAATTATTCAAAAGGGCTTATACTTTAAAAACTCGATTTTTTAAATAAAACCTACGAAAGACTACCAAAACAATGGAATCAGTCCGATCATATAGAAATCAAGAAAAATAAGTTATCATTTTTTGAAAAAAAAAAATTAATTTTTGAAAAAAAAAATTATTTTTAATTATTTTTTTTAAAGGCACATTTTTTTCGGGAGGACAAAACATTATCTACAACTTTGCCGAAGACACTATGCCGTTTTGACTGTAGACATATTTTTAATTTCCAATAGAGCACTCTATGAGGAATCAAGAATATTTCTACAGTCAAAACGGTTTCTTTGATTGGCATAGTGTATCTGGCAAAGTTGTAAATAATTACTTCGTTCCTCCAAAAAAAATGTACCCTGTGAAAAAAAATAAATTTAAAATAAAACTTTTTTTTCTGATTTCTCCATGGCCGGTTTCGTTGTTTAGGAAAACTTTCGTAGTTTTTATTTAAAAAAAACAGTTCTTTTAAATGGGCTGTTTTCGATAATTAATTTATATCTTTCTTTAATTTTTTTAAATCAGTAATTTGTTTTTAGAGCGTATATATTTTTTTTTGAAAAACAAAACTATTATCTACAACCTTGCCTGAAGATGTCACACCGCTCAAACGAACCGTGTTGGCTCTAAAAAATTTTGTAATCATCAATACCTATCCGAAATAGCATTTTCCAATAGCTTTTTGAAAATGAGTTGTGTTTCAATAAATTAGCACAAAATGGCATCTTTTGCCTATAAAAACGTCTATGCAAAGTTTCAGCCAATGGGCACGTTCACGTTCTGATGATGTAAACTTTACAGAAAATGTATGGTCGAACTGTCAAAACGACGCAAACCCAGAAACAACGGCAATTGTGTTGCGTATCCGATTGAGATCCCTATACTCACATTATCACTGAATAACATCGATACAGTCTTTTGTCCGATTATATAAGCCAGAGCACTGTGTTAGCAAAGGACATTATTGTGGTGAATAAAACGAATAAATTGTCTGGTACAACATTCGAAAGACGAGTGCAAGTGTTTTAGAGAGTAGATTTTTCAAACAAAGTAATATAACATGATCCATCAGTTTCCACCGTTTCATTTAAAAGTTTAAGACACTTGAAATCGAAAACATTTTTCAAATATTAAAATTCCATGTACCTCCCGTGTGTGATTTTGCAAATGACATGAAAGCACTCAACATTTTCCACGAGACTCAATCTTAATTTTGGTTGAGATAATTTTTTTTTGCACAGAGTAGTTTGATACATTTTGTAAATTTGTTTTGTAATATTTTGCCATTTTACTTATAATTTTTCCAATTCAACATTGCCACCCTAACGACAATGATATAACAAATATTATATTTTCAGGAATTTTTCTATTGGTATTCAGTGAAAAGTGATTTTTTTTCATTTTATACTCATTTTTACACAATACTATGAACCACCTTCCTTCCAGTTGGTCTCGAGGTACGATGCTGGCCTAACAAGCCAGTCGTCGTAGGTTCGAGTCTCGGCTCGGGAGAGACTATTAGTGTCAGTAGGATCGTAGCGCTAGCCCCCCAATTGTCCTGTACATGAAACAGTTGGCTGCGAAGTCTGTGTATAATAAACATAAGGTCAAGTTTCGAATCGGAATGTAGCACCAAGGCTTTGCTTTGCTTATGAACCACCCTATGTCGAATAAATGAACCACCTTAATGAAACATGATGTATTCGATGCTAGTTATAGTGTATAAAATTTTCGAAAACCGAAATTTCATTTTTTTATTTATCATACTATTGCCTCGGTTTTGTTTCGTTTTCTTTTTATTTTGCCCTTATTGTTGTTTGCCTTTTGTCTTGTTCTGTCTAACATTCCTTTTTAAACTTTTCTATGTGTTTTCGCCTCATTTTACTATTATTTTTGTAGTAGTTTCATTATCCTTCCATTTTTATCTCCTTTTTGCGTCGCTCTTGTCCCATTTAAGTCTGATATTATTTTATTTTTGTCAAACATTTTTACCAAATTTTTATTTTTGATTTACAGGTCGGACTCGATTACATAAAGACTGCATTATATATTGACTCGATTATATATGATTCGTTTATATATAATTTTAGACTCGATTATATAAATAGAAGCAAAACATTTTTTCTTAAATTTCAATATGACTTATCTAAAGCTAAAGCTAAATATATCGTAAGAGAATATCTACAAAATACGTAACGCTTGATAAGAAAGCAAAAAATAGAAAAAAAAAATTGGAAAAAAATTTAATTTTAAGAATTGTATAAAAAAAAATTAAAAATAAAAATACTTAAATAAAAATACCTGTATAAAAATAACTTCGAAAATAATATAAAAAAAAATAAAAAAATTAATATTTTAAAAAAATTAAGAAATTAAATACAAATAAGTTGACAAATCTACATATACTTTTATATTTTTTTTTTAATAATTTTTCTTTACATTTGACTGCAATTGCATCAGGAATAACTACAAAATATGTGTTTTATTTTTTGTAAGAAATATGTTTTCTGGCTTTTAGACAGATGAATCAAAAATAAAATTCTTTTTATTTAGTCGAAAACAACAAACCATTTATGAAAAATAAATATAAAAAATTTTTTTTCTCTCATTCAATTATAAATAGAATTCGATTATAAATACAGGCAAACTTCGATTTAAGGTACATTTCAAATTTTAATTTGTACTTTATATCGAATGGTACCTTATATCAAATCATGAAACATTTCCAACAATAGGGCACACTTTATTATGTTGTCTTTTGTCTACTTCTAGCTTATTTCGGGAATAGAATCCAACTATAAGTGTGAACCAACTTGTTTTAAGTAAATCACATAGTTTTTTTGCTCTTTAGGAGACTTTTAGCCGCGTCCAAAAAATAGGTAGTCTAGAGCATTAGGAGGTGAAAAATTTTCAAGCCGTTATTTTATTATTACTAGTTTTTTTACCATTCATTTACAAACAGACAAATTTTTATCGAAACTACTTCTTTTTACCCTTCTTGTTGTTTTTTAATTTTTGGTCCGATGTGTAAGAACCATGAATATCTGCTGACGGATTGAGATCTTTTCCAAGTATTTCTCCGTCCATTAGGATTGCGAAACTTGCCTTTTTCTTCGTTGAATTTTGAAATCACAGTTTGAAATAACTTTCCATTACACATAAAAGTGGTCCAGAAATGCACTTTGCATAGTGGTTTAAAACGTGACAAACGTGATCGTCAACCTTTTAAGTGTAAAAATGCCATTTAAATGCTATAGTGTATTCGACAATTTTTTTTATATCTTAAGGAGAAACTTTTGAAGCAAATAGATTTTTGATTCATCTGCCTAAAAGTGAGATGGAAATTTTATTTATTTTATTGCTTATCGAATCAAAGTGAAATGTTTAGCAAAGTCGTAGGTAATCTTTTTTCATTTTTGAAACATTTTTATCGTACTTCTATTTTACTATTATCCCCTTTTTGCATGATTTGTGTCTCGTCTTATTTCTATTTCGTTCTGATCTCAGTTTCTTTGGATGTAATTAACATTTTTTGTATATATTGCTCCTCTGTTAGCTCCTAACCTATCAGATATTTTTCATCCTTGTGTATAACTTTTTTTATTTATTTCATTCTATTACTATCCATTCATATTTTTTGTCATTTCTGCTATTTTTTCGTACTGACTGTTTTGCATCATGTTTTTTTAGTTTCACTTAATTTGTGTTTCATTTTGATATCGTTTGTGTTCGCTTTTTGATTCATTTTTTTTTGTAATTTGTTTTCATTATTGCATGTTTTTCGTATTTTCGCTCATGGTGTCTATTTTTTCAGTTGTCTATTATTTTCGTCTTACTGTTTCATTTTCAACGCTTTTCAATCCCATTTACTTAATTTTTGACAAATGATCTTATTTTTGCTTTGATAAGGTCTAGTTTTTCGCAAATTTTTTTAAAGTTTTATCTCGTAATATTTACTCAATTTAAATTTTTCTTTTTACTTTCATTTGACCAAATTTTAACATATTTTTGTTAGTTTTTTGTCTTAATTTCGTATGATTTATATCTTAGTCATATCGTATTTTCGTCAATTTTGTTTCAGTTTTGTTTGTGTTGTCTGAAATATGAATTTTTCAATTTTGACGGTTTGGTGTGTTTTGTCTCGATTTCATTTCTATGATTATGTTTTGTCTTTAGGTTCATTATTTTCGTCCAATAATTCTTACAGTTTAGTTCGTATTTTTGTTGAATTTTTCATCATTTTTGCCCATTTGTCGAATCGGTTTCGTTCCAAATAACTTTCTACGTTTGTTCCATTCTTACTTCTCTCCAGTCTTGTTTTGTCTAACATTTCCTCTAAACTTAAAATTTTGAACCATTTTTTCTCCCTATTTGCCTGTTCTTTGTTTTATTCTGTTTTAAACTTCTGCTCGATTGCGTCTTACTTTTATTTATAGTTTGTCTCATTTTTATGTGAGGTTTCCATTGTATAATTTTTGTACTTCTTTTTTTCACTTTGTACCTAACTGTTGCGTCAAATTTTCCCATTTTTATTCTAGCATTGTCTTATCTCATTTTTGTTCTGGTTTGGTTCAAGGTCTCATTTGTTTTCCAGTTTAATCTCTGCCTTCACCTTTGCTTTAACTTCAATCTCATCTTTGCTTCATGTTTGTATTTGTTGTACTTATTGTACTTTTCTTATTGTTGGTTTATTTGTGTCTTACTTCTTCCTAATTATTGTGTGCTTTTGTCTCATCTCAATATTTTAGGATTTTTCAGAGTTTTCTGAGTATGTAAAGCGTGTTATTTTTATTTTGAAGATAGAGTTATTTTAATCTTTAATGTCTAACAAGACCATGATGCGTCTCCATTAAAAAAAAATGTTCCCGTATCGTGATACAAACCGTATATTACCGTTTTGGAGGTCTCCACCCCAGGGATACCCTATTATTTGATATTTTTGCATTGAGGGAGCTTTTTTCAATGGAGACGCATGGTGGTCATCCACCATGCCCACCATGCGTCTTCATTGAAGATCAGAAAAAAGATATTCCCAAATTAATATAAATACCTTCGTGACAGCTTGATGTTTCATGACCGCGCGATTGAACAGTAAGCTTGAAACAAAAGGGTAAACTCTCAAACACAAGCAAGGATATAAATGAAAAGCGTATCATTTTCTTCAATAGTGATACTGCCAATAATATGAAACGCGGAGTGCAAAAAATACCTAGGCAATATCACAATAGATTAAACAGAGAAAACAAGTGATCATCCGATCACTTTTTTACATTCGAACGGGCGAAACGGATTTACGGACTTTTTTTAATTCGAAAGCAACACTGTTTCGTTACTCTTTCCAACGAACACCACCCTACGTCAAAAAATCTATTACAATTTACGACACAATTTCCTGTCAACGGCCGCCACACGCTACCGCACAATTATTAATAATTCATAACCTAATCCTTTTTGGTCACGGACATCAGAGAAACAAATCACCTGATTACTGGCGTCATTTGTTGCGTGTAATGCACTTATAATGCAGGTAACGCACTTTCTTCCCAGCTGCAGGTGAAAATCGATACCCGTTCAGATTTACGACCAACAAAAACCTTACCTTTCCCACAGCACCAGGCCGTGATCGTCCAAGGTGGGGATGGTGTGCTGGGGATTGAGCGCCACAAAGTCCGGCCGCAACTGTTCACCCTCTTGGACGTTCAGCGTCTTCAGTTCCAGCTCCATGCCGATCAGTTTGGCCAGCAGTAGAACCGAACGGCACGGCGGCGACGGGGGTAAATAGTACAGTACCGGGGTCATCTGTTCCGTTCTGTGGATGTATGAATCGATGGTTGATTGAAGCCTCCCCAAAACCGTACAGTTATCCGACGACTCACTTGGAAAATTTGGACTGAATCACAGCTACACTTTCGATGCAGTTCCCCAGTTTGATGCGTGTAGTTTTTTTTTTCAACTATCCGACAATTCAAACATGAAACAACATTCCAGGTACTCGTCTCGACTAATACTGACCGCCTACGCGACCAAGGCTCCGCATCGAAGCCGAACAAAAACCAAATGAATAGTACCGAGGACTTACTTCTTTCTGATTGTCCGGTTGAGTCTGACCCCACCACCCATTCCGGGCAAGTCAAGTTTGTTTGATGGGTTCGATTGTGTTTTGTTTTCGACATAGGTAGGTATTACCGACACGATCGACGCGGGGCGCCATCAACAGCCAAGTGCTGTGGAGCCGACGACGGTACTTCATTTGTTTGGTTTGGTTGCCTAGCAGCGTGTGACAGCGCCGTGGTTTGGTTCGATTTTCGAGCGGCCTGGTAGCACGTGCTCTCTCTACGACAGGACTGCAGGATTGTCGCGTGCAGTAAAATTGTCAGGATGCAGTTCGAACTTCAGGTGATTGTCCCTTGAACGGTGACGTGGAGGAATGGGGGTTGTGTATTGTACTTTGATTACCACCAAAAGTAAAATAAATAAAAACTCAATGAACCGAACAGAACATTACGACAATGTATAATAAATGGATTGGAACGAAAGATAATGTTCCACGTTCCAGGAATTGTTTTGTGTGTGGATGACGCTGCTTACGCAGCTCTGTTTAATAGCAAGGGCTCTAATAGGATTTCCCATTCAGTTATTTATGACATTTTGGCTGCCTACTATGATTAAGGGTATGCAACAGTTTTACATGCTTCATATAGAAAGCATTTCCAAGCCTGAATGATATAGAAAGCATTTCCAAGCCATGAATGACTGATCGACTGATTTCTAGTGGCTGCGGTTTGAATGGACGCTGGAAACGCTCAACAGGATTAGGTAATAGAGGAGTATGTATATCTGTCCGACAAGTTTATCGTATTATTTGTGCTCTTCTTTTCCCTTTTTCTTTCGAGCAACAATTTATGAATATCCTAATGTTATGTTTATGCCATAATTACTTGGTCGGGAAATAATACCACAAAGGGGTATTGACAAATGTAGGCTGGAAGATAAACTTCCATCATAGCCCACATTTGAGGTGATTTAATGGTAGGACAATGCATGCGTGGCAGTACTTTTAGTTTATTGACACTAAGGTGTCATCAAATTCATTTTTGTTTGCTGTTATCAAAGACTTGTATGTAATCATAAACTATAATTAAATTAATTGGAAGGTAGTGTTCATAATGCGATCGCACGTTTGACGTAGGATTATTATTTTTTCATGCTTGCGGTTGAAGTAAGTGAGTTCCTACAAACTCAAAACTGGGATAATTGAACAAAAATAATAAAAACCTTACTGAGATTAACAGAAAGTTGCAATATTCACCTTTTTTCAAAGTAAATTGCGACAAGTATTTCATGAGATTGTGGCAAGCTTTACCTTCAGGACAATTGGAAGTTGGTCTAGACTTTGGCAAAAAAATAGTTGTCCTTCGTGGACGCGAATATATAACACCTATATTTATCTGATCATTCTCATTTGTCAAATTTTACGTCGAATTTATTCACATCTTTGAAGTAAGCTTCCTCACCACTCGATTTAATCTAGTGGTGGAAATTTTTACTTCGAAAATGAGGGTTAAATTTGTTATTAAATTTGGCAGATGAGAATGATGTGCTAAATATAAACATCAGAAAGTCAGAATATAGAACTCAGATGATATCACAGTAGATCAGGATACCTGATGCAGTTTTGAAAAAGAATTTACAATCAGAATCTCTTCTTCACGCAAACCTAAACTAATTTTTAACATATTTAGGTAAACTTCGATATAATATAATGATATATAATGATCATTTTTTCCCTAGAGCCGTGAAGTGCAGCATTCTGGTAGAGATTCGTTTTAAAAATGAGTCCCAGAAGCGTATCCTGTTTTTGAGCAACAGAAATCTTAGTAGAACATCCGAAGACCAAAAGCCAAGTGTTTCTTTTTTCATTGTATGTTTTTGATCCAATATGACAATATCCCAATAGAATGAAATTTTATTTGAGGTAAAAGTGCTATAATCAGTGATGCTGAGTTTTCTGGATATTTGCAAGTAGCATTATGGGTTGCATCATTAGGTTATGGGCCCAGCCCAACGTGATTTTTCGATTCGAAAGTGTTTATGTCGGTAATAAATGATCAAGTGTGAAATGAATCGTGTGCAGCTCGTTGACATCATACGAGATAGTGCTGCAATAGCCGATGAAGCCCTCTTACAGGCATAGCCGACGTGACTCCCGAACGTGAGCTTATCGTCAACCATAATCGCCAAAAACTTCAGAGATCGCTTCGAGGTGATGGTGCAGTCTCCGACTCTGATCACCGCCTGTTGCTCCGATTCACGGTTGTTCACAACCGTGACCTCCGTCTTATGATGCGCGAGCACCAGTTTCCTGGAGCGCATCCTGTACTCGACCTTGCGAGTACAGTGCGCGGCCGTCAACTCTACTTCCTCTATTGACTCGCCGTAAACCTCCAGCGTTATGTCGTCTGCAAAGCCAACGATCACATTCCCTACAGAGAACTTGAGTCTCAACACCCCGTCGTACATGGCATTCCACTACACCGGACCCAGGATAGAACCTTGCGGAACTCCTGCGATAATTTAGACGCACTTCTGACCCTCCTCCGTGTTGTAAACAAGTACTCGATTTTGGAAATAATTTTCCAGAATCTTGTACAGCGACAGCGGTACATGGATGCTCCTGAGCGCAAGCGCTATGGATTCCCAACTAGCGCTATTGAACGTATTATTCACGTCATGCGTGACGATAGCGCAATAGCGTATTCCCCTTCTCTTGCGCTAAAGTGCTACCTCCGCCGTCTTGGTGACGGAAGAGATGGTATCCAGCGTGTACCTGCGAACTGGTTACTTGCCAGACCGTGTGCACCCTCCGTGTACCAGTCTGTTGAGAATGATCCTCTCAAACACCTTGCACGCGGTGTCTAGCAGGCAAATAAGCCCATATGCCGATGGGTCCGCTGGTGGTTTCCCAGCCTTCGACAATAAGACCAGTCTCTGCCGCTTCCACCTGTCCGAAAAGAAACAGTAATCCAGACACCCCTGCATGACTGCCCTAAACAGCCCGGGGCCGTTTGTATCGCCAGCCACATTGCTAAGTTAGGGATACCATCCGGTCTCGGTGCCTTGCTCACCTATAGGGAGCAAGCGCCAGCAAGCCTCTAGTCTTGGCCATTACGATCTTGTAGGCGAAACCCCACGGATTTGTATTGGCACTCGCACATAGCCTATCGAAGCAGGCCCTTTTGCTGGCCTTAAACGCACTTCTTAAGCAAGTACTACACGAAGCAAATATTTGCTATTTTTGGTACGGATTTTTTTTTTGTGCAAATAAAATTCGTACCAAAAATAGCAAATATTTGCTTCGTCTGATACTTGCTTTAGCATCGATCTTGCAGAACCGAATGTTGCGCAGCGCTCTGTCCTCTCTTCTTCGTTTCGCGCACGCTGCATCCTCCGTCTTGCACGTAGGCACGCACTGTGAAGGTTAGCTATCGCGTCCGTCCACCAGTAAACCGGTGGCTTCCCATTCCTAGGTTGGCGAGCCCCCCTTGCGCTCCCTTCTCATTACCTCTTCGAATACCATGGCATCGAAGTGCGATGTCTTCCACCCGCGGACGGTCGGAGTGTTGACTCTACCCGTCGCTTGCCGCCTCTCGTTGTTGTCTACACTATAGCAGACCGGCTGGTGGTCGCTATTAGTGTAGTCATCGTCTACCCTCCAGTTCTGGGCTGGAGAACGTCACGTCAATGATCGAATCCGCAACATTTCTGCCGTATGTACTTTGGTTCCCAACGTTAGCCAGATCTAGGTTGAGCTTTGCCAAAGCCACCAACAAGATCTGACCCCTCTGGTTCGTGAAGCGACTTCCCCACTCGACAGCCCAAGCGTTGAAGTCGCCCGTCACCACAAACGGCGTTAGGCCCGTTAGCTTCATGGATAAAAGGTCGATCATCTGGGTGAACCTTTCGGTAGACCAACGCGGCGGATCATAGCAACTGCAGTAGAACATTCCGTTCATCTTGGCAACTACGTATCCTTCTTCTGAGGTTGAGACAACCTCCTGAACCGGGAAATTGCTCGTCGTACATATGGCCGCCATATTGGACTTATCCGCAACCCAATTGCCGTTTCCGGGAGGGATGCGGTAGAGGTCCGATATTTTGCAGCCGGCTCACCGGTTGGGCACCTGCCCAAGCAGCACACATTGTTGCAATGAAGCAAATGCAACTCTCAATGCAGCATTCAAAGATTGTAATAATTCGCATCCGTTACTTTTATTCAACTTGTAAATAACCGAAAAAGCGCAACAGGTGGAGCCTATATGCAACAAACAGTGTTATGTGAAATCATCATCTGCATCGATATTCGCTGCAGTATAGGAAGAAAAGAGAGGAGAAACAAAATTTAGTTTGTTTATCTTTACTCTCATTACTCTTCGGTGATGGTGTCGCGAAAATTCATATAACTACATACATTAGAAAAAACCTCGAATATATCGAATTTTTTTTTCTACTTACGCTTCTGATAGGCAGTAATTCTACCTGCGATTAATACCTTACCGTGCATTAGAAAGTGTTGTAAAAGAAATTTTTTGATTAAAACTTGCCAAATTATAAACAATGTTTTGGAAAACCATAGTTCAGAAAACCTTGATCAGTGGATATGCAGTGTTAATGGTGCGAAATATGAAATAACAAAACCATATTTCCAACAATAAACATTTATCATTCATTAATATTGAAGATGGCTGTTTACTGTGTGGTAGTTTTAGCAAATATATGCTTTAACAAGATGTTGCAATACATTTTCATCACTAGTTTGCTTTCGTAAGAAGAAAACATTTGTGTAACATTAATATGCAACATCATGTGACATTCTCGTTATTTAAAAGCATTATGAAATATGCAGTTAGAAATAGATTGCAGAAAACTGTTGAGCAATTTCTAGTGTTCAGTTACGAGAATAATACACGTAAATAACAAAATGTTGCTCAAGACTTTTAAATTTCTTTAGAGTAACCGGAAAAGTTTCTCGCACCGTTAAAAAAGTTTTAAAACAACAAATATTGAGTAGTCTCATTTGAAAACATGTTGCAAGTGCTGCTTGGGTGGGGCCTCCCATAAAGTATTTGGCATCCCGTTTCCCGGAACATACAGTACTGGACAAAAAAAAGTACGCACCTGTGATATGTTCAAACTTTCTTGATTTAGGTAGAATCTAAGGCAGATGGATAATCAAAGTGTTCTAACAAAAGACAGTACTGGAGGTGTACTTTCGAAAAATGTTAGATAAAGCGACATGAGAACGACATATAAACATAAAATGAGCTTATATTTGGAAATTGTCATTTTTCTTGTGGACAAAATAAAGTACGCATTGTAGTGATTCAACGTTCAAACTGATTTTTCTTTATTTTAGTATTTAGTTTGGCCACCTTTAACTTCAATCACGGATTGCAGGCGTCGAGGCATACTTTCAACGAGGTTTTTAATATGTTGGAAGTCGATATTTGTCCAAGCTTTTTCCAAAGCTTCAAACAGTTTGTCGCGGTTGGTGACATCTCCCTTGTCGACATTTTGATCCAAAATCGACCACAAATTTTCTATCGGATTTAAGTCCGAGCTTTGTGATGGCCATTCCAATAGCTTGATACGTGAAGCACGGAAACACGCAGTGGTTTTGTGGGCGGTATGCTTAGGATCATTGTCTTGTTGAAAAGTGAACTTCTTCTCTAAGCCAACCGTTCGCGCCGACTCTGTAAGATTTCTCTTTAAAATGCTGATGTAATAGTCTGCCGTCATTATGCCATCAATTTTCTCAATATTACCAACACCCGACCAAGCAAAGCACCCCCACACCATGATACTGCCACCTCCGTGCTTGACCGTCTTCTGAATATTTTTATCGACAAGTTTCTCACCAGGTTTCGTCCAAACTCGTGCTCGTTGTTTGTGGCCAAAGAGTTCAAATTTACTTTCATCGCTCCAGATAACCTGTTTCCAGAACTCTATCGGCTTGTCGATGTATTTTTGAGCGAAGTTGAGGCGTTTGATCCTGCAGATATAAACCTCAGCCAAAAATGTATGCTGAATACGAAGTAAACAAACCTGTTAACCTTTCGAATCAAAGGTCGTCGTTGGGCAAATCCACTCTTATAACCCATTTCCTGGAGTCTTCTGCGCACAGTTCGTTCAGAGATATTTAAATCAGCATTTTCACGAATCAATCGGCTGGTAGCGAAAGGATTTTTTACCACTTCTCGAGAAATTCGGCGATCATCGCTAGTTGTAGTTTTCCGCTTCCTTCCTCTACCGGTCCGATCGGCTACGCTTCCCAGCCCAGCCAACAATTTGGTCCATATATTTCAGTTGTTGTTGAGATATTAGCACCCTTGTACAATCTGATAAAGTTGTATATAACGTTCTATATGAGCTTATAAGTACCAAAGTGGAGGCAATATACGTACCAAAATGGTTCGCGCAGTTAAAGATATACAACTTTTTATTCCATTTTTTACAATTCTATAACAATTACCATTTGCATAAAATCTGAGGTATGAACAGCTCTGTTTGCTACTTAGTACAATTTTCTATTGCCATAATTCAAGCATACATGCAAAACTTTTCCTTATTACTTTAAAAGCAATAGCGCAAAATTACCTTTTAGGTAACAAATACATTACTTAAAAAGCAATAAAATTCTTCCCCAGTTAAGTAACAACACATACTGTCATATATTTAGCACGTGTTATGAGAGTACGACTATCTAATAATGGTCGTTTCAACCACATGCAACGTTTTTTCTGTCGAAAAATGCTCCCTTTCCACCTCAAGTCAAACAACCGTCGCATAAGTTGCACATGTTACAAGTTTTTTCAATCTCCAATTCATCCGGTGGGCGTGTATTAGTTCGCTCGTTGTATGCATACGGAGTAGCGAAAAAATATGACAAGAGCTGCCAAGCAACATTTTCCCCGTCATAGAGTATGCAAACGTTGATGATTTCAAAGACTTGAAATGCGCCTTAAAATGACATCACGATCTGTAAACTGCGTTAGAGAAAAATAAAAACATTCGCTTTCTTGCATGCTATTTACAGCACATAATCATTGGTTCATGGAAACTCATTTGGACCTGTTTGAATATACAAACCCATCCAGAACAATATTCGCAACTTCGGCAACTCTGGTCAGACAGTATTACATATTTCCATTTCAAGTAAACACTGGGGGACGAAACGAAAGTGTTTCTAATTGGACATTTGAGGTTGACGGTTGAGATTCTGATTGTGTGTGGATGAAGGGAGACAAAAATGAACCGGATCGTTGCATCAATACAAATGCAGCGAGTGAAGTCTTGCCAACACATGCATTGCGGTGCTTGGCTGTATGTTCTCCTGCAGAAACACATACAAGCGTGTGGCCGTCATAATTTTTATTACTTTTTGTTTGTTACTTTTTGTGTATAATGCGCAGTCATAAGACACAAAAAGTAATAAAAAATTGCCCAAAAGTAATAAAATATTCCCCGTTTGCGTTGGGTGTACATACAATTCCGTTTCACCCGTATTGTGATTCTACTACGAACTTAAACGCAGCAGTGTGTAACCTGTATTGCGAATAAATTTTGCATTATATACAACCTAAATTTTCCAAATAATAAAAAACATAAAATTGAGTAGCAACAATTTCATTTAATTTTTTTTAATGAGAAGTACCGCGTGCCATTTAACTTAGTACATTTTTTGGTATGTTTTATAATGATTGAGGTTGGATGCGACATTTTTCATTATTATATTTTACAAGGCTGTGTTCAGCCTCGAACCCCCAACGTTCCGATTACTGCTCTTATTCCCAACCCTCAAAGTCATTTTACGATGCTGTATATCAACGAATTTTATCCAGTACTGTTGAACGCCTCAAATCGTATGAGCCTGTAAATCGTATATAATTCAATGTTGACCAAAATCTATTTATAGACTCTGATGTCAATATGTAACTCAATATTGCCTCATATACGAAGAAATAATAACATGCGATCTGCATTGACCTTCTTTTTAACTGTTAGGCGATTCAAGCAATTGCAATCAACAAACATTAAAAATCTTTCAAGGCGTTGCCCATAATTATGCGAAACTCGACTGTATGTGCCATTTTTTGAGTGATTTTTTTTGGTCAAAACTGCGTTCATGATTTATACCTAATTCTTTAAATCTTTTAGGAACTAGGTTTTAAAAACCAGAGTTGCTGAAAGGGACGTTTTAATTTAAACTAAATTTGGCATAAAAATGGTATGATTCTTTACTATTCAACGATTTCGTGTTTCATAATAGACGATTTTAACTGTCGCGAAAAAGTAAATTGTATAAAATTCATTATGCAATCCTCTCACAACTGTTATAGGAGTTTTCAAGGAATATAAATATCAACGTGGATCACATGAATTAGAAATCCTACAATTTTGCACTGCAATTATGTTTAGCACTGTAGACAACTCTACTGCGATGAAACCTGATTTTTTGTGTGCATTTATACGAGGAACAATATGCAGTCTTATATCGCGGACTGTACGACCCATATATGATGAAAAGTAACTTGAACTGGTTATAACATGAACTTTATACAATTTCGATTGAAACTGGATTTTTATACGACTTTGTATTGCCATTTTTATATGATTTCTGGTTACCTGGGAGTTTTCCATGCTTTTTGCATATTTTTCGTGCTCCTGCTTCACTTAAATCATATTTTCGAGCAATTTCTCTATAAGAAAGACCTTCCTGACGGTTGTTAACTATAAATTTACGAATATATACGGAAATTTGCTTTTTCCCCATCTTATCCGATTGTACCGCACACTAATAATGATAAACAAATAATCAAATACATTGTTTCGACGTTTCTCTGCAGCAATAGGATTCTTATTGGACTTACGAGGAGTAGGGCACAATAAAAAATAAATTATCTGAGCTGAGAAATAGTAAACTGATGATGATATAAAGAATGCGTACTTTATTTTGACCAAGCGTAAATAGAGCTTAATTACAATTATGCTGAAGTGTGAATTTAATATGCAATTCTTTGACAAAACTATTATATCAATCGTTAGTATATTAGAAATACTACAACTTATCCGAATTCATCGAGTTCATATACCTTATATTAAAAAAGATACAGGGAGTACAACATTAGGATTGTGGGTGCGTACTTTTTTTTGTCAAGTATTGTACCATACACTTGGGAGACTCCACACAGTCCTTCGCTTTGTGGCCTGCACCTCCGCAACGCCTGAACAACTGGCTCCTATCGGTTCCCTTGCAGGTTCAGGACTTATGTCCTCCCTCAAAGCACCGGAAGCAAATGTCCGGTTACTGTAGTATGCTCAAAGGGCATACAGACCAGCCGACCATCAACTTGCTTTCTTTCATGGCCAGGTTAGCGACCGCCGACGGTAGTCGGAAGGTAGCTACCTGTGTCCCCGCCGGACCTTTGCGGAGGCGGATCAACTCCTTAGCCATCTCCACCCCGCACTTCACTTTGAGGGCTTGTGCAATGTCGCACCCCTCGGTGATTTCATCCAGGTTTTTAAGCTGGAGAGTCACCTCTGAGGTTAGTGCCCGCACTTGCACCTCGTTCCTTAGTACCTTTTCCGCTACCGTTTTGTATGTGGCTCTCTTGTTTTTGGCGTTCTTCCTGGGCTCAAGTATCATCTCGCCAGTGCAAGATCGGCCGGTACTCCGCATTTCCGCCCCCAGATCCTTGAGCTGTGGTGGTGAGGTCTAATGGCCTGCCCAAAAACATCTGATTGGTGATCGCTATTCTTGTAGCTGTCGTCTACCCTCCAGTTCGTGATCAGTCCCGGGCTGCAGAACATCACATCGATGATCGATTCCGCACCGTTCCTATTGAAGGTGCATTTCGTGCCAACGATAGCCAAGTCTAAGTTGAGCTTTGCCAAAGATTCCAACAAAATCTGGCCCCTCTGGTTTGTACAGCGACTTCCCCACTCGACAGCCCAAGCGTTGAAGTCACCCGCAACCACCAACGGTCATAGGCCCGTCAGTTCCACGGTTGCTTGATCAACCATCTGTGCGAACGTTTCAGTAGACCAACTTGGCGGAGCATAGCAACTGTAGTTGAATACTCCATCCACTTCGGCTATCACGTACCCCTCGCTGGAGGTAGACACAATCCCCTGAACCGGGGATCTGCGTGTCGTGCATATGGCCGTCTTCCCAGACTTGTCCGATACCCAGTTACCGTTACCGGTCGAGATGGGTAGGGGTCCGAGACGATGGCAACGTCTGATTACGACTCAGCAGCTGCTTGGTGTAGCAACTGCTGCGCCGCATAGCAGTGGTTCAGGTTTAATTGTATCACCCTCAAGCCTGCGGCTTAGTAGCCGGCCGTGCAGCCGGACACTTGGGGCCTCCCATGTGCGCCGCAGTCTCGTGCTTTATGGTCTGTACTACCGCAGCGGCGGCATAAATTAGACCTGTCGGGCCCTTTGCACGACCAGGATTTATGCCCCCGCTTAAAGCACCTGAAGCAAACGTCAGGCTGTTGGAAGATGCCCAGGGGGGCAGACCGACCAACCCACCTTCAACGTGGCCTCCTTCAGGGCCTTGTTACCCTCCACTAGTGGAAGCTTTATGGTAGCAAGCTGAGTCCCGGCCGGGCCCCTGCGAAGTCGAACTGCCTCCGCGGTCACAACCACTCCACACTCCCACTCAAAGGCTTGTGCTATGTCGCACCCTTCGGTGATCTCGTCCAGGTTTTTAAACTGCAGAGCCACTTCTGGGGTGAGAGCTCGGATTTGAACCTCCTCGCCTAGCACTTCTTGGGCCGCCTTTTTGTAGGCACAACCCTTGCCTTTTGCCTCCTTACGGAGTTCAAAGATCATCTCGCCGGTACGGGACCGATGAATTGACCTGACATCCACGCCGAGGTCTTTGAGCTTGGCCTCGCCTCTCAAAATCTCAGCGTAGCTAGACGCATCCGTCTTGAAAATGAGCGCGTCACCCTTCCTCCTCTTGTTCAACCCCTGCGGCTTTTTATTGCGCGTCGTTCCCGCTTTTGCCGCTTTTTGTCCACCCCGGTGGTCCATTCACTTGGCTGAACTGACGGGCCAGCCTTCCTGGCTGTCTCCGAACAACCACCCTCGTTTAAATTTCCTGGGGGCTGCTTCCCCCGGAAAGCCTCTAGTGCGCTTGCTGGTCGGTTCAGCTGAACAGGGTTTGGCGAACGATGCTGCAGCTGTTTGTGTGTATTTAGAAACAGGTGCAGCATTTCCTTTTTTAGGCTGGTTAAACCTTGCCTCCAGCGCGAGTGCCTTATTTTCGGCATCATTAGCCCACTTAAGAGCTTCCGCAAACTCGAATTTCGCGCTGCAGATATTCATACGTAGCAGCAAAAGACATTGTTTCAAGTCTTTCGAGATGTTGCTACGTTCGTCCGCGAACTTGAATATTTCGTCAAGTTGTACGGACACAGCCTCTACACTCGGGAACTTATTCATGTGTCTTTCTACCGCTGAGAGTAGCATAGCCCCGGAGATCTGCTCCCGTTCTTTGGCGGTCTTAGGTGTATCCACCTTGCCGCCAGTCTTTGTCGTTTCGGTTGGTGCTGCCTTAGGCTTGCCGCCTTTGCCCCAACTCGGAACTCCCCTGTCGGTATCGCAAAAGGAGTACCAACCTGTGCGACGCCTTTATCGACATCAGCCAGCCTCGGTGGAGACCGTGCGATGCCCCACCTGGCAAACGGGATTAGTAACCCGCCCGCCCCTTCCGCTACCTTCGTATCCTCGTCGTTTCGTAACATAAACATCCCCCTCCCAGCCGCTATCCTTGGTCATGGTGGAGTGGTCGCCTACCTGGTCCCATGGTGGCCTATGCGACCGTATGCCACCTCGCCGGTAAATCACTGAAATGTTTGTATTTTACACAAATCTGAATCGTACAGAGCTGAAGTTCATATATCAAGTACTTTCGGCGCGGAATCGATGATTGTTTGTTTCGAAACACTCAACTTTCTAGTGCATCGTTGTAAAACTTTTGTCATTTTTGGTAGTTGTGACATTTCTGGCATATATCAACATTGTTGACACCATTTAAATTAATTCACTTTATCAGATTTCTTCTTCAAACCTGTTTATTGAATTTGTTTTGACAAAAGAAGAACTATTTAATTGTATATTTTATCAATAATTTTTACCAATTAGGGGCCGTTTTTAAACCACGTGGTCATAAAAAGGGTGACAAGGGGGGGGCGGGGGGTTGTCAAAATACCACGAATGACCACGCACGGGGGTGGGGGTTTTAACGGAATGACCAGGTGGTCGTTTTTCCTGACTTATAATTTATTGTTGCCATTAAGTCAAGAATGAAACTTTTGCATTTTAGAAATATAGAATGTACTGAAAGTTTATTGATAAAAAGGTAAATAATTTAAGCGAATTTTTGGCACTTGACAAATGAAAAGACCCTGTGGTTAAAGTCGCAAGGGGAGGGGGGTGTTGGCTAAAAGACCGCGAAAGACTACGGGGGGGGGGGGGATATAAAAAGTGATCAAAATATGACCACGTGTAAGTAAGGGGCCGTTACTTAAAACCAGTTCTTCGAAAATAAAGTTTAAGTTGAAGAGTATTTCTTTCAATGGTAATACCGTTGTTTCAGATTTCAGATTTTTCTGCTGAAATTATTAGCTTTCGATCATCAGTTAATATTGAATTACCGTCTCAATTGCTCAAACTGATCCGATTATGTTTCGTGCCAACAGAACTTTCCCCTTTTGGCTAACATCCAACCCAAACCCAGGTAGGAGTCCGGTCCCGTTCTCGTTTCGTTTCGTTTTTTTGCGTCTTAAATCTTCTAATCCCCTAACTCAGAGAGATACAAAAACAAAGTCTTATCTCACTCCGAAACCTGACCCCTGGCACTAGCACTGCAAGCAGACGATAGATAAGCATAATGAATAACCGAAAACAGAAACAAAAATAAAATATTACCTGTCTCTCTAGCCGGGCTGCAATTTACACATCCGAAGAGAGAGAGAAAGAGCAGATAGCGGCAGATTTTGTACCGAAAAAAATTGCATCCTTGTTGCAACGCTTTAAAATCCCATTAGAGATGTTGTATTTTTAATTGACAAATGCTGTAAATTTTTCCTGGAACCCGATTAGCAACTCATCCTGTTTATCCTAATAGTTCTCTCGCTGTGTAGAACTATAAAAGATGTCCTTTGGATGCAGGGCGAGTTTAGTCCTTTAGAAACTGTACATTTGCAAGCACATAGTGATGCATCGTGAAAGGATCTTATATTTGCTCCTGTGGCTGCTGTTCAGTGTCTACGCAGAGCCTCAAGAAACTCCAATGGCTTCACACACCAGCGAGCGGCCGATACTGGAGAATCCTGCCTACGATCCGACGATTTATCATAAATTCGTTCCACAGGACGCCGTTCAACAGTACGTCCACTCGTACACCGGTCACAACTATCCGATGTCGAACAATCCAGCGTACGGTCCACCATCGTCTTCATCCTTCGAACCGACCGCCTACGCAGCAATTCCGTCCAAAGGCTTCGAAGGTTATCTCATCCCAGCCGCAACGGCAGCTCTAGCTCCGGCTGAGCGTACCACCCTTTTCGGTTCGTTCCGTTCGCTAATTCCGTCAGCCCGTTCGGTGGCATCCTTCATCGGTCAGTTGTTGTCTCTGGTGCTTGGATCCGCTGGAGCCGTTGCATTGGGAACACTCATGACGGCAACGCTGTGCTTCTTCACGCCCTTCTGTACGCTGTCGTTCCGATCCGGTCGAGGTTTGGCGATTGCGGAAACTGCCCAGGATGTGGTCAGCGCCATAAGTGAACAAGTTACAGCCGATCGAGTGAAGCGGGCTGCCGAGTTCGTGCAGGGCGCCATCGACAAGTTTCAGAGGCTGAACCAGGCCGTGAAGCGGGCTACCGAAATAAAGGCCGCAATGGGATTCGATCAGCCCAGTCAGTGATTTGGGTGTGAAATGTCGATTGGTTTGTATTTGATAAAGTATAGTTTGAAATAGTTGTAAAATAAATGGAGATCTTTTAGTCACTTTCAATCGTGTTTAACTCTCTTCTGACCATAACTCTTAAATATTCACTTACAAAACTCACATTAAAACATTAATTTCACGAACTTTCGAGTTGAGTAATTTTTTAGGAAATTGGGACCACTTGCATTTTTTCAAATTTTTCTGCTAAGATGATCCACAAAACTTGGAGAACAAGTCAGAAAATATGACAAAAAAAAGTATTTTTTGAAACTCGATTTCAACCAAAACAGTTCAGCAATTGAAACACATAAAAAAATAGCAAAAACAAGATGATTTACGATGTTGACTCTGTTGTGGAAATCTTCCTAAACTTCATTTGAAAGATACACAAGATAAACAAATCAAAATTAATGCCCTTGAAAGTTTCTGTTACGTTCGCAGGCTATGTAAAAGCAACTGTTGCACTAAACAAAAACAAACAAAGTATTGACGTTCACATTGAAGCGAGTAAAAATGGAAGTTTTTATAGGAAACAGAGGAAAACGGTCCGAAACGCAATGAAAGTATTTTCATTAACTCAGTGAACGTGTATAGTTCCCACCCTGGGTTGGTGAGAAGAACGTTGACCAATATTTAACGGTTCTAGATTGACATTACCGAACAACCTATTTATTGTTTTGGCGACTTCGGTGCCACTTGTAATAACAGAACCCGAATTTCTGCAATAAAAACGTGTCTGTACGAGTTTCGAAAAAAAAAAACTAGAAAGTTGAGCCATTTCTTATCAAATAATGACAGTGATTTCGATTTGTTATTGTACCCGACTATTTCGATCATTCACCTTATATTTTTTATTAAAAAAAATGAAATGTTAGTCTAGATAAACTTTCGAAAAAACTTAAACGCCATTATTTAAACATCCAATGGCGTGTATTTTTCGTTCGCGACAAGCCATTGAAATAACAACTGTTTGCCTCTTCACCCGTACAATTATTTGCAGCTCACAGGTAAATCACCAGTTCGGGTTGCATGCAATGCAACCCATCATCGAACGACGGAAATTGTCTGTAATATAAATAAAAGCTTCGCTTGGTTGCGACAAAACTGATGGTTAAATATCGCGTCATGGAGGGTACAATAAATTTACTGGAATAAATTTACTTGGAGGGTACAATGGCGCATCGCACAGACGTTTATATAGGCACTTGTGTTGACATTCGTTGTCCGTGGTCAGTTGTTGGAATCAATACTGCAATTATGGTTCTTGCTGAAAGTGATGACTTTTGCGCGTGGTTTTTTCTTTCCTCAGTCACTATAACTGTCCAAATCAAAGCAAGCATTGCTCTGAAATATCAGCAGGGGGGAAGTTTAGTCATTTCACCGCGCGCGCATGACAAAGTCATAATTTTATGAATCAAATAGCGCAAAAAAGTGATACGAGAGCATGACTTTCAACTTTCTCAAGATCTGGTTGCCTTTCTACCAGCCAAACGTTTGACGGTGTCACGCCAGAGCGGTCAGCCGTACGCCATTCGTGACGAAAATAAAATGCAAGTGTGTGTTAACACCGGTCCCAGGCAGAAAAGACACAAAAGTCAATTTCATGGTCCACAAATCAGTAGTGAAGGCTTACTAACTACGGAAACTACTGACATGGTTCGGTTTTATGATCGACGACCTTGGTCAATGCCTGCACGGAATTGCTCAGCACCTGACCGACAAGCACATACACATTGACAGGGTAGGACAGATCGCAGTAAAATTTTATCACCAAAATCGAACAACAACACATTCTCGATCTTTCGGTTAGCTGCCGTGGCATGATGTTTACCGGCTTAAATATTTGGCTTGCTTTTATCGTCCGCAAGCGGAACGAGAGGAGACAGATTGCCGGTTGACGCACAATTACAACACGACCGGTCCGTGTTTTGTGATGTGTTCGCGTGTAGAAGCAAAAGATGGAGCTTTGGGGCGGAGAAACTGCTCGAATCAACTGTATGTGTAGTGTGATAAGTTTGCAAACGCCAGGGTTCAAGCCATTTCGAAAGGTAAAATATGGAAAAATTAATACTGGTTCGACTTTCTAGAACAAAATTATCCCTTTTGAAGTAGAATACTTTTCTCAGGAAGTTCGGCTACATAGGGATGTGAAATGAAAATCTAAAACCGAAAAAAGTGAAAAATATGTCCAATTTCAAATGCTAATAAATCGGTTAGTATTCGATGGATTTCCTTCGTTCTTGCAGCAATAGATTGGAAAATCTTCTAAGATTCTTCCCAAAATAAGATAATTGTAATTTTATTATTCACACTATTGTACTATTGAAAATAGTCAAGCCTTGTCAAAACGAAAAATTCGACCTCTGATTGGTCGTTATATGCTTGCTTCCCAAGCACGGTCGACAGGATCATATACCTTGCAATTGAAAACATGCTATTTGGCCTATATAAGAGCCTGTTTCAGCCGGAGCCGCTCATAATAGTTCTAGACAGCGACAACAGCAGTCGTCCTTCCTTAGCAGCAGCACTAGCCCTGTGGTTGGTCACCACGTCTCAGGAGCAGCGCGGTTTTTCTCAGCGTGTGTCGCCAGACAGCCATTATTCCCCCCGTGTTGGGGCAGCATGAAGATTGCCAGCAGGAAATCCAATTTTGGAAATCAAAACGCCTTTTTGAAGGCAAATAAACAAGTCATTGAAAGTTAATAATTTTTGTCAACGCCAGCAAGTATTCTGTGTTGCATCCTAGCAATTTAAATTTGTCGCACCCGTATAATTTACTGAATGTGAAATAGCTTCCACAGTGCATGTTGTCCGTGTATCTTAATTCCCCCAATGTTAGGGCAGCTCAAAGGTTGTAATTAGCAACCGATTTTGAACCGCAACATGCTTTTTTCAAGGCAAATAAAAAATAATTGAAGGTTAATAGTTTTCTGGCATCAACACAAGCAGACATTCTGTGCGGGATGCAATCAAATTCTGTTGTAGTTGTCTATTTTTTACTTTATTTAGTAAACTCCCCACTGTAGGGGCAGCGCAAAGGCTGCGATCAGCATAACCGACATTGAATAATAAACTGCCCTGTTAGAACGCATTCACAAAAGCAGTTAGTTCGACTATGCAGAGCTAATATGAAGACGATTCAATCAATCAGCGTAAACAGAATTTCGTCGTCTCCCAGCTGCCAAGTTGCAACATGATGCAACACGCAACAGCGAGCAAACGAAATCGCTTGATGTTACAAACCGCAATGAAATACGGGTTAAAACCGTTGCGTGTGTGAGAGCACCATCGGTGTTCATTCGCTGGATACACTATCTACTGTCTACTAAACGCAATAATCTGCTTACATGCGACACGGGGACGGGAACATTTTCTTCAACCAAGCTGCACAACACGACACAAAACATGTTATTTTGTTGCTTCAATGAGAGTGCTATCGGTCCGGCTCGACAAGAAATCATTTTTGTGCATCCGTGCTACGAAACTGAGGAAAAACTTTAGAAACCGAAAAAAGAGGTGGAGCTTATCAAATGATCGCTCTGAGCCGGAATGAAGTCACACATATTTTTCAAGTTATGTCGATCCACCACGTACAAAAAATAATTCATTCCTATTTTCATCCCTATATAAGAGCCTGTTTCAGCCGGAGCCGCTCATAATAGTTCTGAACAGCGACGACAGCAGTCCTCCCTTAGCAGCAGCGGGAGCGAGCAGTGGGTACCATCGATAGCGGATAGCGGCCACAACTGTGGCATGGCTACGGATAGCGTTGCAGTTGCTCAGCAGTTGGGCCAGCGTATAGCGGCCACAACTGTGGCATGGCTATGCATAGCGTAGCTGTTGCAGCGGGTATATCAGCATCGATAGTAGCAGGGTCAGCTGATGCAACGACACTCCCTTCACTGAAATGCTGTTTCAGTGTGGTAGCGGGAAGCATCAGCAGCAGGCTTGCATGAAGTGAATACATCAGCCAGCAACTTTCTCTAAGGTCTCTGCCATAGTAGACGCGAAAAGCGGCGTGAACCGATTCGCTCGGCCGTAGGTTGATGTACAGCTCTACTGATGGCTGTACATTAACCTACAGCTGAGCGTCTATTATGGCAGAGGCCTAATGGGAAAGTTGTATCAGTTTGTTCAGAAGAATATTATTGTCGGTAATATTACAGAGTTGCGATTGCGTAAATCCGATTTGAATTGAACAATTGTTCTTTTGAGAACAAATCACACACTTATTTGAAGAGTTAATAGCTTTTGGTACCAATAACAGTATAGTGACAGTCTTAGCGGTAGATGCAGATGCAGCCGGTACTTCCCTGAGGCCGATGTAAAGGTGAATGGGAGCAGCACGGCGAAACAGTTCGGGTTATGCTTAGACGCGCGTCATTTTTCGTTGTTGATATTCCCCACATGAAACGACGCGCTTTCGTATGATAGCGGTGGTATTAGCGGTAGATACATTTGCCAACACTTCCTCCAGTAAAGCCGTGTCTAGTTTTCAATGTGAAAACACCTTTCTCATTGTGTTGACCGTGCGCCTTAGTCCTCACTATCAAGGTAACACAGAGATGTAAGATAAACACTACATCCTATGATAAATTGAACAATTGTCCTTATAAGGACACCAAATGAATTAATGAAGATTTAATTTTGAATTAGAATACTTCTCTCGGGAAGTTCGGCTACATAGGGTTGTAAAATGAAAATCTAAAACTGAAAAAAGTGAGAAAAATTTCAAATGCTAATAAATCGGTTAGTTTTCGATGGATTTCCTTCGTTTTTGCAGCAATCGATTAGAAAATCTTCTAAGATTCCTACCAAATGCATGAAATTGCAATTTTAACATTCAAACTATTGTACTATTGAAAACTCTTAAGCCTTGTCAAAACACAAAATGTGACCTCTGATTGGTCGTTATACCGCGCTTTCCCAAGCACGGTCGGCAGAGTTATGGACCTGGTAAATTGAGAATGCATCATTTGGCCTATATAAGAGCTTCATCAGATGATAAACAAACATTTCATCGGATAATTAATTGAACAACTGAAATTTGAAGAACACAAATGATTATTTGAAGAGTTAATATTTTCTCGTTTTGCTCTATAATCCAAAGTTAATTATCTACATCTACATGCATACTCTGACTATTATTACGTGTTTGCGTCGCTTCGTGTTTGGCTACGGTCATGCAGAACGCAAATAACGGCGCGATGCGATTCGGCAAGACGAAATCTTTTGAAATGTATTGCTCTACTTCGCCTTAAAAAGAGCTGTACATTTCACCACGGTAAGGCGAATCGCATCGCGCCGGCATTCGCGTTCTGCATAACCGTAGCCTTTGTTCCGTTCCCGTTTAATGATGTCGTATTAAATGTGCATATTACAATTCGGCAGCACTTCAAATTCTCATTTGCACAAAATTTAAAAATATCCAATGAACTTCATTCAAAATATCAGACAAATAGAAATTACAATACTGCCAATGAACGGTCAACGTTTATTTACTAGAAAAAATGACTGACACGCAAGCAGCCAGGTTATCTTTCTTGTAAAAGTATTCTACTTCAACCTTGCGGTCGTGGCTTTGCATACAACCTTCTTGTGATTTTTTTTTCTATCTTTTAAGATGATTGTTTTTAAATACATTTCTTTTTTTTCTTTTTAATTGCTTCATTTTTCTTTTTAATTGCTTCATTTTGAAATTACTTTTTTTTGTAATTGCTTTTTTTTTCTTTTTAATTGCTTCATTTTGAAATTACAAAAAAATTCTAACAAAGGTGTATAGATCCTGAAAAAATCTGGAGAACCTGTAATTATCACGGAAGTTTGTCTAATTTGGAAAAACTAAGGAAGACAATAATTTTTTTCTAGTCTATTCCTTTTAACCTCAAATTACCAGTATACGTGATATAATCATCATAGTTACACACAAGGCTTTGAACTACCCCTACCTAGGTTGAGGGGATTGACGGTTTTGCAATTTGTAATATCTGGTTTGTCTTCACGTAGTAACATACTCGTTCCGTTTATGTATTACACAAGATATATCCAGTCTAATAAGGATAGATGCTAGTTGCAAAACACCTCAAACGCTCTTCGAAAAGACTTTGATGGGCTCTTTGGTTGTATTCAAAAAAGGAAGTAATAAAACTTAACCTAATAACATACTGCATAACCATTGTAAAATGATTTAATAAGTATATAAAGCTCATCAGATTCTTTCATTGTAACAGCCGTAAAAAGACGAAGTTGAATGTTAATGACAATAATTGGGTAGAATGTTCGAGTCATTTAATACTTTGATGAAATGAATTGAGTACAAGATAAATTCAGATTGATTGATATCGTCCTCAACGGATTAAGCAGTTTTAATTGACTATTGTGACAACTAAAACATGTTTTTTTACTGAGGAGCCGAGAAGGCTCAGTAAAGGAATTTGTTATAGTGATCAAAAGATTGCGATACCAACTTCCTCAAAGTAAACTCTAATAATAATACCAACCAAGAGATATTTTGCAAAGAATGTACAGGGTAAAAATTGTGAATGCGCTTGGCCAGTTGGATTGCATCTGATTATTGAACGTAAACTTAAAACTTGAACACTATAGTCACGTATGGAATTACTGAGCAAGATCGCGCCAAATGACCTATGGTCGAATATCGATCATTTTTGATTTGAATAAAACTTTGCACACGTATTTGGCTTAGCAAACTGAGCATTTTTCACAGATGGAGAGATTTTTTACACCCATGAGTTACATTCTAAAAGAGCGTATACCTTTTGGCATAGGTTTTATTCGAAGCATTGTAGCCCAGAAACCGTTGGTTGTATAGAAAAACTGTCTGAGAATGAGTTGTAGGGAACTAAAAATGCACCATAACAAAATACACATTGTACAAAAAAAAAGATTTTTGACCAAAAAAATTCCAATTTAAAAAAAAGAGTTGAATTTTTCCAAGAAACTTAACGTTAATACGCAACTTTTTAAAAAAAGTCAAGGATGGAGAAATGAAAAATAATTTTTTTATGGTAGACTATTTTTTTAATAAAAATTCTAATTCAAACATTTTTGTCACTTTCTGTTTCCGATGTTTATGCTGCTGCTAGCGGAAAAAACCTTGCAAATATGCATCTTTTTGTTGGTGTTAATTTTACGACAGCGGCCGGCGCCCCATCATTCTGATTCCAAAACCGCACCAGTGACATGCGGACGCTAGGTGATAGCAGCTGAAAGGAGGAAATACAAAATAGTACCGGTCATCTCGTGCCGGTTTCACCCGTAATGCTGGTGGCTTTAGTAGTAAATGGCTACTGCAAAACACTTAAATGGCTGGAATTCTGGACGGACTAACCAGGAAACTATAATCGGCAACTGGCACCTTTTGGTGCCTCGAAATTTTGGTACAGAAGCGACTAATTGAATTTTCTGTTTTACCAAATGCTGCTGCTAGCGAAAAAACCTTGCAAAAATGCATGTTTGTGTTGGTGTTAATATTATGACAGCGGCCGGCGCAGCTTTCAAGAAACATTTGTCTCTACCATTCCATCACCTATGTAGCCCCTCCCTCTTTCTAATTATCTGACGAAGCCTTGGTATAAAACGTATCGTTCGACAATTTCACCCCATCAGTTTCATTATTAAACCGTACCGGGTACATACGGACGCTCGGTGTTAGCAGCTAAAAGGAGGAAAAACAAAATAGTACCGGTCATCTCGTGCCGGTTTGACCCGTGATGCTGGTGGCTACTGCAAAATACTAAAATGGCTGGAATTCTGGACAGAAACCAGTAAACAAGAAATCGGCAACTGGCACCTCTTGGTGCCTCACAGTTTTATAATAGAAGCGGTTAGTTGATTTTATGTTTTACAATTGCTGTTGCTAGCGGAAAAAAACCTTGCAAAAATGCATGTTTATGTTGATGTTAATTTCACGACAGCGCTAGGTGTTAGCAGCTGAAAGGAGGAAAGACAAAATAGTACCGGTCATCTCGTGCCGGTTTCACCCGTTATGCTGGTGGCTGTTGGTAATAAATGGCTACTGCAAAATACTAAAATGGAGCCTCGAAATTTTGTTACAGAAGTTTTGTAAAAGAAGCGTTGCAATTCCCTCTACTATTTGCTTCAATGGAATATTTTTTTTTTTTTTTTTAAGAATACGGTAGTCAACGTCATGCGGTCGTGTCTTGAATACCACCCTCCTACTTTTTTAGGACAAAGCCTGTTGGAGCTAAATATAAATTTTTTTAACAGAAAATATAATGTACAGAGGAATAACTATAAATATGAAAACAGTTGAAAGAAATACCCAAGTTGGAGATCTAGGAAATAATTTCGACTCTAAGATGACCTTTGTCAACCATTATAATAACATTTTATATAAGGTAGCTAATATACTCGTTAAATAGACAAATTCATAACAGATTGTAGATTGTATTAATGAATTGTAGTAAACATTAGTATGTTTCCCAGTGATCTAATGTGTGATAATTGGAGAATAATGAAAAAGGCGGAAAATTCAGTCGTTTATAATTCATTCGTGAGTAATCTGATGTTTTAAAAATGATGAAATTAACTATAAACTTCACAAAAGGTTGTAAATTTCGTATCCAACATTTTGGTAAAATTGGTAAATCAAATTAGAGTTTAATAGTTTTTAATTCTATGTCCGCAAAACTTCAACCCTGTACCACTCGCGACTGCTCGAATCAATTTCTGTTCTCCCTCCCATGTATGGGTGGTGGTTTAGCTCCACACATCAGCGTTTGCCGGTCGGCCGTTTGTTGCGGGAGTTGCCGGGTGACGCTGAATACAGCTACAAATGGCAACGACAAACGGTAAGTGAGGGACCGTGTGCCTAACGACGTTGGTTGGGGTCTGCAGAGCTTTTGGGGATACCCTTCGTCCGATCCAGAGTAGTAGTAGTAGTAGTATAAGCAGTTGCGGAAGGCAGGCTCCTCTTGCGCTTCCATCAGCTTCCATTGTTTCTCTCTTGGCTGCTCGGTGGCGGCTACGGAACTGGTCTATATCTCGCAGGGGTCGCATCCAGTTGGCGTCAGTTCAGTCGTGTACTTCGCTGGTTGAAGTCGTTTTTAAAGTGCCTTTTCTACTACTTCTTACTTCTCGTTGTGGTGCTCTTTTGTGCTAGCTTTTTTATTGTTCGGATAAAATCTTCTAAGAAAAAAGTTAGTGCACAGCAGTGGTAGGAGTTAGTCAATCCAGTTACTGATAGATTTCGGGTTTTTTTCTTCTTTTTCGAACACAGAAACAAAATGGATTTCTACTATCTGCCAGGATCTGCGCCATGCCGCGCTGTTCAGATGACCGCCGCCGCCGTTGGCGTCGAACTGAATCTCAAGCTTACCAATCTAATGGCCGGTGAGCATCTCAAACCGGAATTCATAAAGGTAAGTTTTTTTCCGGTTCGCCGGTTATTTTTTTCTAACTTTTTCTTGCCTTAATTTCGACCAACGCCTATTTGCGAACCGGCAGAAAAACGCCATTTTTTCGTTTATCTCTTTCATGTTGTGCTGTATGCGTTTGTCTCTGTGAAGAAAAAAAAAATGCAAGTCATGAACAGACTCCGCTCAATGCACCAACGCCGCCGCCTATGAAATTGCCGGTATAGAAACTGTTCGAATTAAGTGAGTGATCGTTGCATTCCGATGTGAGTAATGAGGAAAAAAAACGGGTGAAGGCTATGCGACACAGTCGTGAGGAATTGAATGTGAGCGTGGATGGAGGTGTGTTCTAGGGCGCACTGTCGATTAGAATTGCCGATTGGCTGCTGGACAGGTCAGCCAGTAGGCGTTGAGCGTGGCGTGGGTTGATTTATGTGCTCGAATTTCGTTGTGTCTCGAAGTGGAAAGCAGGCGGCAAACCTACAGTGCGCGATGTCATTGCACTTTTTCCACCTTCTTTCATGTTTGCATGTTTTGTGGCGTTCGATTTATGACTTTGCGCTATATCCTGCTCGATTTGTGGCCCTTCCTTCCCCCCGTAGATTAACCCGCAACACTGTATCCCAACGCTGGTGGATGGCGACTTCTCGCTGTGGGAATCTCGAGCCATTATGGGCTACCTGGTGGAGAAGTACGGCAAGGATGACTCCCTCTATCCGAAGGAACCACGAAAGCGGGCTCTGGTTAACCAGCGATTGTACTTCGATCACGGCACTTTGTACCAGCGTTTCGCGGACTTCGTTTACCCGCAGGTTTTCGCCAAGCAGCCTGCCGATCCGGAGAAAGAGAAGAAGATGCTGGACGCCTTGGAGTTTCTGGATAAGTTCCTCGAAGGTGGCAAATACGTGGCAGGTGATTCATTGACCATTGCCGATTTGAGCATTCTGGCTACGATTTCCAGCTTCGATGTGGCCAAGATCGATCTGAGCAAGTACGCTAACGTGTCCAGTTGGTACGCACGGCTACGTAAAGATGCTCCCGGTGCCGCCATCAACCAGGCCGGAATCGAAGAGTTTGCAAAGTACTTCGCCAAGTAGTCTTCTAAAATCTCAATGCTAAACTAATCGTATTATGTGATAATGCATGGTTTGATACCCCGAATAAAGTTTTCTGTTGATGTTTTGTGTTCAATCATTTTTTTAAAAAATCGTTTGTTTGCAATTTCAAGTTGAATCCGCAACACTGCGTGCCTACGCTTGTGGATAATGGATTTTCCCTGTGGGAGTCCCGTGCCATTATGATCTTTTTGGTGGACGCCTATGGCAAGGATGACAAACTGTACCCGAAGGAACCCGAAAAGCGGGCGGTCGTGAATCAACGACTGTATTTTGACATGGGAACACTTTATCAGCGCTTCGGAGATTATTATTATCCACAAATTTTCGAAGGGGTCCCGGCTAATGCAGAGAACTACAAAAAGATTGGTGAAGCGTTAGGGTTTCTGGACATTTTCCTCAACAACCAGAATTTTATTGCTGGTGGAGACAGTCTGACGCTTGCCGATCTGAGTGTGCTGGCCTCGCTAACCACCTTCGAGGTGGCGGGTTATGACTTTTCAGCTTACAAAAATGTGCAAAGCTGGTACGAAATGATTCAGAAAATCGCCCCTAGAGCGGACAACAACCGCAGCTGGGCAGAAGCTGCACGACCACTTTTTGATAAAATTAAATAGAGTTTTCCCCCGTATATTTTTAGTGCAATAAACTAGCGAATAGAAAAATGTGCGTTTTAATTATCAGAAGGCCACTTGAGTCACTGCCGATTGTGCGACGCTCTCATGATTCACGACATTGAATTTATACTTACAGCTAAACCCTCAACATACCATTCCAACGCTGGTGGATGGCGATTTCTCGCTGTGGGAATCCCGTGCCATTCAGGGCTACCTGGTCGACAAGTACGGCAAGGATGACAAACTGTACCCGAAGGATCCGAAGAAGCGTGCCCTCGTCAACCAGCGGCTGTACTTCGACATGGGAACTCTGTACCAACGCTTCGGTGATTACTGGTACCCGCAGATTTTTGCCAAGCAACCGGCCAACCCGGACAATCTGAAGAAGATGGAGGAAGCCGTTGGCTTTCTGAACACGTTCCTCGAGGGTCAACAGTACGCGGCCGGTGCCGACCTGACCATTGCCGATCTGAGCCTGGCGGCGTCGGCTGCCACTTACGAGGTCGCCGGGTTTGACTTCTCCAAGTATCCGAACGTTCAGGCGTGGCTGGAACGGTGCAAGAAGAACGCCCCGGGCTACGATTTGAACCAGGCCGGAGCCGATGAGTTCAAGGCTAAGTTCTTGTCCTCAGTTTAGGGTGGAACGACTGGAGGAAACGAATCTCGAGCCAATAGAAACTAAGCACAAAATAAAGGCAAGCGGCTTGTTTGCGAGATTAAGTTATAATAGCATTTTATTTTCTTTCATTTCACTTGTGGGAAGGAATGTAAAGCTGGTTTGATTTCCTAAGCTGCGACAGAAATTTACCGTTTGGCCCGTAGGAGGGAGAAAAGCAACATGTTTAATGACGGTAATCCAGTTTGTCGTGGATTTCCGTCTCGACACCATTCGCGTGAGCGTTATACTCTGCATTGGAGCAATTATTGCGGTGCAATTGTGGCGTGGGTTTTTGCAGGCTGCGGTTATTCTTCATTCGCAATTTTTACTATGTTCGTTAATTTATTTTCCACGCCAGCAATCTTAAGTTTTAAGAGCAAAATGGGATTTAAATGTTAATCGCATAGAAATCGAACCAACATTTTTCATCACCTTCAATGCAAATCGTTCGGTGACACCCTGTACTGACCAACTATAACCATGCGCTTGCATGCAAGCAAGAGTATGCTATAATTTTATAGTTTTGAGTGCATGTAAACGGGCGAATGCGTTTTTCTGGTTGATCAAAGCAAGCCTGTAAATTTTACGCTGTCGTGTTTGTTTGGTTATCTTTTCGGAACAATTTGTGTAATTATTCGAGTGAAAACCGTTTTACGACAAAAGTTTGGTTTAGTGAAAGGTGAGAGCTAGTTATTGATCTTCATGATGTATGAGAGATCGTGAAAATGGTAACATTTCTACACGAACATTATATTTTTATCTCTCATTGTTGCGATTGAATATCACGCTGTCTATTGTGAATTACTGAGAAAAAATACCACCAAAATTGATTTATTGTCTTAAACCACTCTATTAAGCGCTGTTGAGCTTTGTAAACCTATAAAATGTATCATGACATGTTTTCGTTGGGCCTTTTGATAGGCCTAAGGCAACAAGCAACTGTTGGTGTTCCTGTGTGCTACAATCTAAAGTCATTACATTTCAATGCCTTATTCTCCAACGATTTTTTGACTATATCATGGATGAGTTTCTATTATTATTGAGGCAAACTTTGAAAATTCCATCTCTAGTAAAAAAAATGCATTTTGGTATATTTTGTCTTAATTTTGTGTTATTTTTCTTAAAGATATAGTTGTGTTCCGATTTTATTATTTTGTCTTATTCTTCCCAACAAACAATTTTGTTGATTTACAGCTTAATAAGCTATTAATCAGTGGATTTCGGATGAACTATAGCTTGACAAGCCGTTATCCAACAAAATTGTTTGTTGGGTTATATTATCTGCGCCTGATTTTTGTTTCTACCTGTTCCATCATTGTTTTATGTTCGCTTGTTTTCAACCTATAACTAATCTCAATTCAATCTACTGTTTAAATTTTATTAATTTTTGTTTTACTCTTATCTTACATGTTTGTCTCATTTTATTTTCATTTTTGTCTTATTATTGTCGTGTCTTTTCTTGCCTCATTGTTGGTTGCTCCTGATACCGTCAAAGATTATTTATGTTTCATTTATGTCACACTTTTTTGGTCATTTTCGAGTTTCATTTTTTTTAATCTAATTCACTGTGATATTTTCGTTTCAATTTTGGCTTATTTTTACTTTATTTTAATTTTTTCCATTTTCCTCTCGTGTTTGTTCCAATTATCACCCTTTTCTGGCTCAATGCTCAAGCTTTATCTCAGTTTTGTACTATTTTTTTTTTTTTCAATAAACCTCTGCTTTTGTCGATTATTTTTTGTTTCCACATTACTTTTGTCTGATTTTTGTTCCTATTTTCGTCCCATCTTTGTACTTTGGTTTTAAATTTGTAACATTTTAATCTAAATTACGTTTTCTTTTTCACTAATTTTAGCTCGATTTCGTTTTATTTCAGCTAAATTTTTGCCTCATTGCACATTCAGTTTTGCTCGATATTTTTCTCATTTCTGTCACTCACGTCGTTTCATTTTTGTCTTACTCATGTCTCTTTCATGTTTAAATTTTACCTCCCATTTCATTTTTGTTTCGGTCTCATCTTCTCACATTTTTGCTTCTTTTTGGTCTGTTTTTTGACCTCTTTTTGGCTCAATTTTGTCTCGGTTTTGTTCCTCTTGATTAGTTTTGTATTTGTTTACTTCATTTTATTTCTACTGTATTTGTATTTAAATTTTGTTCTTGTCATATTCTGGATTCGTTTTAGCTTGTTTTTGTCCTACTTTCGTGTATAATTGTTCTCATTTCTATCTGTTATTTTTGATTTCTTTTTGTTTTTTTTTTTAGTTTCTGTTCTGTTTGATTTTTAGAATATTCAACTCTTTCATTTTTCGTTCCCATTCTCATTTTCTGCCCCATTTGTTGAGTGTTATTGCTCACTTTTGTCATTATTTTTAATTTTTGTATCTCATTTATTACTTAACGCTAACTTTCATTTTTAAATAAATGTTAGGTGAAGAATAAAAGTATTCAATTTCTCAAATTTTCAAAAAATTTTTTTTTTCATTTTTTTTTTTATTTTTGAAATTATTTTTATTCAGGTATTTTTATTTAAGTATTTTAAGTTTTTTTATTTTTAAATTTTTTAAACAATTTTCAAAATTATTTTTTTTTAAATTTTTTCTCTTTTTTTTCCTTTTTTACCAAGCGTTACGTATTTTGTAGATATTCTCTTACGATATATTAGCTCTAGAGAAGCCATATTTGAAATTCAAGAAAAAAATTTCTTTGCTCCTATATAAAATCGAGTCTAAAATTACACGGTGACAAAAAAGTCCGGTCACACTTTTTTGGGGTCGCCTGTAGCCTACACGTTGCATCTCTCTGGTGCCATCTATATGTCAAATGAAAGGGTTAACTTTGCTGCCCAAAGTGGCAGAGTTTCGTTTCTATGCAGTTTGTTTACATTGAGTTGTGAGCCATGGCAGAGTTAAGAGCAGCACATATTCAAACACCTAAAACCGCTCGGAATCAACCGGAAATTCGTGTACCGGACCATAAATCGGTACCTAGAGACCGGAGGCACCGAGGACAAGGCACGATCTGGACGACCAAGGCTGAAAAAGATTATACGAGACCGGATTCGCCGGAATTTCGCCCAATCTGCACGGAAGCTGGCCAGGAACCTTAAACTGAACCGAGAATCAATCCGCCTGCTTCTGCGCAAGGATTTAAAACCTACACCGTACAAAAAACAGGTGGTTCATGGGGTTACCAAAGCTACAAAGGACAAGAGGTACCAACGGTCGCGGGAGTTGCTCGGTTGGCGCGCAGATGACGAGATTATTTTTGCGGACGAGAAGCTGTTGGTTTTGGAGCTAACAGTCAATCGCCAAAATGATCGAGTTTGGAGTGTGAGCCTCCAGCAAGCTCCTGCGGACAAGCTGAACGTTTCCCGGTTCCAAAATAAGACGTCAGTGATGGTTTGGGGAGCCATTTGCAAGAGAGGTAAACTGCCTCTTATTTTTATCGATAAAGGGGTCAAAATCAACGCAGCGTACTACCTGGACACGGTTTTGAATAAAAATGTACTGGCTCAAGCGGAACTATTCAATGAGAATAAAAGAGAGATGAGGAGGAGAGTGTATTTTTGTAGTATTAGTAAATGCTTCGAATGTAAACAATCATGTTGATATTGTTACCGGTGACGTCACTATTTGAAGAGATTAGGAAACGGGTGCAGTGTTAAGTTCGCAATATTACTGGAGTTATTACTGAATTTTTTTTGCAAAGCAGGCATTGTTTGTAACAATGTTCATTATTCAACATTAGTTTAGCTTACCGGGTTTCTCTTATAGATACTTTTTAAAGTGTGTATACTCTCTCTAGCTGGCACCATACGTACGACGTTATTGGAACCAAAAACGGAAAAAATATTGAGTACATCAACATCTGTCGGCGAACACAATGGAAGATATGAAAACCGTCGTTATCAGTAAAGGAAACAGTCAACAAAATGACAATATCCAGGAAAAACAAGGAATTAATGATGATCAGCAACGGAAAGATCGCTGACATGCTCGTTTCTACCGCAAGGAAGGGTAAACCAGAATTCCGACAGGGAAAACCTTTTCGTAGGCGAGACGGTGTGCTTCTCTATATAGTAAACAATGATGGTGAAATAAAAAAATATTTCTATGCAGTTTCATATAACTGTTTCAATGTTCATATAGGTAACTATTTCAATTAGCAATAAACAATGAAGGTGAAATAAAAAAAAAATTCTATGCAGTTTCATACAACTGTTTTATTGTTCATTTAGGCAACTATTCCAATTAAATGATAAAATGTGTAATTTTTCGGGAATTCTTCCTGATAATTGCACTCCTCTCGTCGATCTTATCATTAGGCGTCTAACTAGAGCTTGTTATAGTTTCACTTTTTCGTTGCTTTCGAATTCGCATCCTCGCTTTCTCCATTTTTTTCTCTTGCAATTGCTTCTTCAAATGCTTTACGCGAATATTTAATCTTGTCTTAGTAAAGGATGTTAAAACTCTTTCTGGAAGCTGCGGAAATTTTTGTTTTAGTTTATGGATAGTCCTTTTTTTTACATTTTGTTTGTTTTTTAAATCCAATTTGTTTAGTGTCAGGGCCGATATTATGAATCCAGTTAAAATAAGAATCAAGCTGGTCTCCTATGTTCAACCATTCCTCACTTGGTTGGACTAAACCGCCGTGTGATAGATCTTGCACATAATTCTCTTTATTAACATCTGGTTCACAGTCTTGTTCTAATTGATAAATTCATGTGGTTTTTGGCGATGTAACCCATAGCGTACTCGAAACCATCTGCCTCTTCAAGACTCCTTTTCTTAGGTTCATATATCCACGGCGATTCTTCGTCATCGCTGAATACTACATCCTCCTTTTGAAGTAGAATACTTCTCTCAGGAAGTTCGGCTACATTGGGATGTGAAATGAAAATCTAAAACCGAAAAAAGTGAAAAATATGTCCAATTTTAAATGCTAATAAATCGGTTAATATTCGATGGATTTCCTTCGTTCTTGCAACAAAAGATTGGAAAATCTTCTTAGATTCTTCCCAAAATAAGATAATTGTAATTTTATTATTCACACTATTGTACTATTGAAAATAGTCAAGCCTTGTCAAAACGAAAAATTCGACCTCTGATTGGTCGTTATATGCTTGCTTCCCAAGCACGGTCGACAGGATCATATACCTTGCAATTGAAAACATGCTATTTGGCCTATATAAGAACCTGTTTCAGCCGGAGCCGCTCATAATAGTTCTAGACAGCGACAACAGCAGTCGTCCTTCCTTAGCAGCAGCACTAGCTCTGTGGTTGGTCACCACGTTTCAGGAGCAGCGCGGTTTTTCTCAGCGTGTGTCACCAGACAGCCATTATTCCCCCTGTGTTGGGGCAGCATGAAGATTGCCA
Source organism: Wyeomyia smithii (assembly GCF_029784165.1). Classification (NCBI taxonomy): domain Eukaryota; kingdom Metazoa; phylum Arthropoda; class Insecta; order Diptera; family Culicidae; genus Wyeomyia; species Wyeomyia smithii. Next base: position 177,608,534 of record NC_073694.1, read on the forward strand.
TCAGGAAATCCAATTTTGGAAATCAAAATGCCTTTTTGAAGGCAAATAAACAAGTCATTGAAAGTTAATCATTTTTGTCAACGCAAGCAAGCATTCTGTGTTGCATCCTAACAATTTAAATTTGCCGCACCCGTCTAATTTACTGAATGTGAAATAGCTTCCACAGTGCATGTTGTCCGTGTATCTTAATTCCCCCAATGTTAGGGCAGCTCAAAGGTTGTAATTAGCAACCGATTTTGAACCGCAACATGCTTTTTTCAAGGCAAATAAAGAAATAATTGAAGGTTAATAATTTTCTGGCATCAACACAAGCAGACATTCTGTGCGGGATGCAATTAAATTCTGTTGTAGTTGTCTAATTTTTACTTTATTCAGTAAACTCCCCACTGTAGGGGAAGCGCAAAGGCTGCGATCAGCATAACCGACATTGAATAATAAACTGCCTTGTTAGAACGCATCCACAAAAGCAGTTAGTTCGACTATGCAGAGCTAATATGAAGTCGATTCAATCAATCAGCGTAAACAGAATTTCGTCGTCTCCCAGCTGCCAAGTTGCAACATGCAACATGCAGATGCATCATGCAACACGCAACAGCGAGCTAACGAAATCGCTTGATGTTACAAACCGCAATAAGATACGGGTTAAAACCGTTGCGTGTGTGAGAGCACCATCGGTGTTTATTCGCTGGATACACTATCTACTGTCTACTGAACGCAATAATCTGCTTACATGCGACATGGGGACGGGAACATTTTCTTCAACCAAGCTGCACAACACGACACAAAACATGTTATTTTGTTGCTTCAATGAGAGTGTTATCGGTCCGGCTTGACAGAATGTTCACAAGAAATCATTTTTGTGCATCCGTGCTACGAAACTGAGGAAAAACTTTAGAAACTGAAAAAAGAGGTGGAGCTTATCAAATGATCGCTCTGAACCAGAATGAAGTCACACATATTTTTCAAGTTATATCATTCCACCACGTACGTAAAATAATTCATTCCTATTTTCATCCCTATATAATAGCCTGTTTTAGTCGAAGCCGCTCATAATAGTTCTGAACAGCGAGGACAGCAGTCCTCTCTTAGCAGCAGCGGGAGCGAGCGGTGGGTACCATCGATAGCGGATAGCGGCCACAATTGTGGCATGGCTGCGAATAGCGTTGCAGTTGCTCAGCAGTTGGGCCAGCGTATAGCGGCCACAACTGTGGCATGGCTATGCATGGCGTAACTGTTGCAGCGGGTATATCAGCATCGATAGTAGCAGGGTCAGCTGATGCAACGACACTCCCTTCACTAAAATGCTGTTTCAGTGTGGTAGCGGGAAGCATCAAGCAGCAGGCTTGCATGAAGTGAATACATCATCCAGCAACTTTCTCTAAGGCCTCTGTCATAGTAGACGCGAAAAGCGGCGCGAACCGATTCGCTCGGCCGTAGGTTAATGTACAGCTCTACTGATGGCTGTACATTAACCTACAGCTGAGCGAATCGATTCGCGTCGCTTTTCGCGTCTATTATGGCAGAGGCCTAATGGGAAAGTTGTATCAGTTTGTTCAGAAGAATATTATTGTCGGTAATATTACAGAGATGCGATTGCGTAAATCCGATTTTGAATTGAACAATTGTTCTTTTGAGAACAAATAACACACTTTTTTGAAGAGTTAATAGCTTTTGGTACCAATAGCAGTATAGTGACAGCCTCAGCGGTAGATGCAGATGCAGCCGGTACTTCCCTGAGGCCGATGTAAAGGTAAATGGGAGCAGCACGGCGAAACAGTTCGGGTTATGCTTAGACGCGCGTCATTTTTCGTTGTTGATATTCCCCACATGGAACGACGCGCTTTCGTATGACAGCGGTGGTATTAGCGGTAGATGCATTTGCCAACACTTCCTCCAGTAAAGCCGTGTCTAGTTTTCAATGTGAAAACACCTTTCTCATTGTGTTGACCGTGCGCCTTAGTCCTCACTATCAATGATAAATTGAACAATTGTCCTTATAAGGACAACAAATGAATTAATGAAGATTTAATTTTGAATTAGAATACTTCTCTCAGGAAGTTCGGCTACATAGGGATGTAAAATGAAAATCTAAAACTGAAAAAAGTGAGAAAAATTTCAAATGCTAATAAATCGGTTAGTTTTCGATGGATTTCCTTCGTTTTTGCAGCAATCGATTAGAAAATCTTCTAAGATTTCTACCAAATGCATGAAATTGCAATTTTATCATTCGAACTATTGTACTATTGAAAACTCTTAAGCCTTGTCAAAACACAAAATTCGACCTCTGATTGGTCGTTATACCGCGCTCTCCCAAGCGCGGTCGGCAGAGTTATGGACCTAGTAAATTGGGAATGCATCATTTGGCCTATATAAGAGCTTCATCATATAATGAACAAACATTTCATCGGATATTAAATTGAACAACTGAAATTTGAAGAACACAAATGATTATTTGAAGAGTTAATATTTTCTCGTTTTGCGCTATAATCCAAAGTTAATTATCTTCATCTACATGCATACTCTGACTATTATTACGTGTTTGCGTCGCTTAGTGTTTGGCTACGGTCATGCAGAACGCAAATAACGGCGCGATGCGATTCGGCAAGACGAAATCTGTTGAAATGTATAGCTCTACTTCGCCTTAAAAAGAGCTGTACATTTCACCACGGTAAGGCGAATCGCATCGCGCCGGCATTCGCGTTCTGCATAACCGTAGCCTTTGTTCCGTTCCCGTTTTATGATGTCGTAAGCAATGTGCATATTACAATTCGGCAGCACTTCAACTTCTCATTTGCACACAATTTAAAAATATCCAATGAACTTTATTCAAAATATCAGACAAAAAGAAATTACAATACTGCCAATGAACGGTCAACGTTTATTTACTAGAAAAAATGACTGACACGCAAGCAGCCAGGTTATCTTTCTTGTAAAAGTATTCTACTTCAACCTTGCGGTCGTGGCTTTGCATACAACCTTCTTGTGATTTTTTCTATTCTTTAGGTTAAGGTTGGCTTTGTGGAAAACGTTAGATATAGGATTGGCTTCCTTCACCAAAACAGACCGCGTATTTTGGTTAACTTTCAACTGCTTTGACAATCCTTCGCCAAGTATCATCAATCTGAGACGTTCGAGAGCTTGAAGAGGGTTGGATGGTCATGAGTACCACCGTTTAGTCGAATCACCGCAAACTCATTCTCTGCGCAATCCTGGTTAACCTTATACATCATCAGAAATCCTTGCTCCAAACCGGGGAGTTTTCGAATCTCTGTCAACAGGTTTTTTGTAGACTGGATGGAAATGAGTATCGCTTGTTGGAACAACTGGAAACATGCAAATTAATGTAAAAAAAGAATCGTAGCTAATAATAAAATGTAATCACCTTGTGTCCGGTTTGAGCTGGCAGACAATGTGCTGTAAGCACTCGAATCTCTGTGATCATAGTTTCCATTTGGTCAAGAATCTGATTTTGTTTTTCGAGTTCCACACCATAACATTTTTTCGAGAGAATATACTGGTTTAGTGAATATGAATTCATCGTGTCAAACCAATCGTTCACAATTTGAATGATTTTAGCCAGCAAGCAGGCTTCTTCATATTGTCCGTAGTGTCTTCTCAAATTCACAGCCGTGGTGTTACTGATCAACTCAGCAGCTAATCTCACGTTTTGACGCTCAGGTCCACGACATGTCAAATGCTTGGAAGTCAGCTTGAACAACGAATTTAATTCGACAGAAGCGTCTTGACCACTATCGGTCAGATTTTTTTCTCTGTTGTCGCTTTATTCACTAAGAGCTCCAAAAACTTTTTTGTGACTAATCTACCTGCAAAAAAGGGAAACAAGAAAATCAGTTCAACTGTCGGTTCAGAAATAGTAGGACATTTAAAATTGCGATAAATTTATTTCGATTGATTTTACAATTCACGTGGAAGAAAAATCAGATTCAAACATTAAAAAAACTATTTTTTCAATAATTACAAACTAACCTTCGTATAAGAATCCGGTATCCAAAAGCCAGTTTCGGAAAAGCTTCAAGAGGTGTGGGGCATCTGGAAAGAAGAAGATGTCTTTTCCAGTACATGGATGCTTCATTGAAGTTTGTTTAGTCTCGTAATTGACTCCGTGATCTCGCCATACACCACGATTGCCTGATCCACAATCATGTACATTGGCCATCACAGAGAATCCTATGTCATAGAGGCGTGTGATCAGATCGTCCAAAAGTTGCTTGGTCATTTTGGTGTCGAAATCAACGAAAATGGGCTGTTTCCACTGAGAAAAAAGCCCTCTAACAATAACGACTTGCATTTCAGAATGCGGGCCAATAATTGCATCGTTCTTTTTGTCGTACTCGATGGAGGATTGAACAGACATTTCATCATACACAAGAGCACATATTTTTTCACGATCTGTCATGTGTGTACCAGCAACCTTCAGTAATGCGAATTGTATTCACTTCGCAGTAGTTCGTAGGCAGGTTTGCTATGATATCTGTAAAATTTAAATTTCTATTAATGCAGATAATATTCGCCAAGACTTTCATCTAGATAATGTTCCAGCATCAAATGATAGTAGCTATACAAATTTTGTTGTACTAAAATATGAACCAGAGTATTGCGAATAAAATAAAAGAAAAACAGCTCTTTTTTGGCTTGCTGATTATGCTATGAAACCGACTTGTCATGAACGGCAGTACGGCTCGCAATAAGCTTAGTAAAAAATATACCCAAACAAAAAAATGGTCCATATTGATCCCAAAAACCCTCATAGCAATGATTCTATTTTTTTTGTGTGACTAATAATCGGGGAGACATACCACAATGAGAAAGATTTTGCAATCTCTTCGGCCGTCCATATCACTTTTTCTTTCTTTTTGAGTAGCAAATCTATTTGGTTTCTTGAAAAAAACCCTCTAAGAACTTCTTCAACACGGTCCATAATATTTTTCTCTCTTATTTCGTTCAACTGTCCGCATGCCTTTCGAAGATCATCGATAATTTTACATTTGTCAGTTAGTTCTTTGTCCTTCTGCTTTAGTTGTTTGTTTTTTTCTTTTATCGTTTTGAGTAAAGCCACAAAATTTTGATTGTTTTTCATTACCTTTTTGAATAAAATTAGTTTGGTTATTTTACGAGATGATAACTTAATTTTTAAATTAAATTGGGAAATATGACAAGTTAGAAAAAAATTGAAGTCTATTCCAACATGGACAGCTGTAGAGTCATCCTCTAATCTAAAATGACTGAATAATTTGCTCAAGTGTTTTCTCGTAGTCAAACTTGAGGCCTCTGCCATGCTAAACGCCAACGCGAGCGATCGGGCGAGAGCCTTGCCGTAGGTTAATGAACAGCCGTAAGTAGAGCTGAACATTAACCTACGGCAAGGCTCTCGCCCGACTGCTTGCGTTGGTGTTCAGGATGGCAAAGGTCTAACACTTGGACCGATTTCCTTCGACGAGCGAAAAGGAGTGTTACGTCTGTCTACGACTGGACATCTTATTTGTCAAACATTGTGAACAAACATTGAAATTTTCCTAACCGAGCACTAATACTGGAACGATCCTCGACGCGGGATGATTCATGCTTAGAGTTAGATTCGAATTCGACCCATACGAGCATGCTGCCAGCTTGCTCAGACTGTAATTCTCGTGACATGGTCATTGCATTTGGATTTGAATCAGTAGCAGTAATATGCTCATTTACGGGCACAGGCAGCATTTCGCTCGAATGTTGATGGTCGTAGGCCTCAAGAAGTGCTACAACAGTCTTTTTTCGCTCTTTTTGCTCGTACCGGGCAGCTCTACTGTTGTCTACGGTAGCCGGAGGCTTACGAATGGAGGGCATAGCCACAATAACACGAAACTGTAAATATGTGCATTTTTTGTAAATATTCGAAGCACTCACCGTACTTTACCAGTCTGTTTCGAGCACCGCTATGCGGCATTAGATTCTTTTCCATTGATGCATTGTTAATAAATAAATCACTTGCGAAGTGCTGCGAACAGACGTACAAGTTTTTTTCTGGGTCTCTGGATAGTCCACAGAATTTCAACCACCGAGCTCTCATCGACTTTTTCTTTGGAACACCGTGGAAACTTATCACTTCAGTTCTTTTTGCTGCCTCTGCAGATGAAATTTTGCAAACATTTACACAACACACAGGCATTTTCGATGGATAAACTAAAAATTATTCTCTTCACCGGTAAATGCACTAGACGGACTAAAAAGTAAACACAAATAGTGACGTAGGCATTTGGTGTTAAGCTCGCACCCAGTGATGCCAGATATACCGATAATTGTGTGTTATAAACCCTTTCTATGTTATGCTACAATAAAGAATAATAAAACATGCCAAAAATATATCTAGCATCTTTGCTCGCGTTTGGGGGCGTGCAAGTGTTGGTAAGTTTTCTTCTCACCTCTCTTTCATTCTCATTGGGAACTATTGTTTGAAGACGATTACTACTGCTTCCAGCAAGATGGCGCCCCATCCCACACCGCAAAGGTTGTTAAGGCGTGGTGTGAGGAAAACTTGACCGACTTCATTTCGAAGAATGAATGGCCTCCGTCGTCTCCGGATCTGAATCCACTGGATTATTTCGTGTGGGGATACATGATGTCGAAGCAGAACGACTATAAAATAACAAATTTGGAGCAATTCAAGCGAGTTATCACGAAAATCTGGGACGAGATGCCGATGGAACACGTGCGCGCCGCTTGCGACGACTTTCCGAGACGTCTGAAGCTGGTTCGATCAGAGAAAGGTGGTGGATTCCGAGATATCGTCTGTGAAGTATCTTTATGAGTTACTGAATAAAGCTTTGAAAGCCAGATTTAGGTTTTCTTCTTATTCTTTGAAATTGAGATCTTTGAAATTGAGATTTTCCTGTGTGGCCGGACTTTTTTGTCACCCTGTATAAAGAATCGAATCACATATAATCGAGTCAATATATAATGGAGTCTCTATATAATCGAGTCCGACTTGTATATATTTTTTATCAGTTTCGTCTCATTTTCGATACATTTTTGTTTCATTATTGCTCTTTTTTGATCTCACCTTTAACTCAATTCTGGACCGATTTCATTACATGTTTATTTTCGTTTCGTCCAACAGTTGTAACTCTATACAATAAATTTAAGTCAGTTTCTTCTGCATTATTCATCTTAAGTACATTTCTTCTTGTCCCATTTTTGTTCACTCTCGTTTGATATTGATTTAGTCTAAAATTTGTCCCATTTTTATCTGACTTCGGTTTAGTTGTTAGAAATTTTTGCTTCAACTTGGTCCTTGTTTAGTTATGTTTTTGTTTCATTTTACATTCTAATTCTTGTGTTATTTTTGTAACTATTGACATTATTTACTGACCGTCTCATTGCCACTTCATGTTCGTCCTTTTTTGTTACTGTCGTGCTCCGTTTCTGTCTCGCTTTGTTTGTTATTAGTTTTATCATGTTTTCGTCTCATTTTCGTTTTATTGTTTTTTAGTCTCTTTTGTAATCTATTTCTAGTTGTCTGCCTCAGTTTTTTGCCTCTTTGTCTCATTTCTGCGTCAATTTTCTTGTTGATATTCTACCGCAGTTTTATTTTTGTCGCTTTTAACCTATTTACACCTAATTATTAACTGCTTTTAGCCCTATCGTCCCATTCGTTTATTATTTGTCTCAATTTTATTAATCTTTGGTTAACTCTTACTGAATTTCGTTTGAATCTAATTTAATTGATGTCACATTTCACTTCACTCAATTTAGTTTCATTTGTTTATTTTATTACACATATCTTTCTCTACTACTTTTCCCTTTAGTCTTATTATTGGTTTATATATGTCTCATTTTTGAGCTTCTTTTCTTCGGATTGACTTATTGTTTCATTTTTATCTCATTTTCGTTCCATTTTAGTCTCCTTTTTGTTTAATTCTTGCTTCATTGTGGGCTATCTTTTGACTTGTTTGTGGCTCCTTCGTATAATTTTTCTTACTGATATTTCATCTATGTTTTGTTTAGGTCAACTGTGTCTAGTTGTTGTTTGATTTGAATTTGGTTTGGTTTATTTTTAAATCATTCCTGCTTTCCTTTTTCATCATTTTTATCCCCCTTATTTGCTAAAACTGTACTCATTGTCATGTAAATTTGATTTTGATTTTATTTTTTTTTTGTTATATTTTTGCCTAACATTACTATCATTGTTGACTCATTTTTGTTGTTCTATTTCCCAATTTGAACGCATTTAGTCATGTTGTTCATAGTTTCTTAAATTTTTTTCTCGTTGTCGCTTTATTTTTGTCTTAGCTTCTGTCTCTTTCAAGCCTCATTTTTATTGTTTGTCTAGTTTTCGTTTTGGTTTCGCACCATTTCTGTCTCTTTTTTGACTTACTTCTGACTTAATTTTTTCTCAGTCTAGTTGTCTCAATTTTGTATCATATTTCATGTTCTATTTACTTACGTTTCGGCAATTTTTTTATATTCAGTTTATATACGATTTTTGTTACTCTTTGTCCCATCCTTGTTCAACTTTTACTCGTTTGTGTCTCTTTCGTCAATAATATGTTAAATTTATCATTTTTTTTTGGTTCAGCTTTATTTTGTTATTGTTACAAGTTTGTTTAATTTTACTTATTTATTTTTCGTCTTACTCATGTCTTTTTTATCTTCCATTTCAGATTCGCCTCATTATTGTCCCATTTTTATTTCATTCTGATCTTTCTCTCAATTAATTACTGGCTCACTTTTTTTGTATTTTTCTCTCAACTTTGTTTCATTTTTTTAAACGATATTTGAGCTATGTTTTGTTTACGTCGCTTATAATTTGTATAATTTTTCACTGAATTTAGACATGTTTTTGTTACATTTTTGAGTTTTTTGTTCATTTTTGTCCCCTTTTCGTTTTACTCTTGTTTCATATATGTCTTTTATTGACTCTCTTATGCTGTGCTGTTATGTCTTTTATTGACTTTCTTATGCTATTTAAACTTTTCCGTGTCTCGTTAAGAGTTGACAGTTGTTCGTTTTTTGTTTATTTTCGCCTCATTTTTGTTCAGTCATTTACGTGTTTCATTTATTTCAATTGTGCGACTGAGACAAATATGAGACATATTTGTCATATTGTCTCCTCGTTTTCGATTTATTTTTGTTTATCCATTTTTTTTCATAATTATCTACGTGCCATTTTCTTTTCGTTTTACGTAACTTTGGTTCTATTTTCATTCATAGTCTACTCAATTTTATCAGAGTTTTTGTATTGTTGTGCTCTCGCTCGTTTTTGTTTAACTTTTGTCCATGTATTTTCTTATTTTTATGTAATTTTTATTCCTGTTTTCTCTCATGTTGTTGCTCTAATCTTGTTGTTTTTCATTATATATTTGTCTAACATGAGCATAGGTTTTTTTGATTCAATCTAATTTAGTTACAGATTGACAGATCATTATACCTAATTTTTGTGTCTCATTGTCAACAGATCTTCATCTTTGTTTTTGCCCCTCTCTTACATAATTTTTATTTTGTTTTGGTGTTTGTTTCACTTTTTATAATCGTTTCAGTTTTGCCGTATTTTTGACTCTATTTTTATTTATTTCTGGTTCAATTTAGTTAGTTTGGATGTTCAAATTTAGTTTCATTATTCATGTTGATGCGGGAGAAATACCGGGAGGCAAGAGCTGCCGAAAAAAGGCTTCATCGCCGTAAGAAACGTGAGCACTACGATCGCGTCCTCGCGGAGGCGGAGAATTGCTTCACCAGGCACGACACGAGGAGCTTCTATAGAACGATCAACGGAATCAGGAACCGGACCGTGCCAGTACCTGCCATGTGCAATGACAGGGAGGGGAACCTGATTACCGATAAATCGCAGGTGGCCAGGCGTTGGAAGCAACATTTCGAAGTGGTATTGAACGGCGAGGAAGGGAGGAGAGTCGTCGAGGGGAACAGGATAGAAATTGAGGAGGACGGACAAGCTGTGGACCCACCAACATTGGACGAGGTGAAGAATGCTTGCAAAGAGCTAAAAAACAACAAAGCCGCTGGGAAGGACGGCTTACCGGCCGAACTTTTCAAAGTTGGGAGCAAGCGGCTGTGTAGTGCAATTCACCAGATTATCCTAAGGGTATGGTCTGAGGAACAGCTACCTACGGACTGGTTGGAAGGACTCATATGCCCTATCTACAAGAAGGGACATAGACTCGAGTGTAGTAATTATCGAGGCATAACCCTCCTCAATTCCGCTTACAAAATTCTCTCCCGTATCCTGTTCCAGCGACTGAAGCTGTTGCAGGAAGCCTTTGTTGGAGAATACCAATGCGGTTTTCGAGTGGGGCGATCTACAACGGACCAGATGTTCACCTTGAGACAGATCCTCGACAAGTTTCGAGAACACAACCGGCAGACACATCATCTGTTTATAGACTTCCGCGCGGCGTACGATACAGTGAAACGCAACGAGCTGTGGCAAATAATGCTAGAACATGGTTTCCCAACTAAACTGATTAAACTGATACGTGCGACGCTCGACGGTTTCACATCATGCGTCAGGACAGCGGGCGAATTTTCGGACGCGTTTGTGACGTTAGATGGTCTGAAGCAAGGGGACGGGCTCTCGAACTTGCTGTTCAACATAGCTTTGGAAGGTGCGATACGAAGGGCAGGTGTGCAGAGGAGCGGCACCATCATCACTAAGTCTCACGTGCTTCTGGGCTTTGCGGACGACATTGATATAATTGGTGTTAACCGTAGAGCAGTTGAGGAGGCCTTTACGGCTCTCAAAAGGGAAGCTGCGAGAATTGGACTCACCATCGAAGTACATGATGGCTGGCAGAGAGCGTGGTAGTTCTGCGGGTGTTGGTTCTGCGGTGGAGATGGATGGAGATACTTTCGAAATGGTCGACGAATTTGTTTATCTTGGTACTCTCGTGACATGTGACAACAAGGTGAGCCGCGAGGTGAAGAGGCGAATTGCGGCGAATAGGGCTTATTACGGATTGCGTAGCCAGCTTAAGTCCCGTAGCCTACAGATCCGTACGAAATTTGCGCTCTATAGGACTTTGATCCTCCCGGTGGCGCTCTACGGACATGAATCGTGGACGTGGAAGGAGGCCGATCGACGAGCGCTTGGGGTCTTCGAGCGTAGAATCCTGCGATCAATACTCGGAGGCAAACTAGATAACGGGGTGTGGCGCAGGCGCATGAATCACGAGCTGTACGAAGTATACAAACACGCTGATATTGTCAAGCTGATGAAACACGGCAGGTTACAGTGGGCTGGCTATGTAGCACGGATGGCGGATGAGCGAGCGGCAAAGATAATATTTAGTAGAGAACCGGATAGAGGCCGACGACTTCGAGGTAGACCGCGCACGCGCTGGATGTGTGCTGTCGACGAGGATGCCAGAGCAGCGGGTGTAAGGGGAGACTGGAGAGTAGCAGCCGGAGACCGAGTTTTGTGGAGACGTATTCTGGATGTTTGATATCAACTAATTTTTGTCTCTTTTTTTCTGGATCAACTTTGTTTCATTGATGTTACACATTCTTTGTATAGTACCTGCATTCTTGTCTCAATTTTATGTCACTCTTGATGCATTTTGGTTTTTATTCTCTCCATACTGCGTTAGTTCATGCCTCATTCATTTTTAATTTTGGACTCATTTTTGTTCAATCATTGTTGTGTTTTTTTTTTAATTGATTCACTTTAATTTTTGTCTAATCGCTTCATTTTTGGTGTAATTTTTATCTTATTCAGACTTTATTATATCTTTTGTTCGACCTGTTTTCGGTTTCTCTTTTGACTTTTTTTTAATTTAAATTTGTATCAATTTTGTCACACCTTAGTCTCAACATTGTATCATTTTTAAATGAACCTATGTTTTATTTATGATTAATATTTGTCTGATCTTCGTTTGTGTTGTTTCCCGTCATAACTTGTTTTATTGTTGGAACTTGGTATCATTTTTGACTTAGTTTTGTTTAGATTCTGCTTGTTGCTTAATTTTCGTTTACTCTAAGTTTTTTGTGTCTCTATTTCTTCACAATTTTGTTTGCTTTAGTATCAGTTTTATTCTATTCATGTTCAATATTGAACCAACGTTTGGTTCCCGTCATTTTTTTTTCTCATTTATATCTTATTTTTAAATGATTTGTGTTTGTTATTGTCTCATTCTTGTGTTAACTTCGCATGAAATTGATATAGAGTCATTCCTCGATATAAGGCAACTTTATTTTAATTTTCGTTACGTTATATCGAGTTACGTTATATCGAAGCAAAAAAAAAATTTTTTTTTAATTTATGCAAGAATGTTAATGGCTCAAATATGCGCGAAAACCCATTTTCCATCACCTATCAGTATTTTTAAACCTTTCTTATGCCCATTTAGAAATACTTTCAGAAACAAAAAAAAATTTTTTTTTTCAATTGGTTACACAGGTTACTCAAAGATGCGTGAAAACCTATTTCCCATCACCTATCAGTAATTTTAAACCATTCTTATGCCCGTTTAGGACAGTTTTCAACAAGCAAAAAATTTTTTTTTAATTGAGCCAAGACTGTTGACGGTTATTCAAAGATGCGCGAAAACCTATTTTCCATCACCTATTAGTATTTATAAACCTTTATTATACCCATTTTGCACAATTTTCGCATTAGTTTCATTAATTTTAAAACTTACTACAAACACTTTTTTGAAGCAATTTATACCCCGAAAACAGTTGCGATATCATTTATTTTCAATTTCAATACATTTTCAAAGTTACGTTATATCGAGGTAAAAGTTACGTTATATCGAGTTACGTTATATCGAGGTTGCCTTATATCGAGGTATGACTGTATTTTGATATTTGTTAGTTCAATTTTCGTTGCATGTTTAACTAACTCAGTGTAAATTTTGTTTTATATTATATCTTTTCTGTCTCGTTTTCATCTCTTTTGAATAATTTCCGGTCAAATTTTTTTCTTAGTTTTATTTCATATTTGCCTTTATTTTGTATTATTGTTACTATGTCTGTATCTGTCTGTTTGTTTCTTTCGGTACACCATTGTTTTTTGTTCAATCGGTTTTTGTATCTAATTTATCTCATGGGCTATTTTGTCTTGTCTTATTTGTGTTTGTCTCTGCTTACTTTCATTTTAATTTTTTATAATCGTGTCTTTTTTCATATCTGTCTAACATTGCTCAGTCATTTTTGAGTTTTATATTTTGAATTTCACTGGTTATCTCAATTTCGTTTTATTTTAGTCTCATTCAAGCTATATTCCATTTCGTTCATTTTTTTATGTCAGTTTATGTCCCTTTTTATGTTCGCGCCATTGTGGGCACTCTTTTGACTCATTACTGGTTAAGTTTCCTCACAGTTTTATTTCTGCTTTGTATCCGTTTTGTCTCGTTTGCGTCTCAGTATGGTTTAACTTGTGCATCGTTTGGGTTTTCTTTTTTGAATAACTTTTGGTTAATGTTTGTTTTAAATCGATATTATATTTCACTCTGTCTGTTTCTGTATATTCGTTTCCATCATTGTTTTATGTATATTCGATTTTTGTTTATAACATGTCTCATTTAACCTTCCACTTTTCACTAATTGTCGTTTAAATTTTATTTGTTACGATTTTGTTTCGTTTTTATCTTTTTTTTTATTGTGCCTAATTATTGTCTCAATATTAGTTGATTTTTATTCCATTTAAACGTATTTGTGTAACACATATGTCTCACATATAAAGTCATTTTTAAGTTTATTATTTTAAATTGTGCAGACTGTCTCCATATCGTTTTTAATGTTGGTTTCATTCATGCTCTATTTTTATCTTTGTGTTTTTCATCAGTTCATGTTTCGTGTCATTTTGGGCTCTCTTTTGGCTCTTGTCTGGTTGAATTGAATCACAGTTTTGTTTCAGTTTTGTATTTCTTGTTTTCTATAATAAATCAATGTTTATGTTTTTTTGTCGAACTTGCTTAATATCTTTTATTCGTACGAAATTGATTTAGCTTAAAATTTGTCTCATTTTATTTACCTTTGTTTCCATTTTAAATTTATTTTAGTTTCAATTTCGTTTCGTTTCAGTTATTTTTTCGATTTCAGTTTACTCTTGTTTATATCCGAGATTTTGTTTATGTTTGTCAAATTATTTATAATTGTTGTATTTCATTTTTTGAATGAACTGTCGTCTAATTTTCGCCTCACTAATGCTTTTGCTTCGTTCCATCCTCGTTTTCCTTTTGTTCGTTTTCGTCCTACACTTGTCTATAATTTGTTTAATTTCTAACGAAATTTTGTTCCTACTCTTCGTTATATTTTTAATACTTTTCTGTCTTTTTTTATTTTAATTTTTATCTCATATCTGCTTCGATCTTGTTTCATTTTTTTTTGGCTTATGTCTGCCTCAATTAGACTCCATCGTATCTCAATATTAGCTATCTCTTGTTCCATATTAATTTTTGTTCTGCTTCATTTTCGTCTCGTTTTCGTGCAGGTATTTTTTTTTTGTTTTTTCATTGCCTGTCTCACTTTTGTATCATTTTAGCCTCATTTCGTTTTATTTTTGTCCCATTCATATTTTCCTTTTTTATCAGTTTTGTCTCGTTTTCGTTTAATTCTCCGTCTCTCTTTAAACTCATCTTTCTCTCAATTTTGTTCCAGCTTTGTTTCAATTTGTATCATTTTTCTTGATGATATTTTGACTTAATTTGATGATATTTTGACTTAATTTTGTTTTTGTCAATTTCGTCTTAGTTTCACTATATTTTCATTGGTATTGTGTCCCATTCTTGCTATACTCTCGCCCCTTCTTATACTTTTGTCTTTAATTTGTCTCATTTTGCCAATATTTGTTTTATTTCTACTAATTTTTGTTTGATTTTTAACTGATTAACCTATTAGTTTAATTTGTTTTATGTTTGTTTCATATTTTCGCCACCTTTGTTTCATTTGTTTCTGCTAAGAGACAATTATCTGCCTCATTTAGACTATTTCTAATCTTAATGCTTTTGTTTGGTTGTTGGACTTTGTGGTAGCCAACTTATAGCACGCTTAACCTCTTTAAATAGAACCGGTGTTCGACTCGATAGACGTGAGAAGACTGTTCTTAAACCGACACCAACCGATGGCAGACTATAGGCCGAGATCATGCGTAGGTGGGAGTATTAGTGAGAGCACTGCGTTAGGGGAAACAGAATAGGGTTTTCTAACTCAGTATATAAATAGACACGTCTACCACATCCCCTCTTTTAACCAAATTTTGAAACAATTTATTTGTAAACTTAATATCATCAAAATAATTGAATACTTATCTTGAAGGGCTATAACGAACTGTAGGTCTGCTCGTTCGCAGCGATCGCCGCGGAGGTTCTTGACCAGGGATGATGTCTGCCACGACGTCCGGGTACGATGAGGTTCCTGAAGGATTCGTTTCAGACGACTCTTGTCCTTCTGAGACAGCGTCGTCTATTTCACGCGTCGATTGCTCCGTTTCAGTGTCAGATGACATGTTCCATTATTTCAGATGTGAGACATTTCGACCATACTGCTTTCCTGATTCATTCGATTGAATCGTAACGTTGGACCCATTTTTATCCACTACGGTAAACTTCTCGTTCGAGAAATTAGTGGATAACTTGTTCAAAGGAAGGAGGTTCTTCATAAGTACGATATCACCGGTGAAGATATTACTTAGTTTCGAGCGCCGTCTAGCGTCCTCTCTCTCCTTTTGCATAAACTTTTTGGTAGTATCTTGGTTCCTGAAATCAGTGCTTGGCGGAACGGTCTCAAGGTCTTCAATTTGTGGTATTTTCGATCGCAGTTTCCTCCTTCGGAGCAGTTCGCTTGGTGCCTTTCCCGTTATTGTGTGTGGGGTGTTATTGTACAAATCCAGGAAATTATCAAGTTCAGCCTTCCAATCGTCATGAATAGCGTGAGCGATTTTCATCCTTTTAAGGAGGGATCGATTTTGTCTCTCTACTTCGCCGTTTGCTTGCGGCCAATATGGCGAAGTGTGGTTGAGGTGAATACGATAAGTCGAACAATACTCTTTGAATTCTGTGGATATAAATTGTTTAGCGTTATCAAGCGTAATTGTCCTTGGTGGACCCCATGTTCTGAAGATACGTTTCGGACGTTTGATGGTGTCCTGGGCGGTGATTCGAGTCATAATTTCAATTTCAATGTATCTACTGTAGTAATCGATAACTACTAAAAGATACTCCCCCGATGGCATGGGACCCAGGAAATCCATAGCTATGTCAACCCAGGGCTTTTCAGGAAGTGCACAGCGAGTCATAGGCTCTGGAGGATTTGAAGATTGCACCAACTGACATCCTTCACACCTTTCACAGATTTTCACAGCTGTCTGATCGATTCCTGGCCACCAGCATCGCTCACGAAGCCTCCTTTTCATCATTGATTGGCCAGGATGCCCCTCGTGGGCCAGCTCACACATCCTGGAACGCAAAGAGATCGGAATAACCAGTTTCGTGCCACTCCAGTGCGTCTTGAACTGTCCTACAGATCAGACGTTTTTTCGGTTGCTTGTGGACTGGTCTTTGACTGCCTGTAGCTTCAAAGTTTGTTTTTTGTCAGTGTGTCTTTTAAAGACTACCTGAAAGTTATTTCCCATCAGTCTTTCTCAAGACTACCTACTTTTGAATTTAACATTTGTTTTAACTTTTTTCGTATCACCTGAAATGGCTGGACGGAAAAAGAAACCTCGCATCGCTGCGGGGAGGAAAAGAGAGGCATCTCTTTCTGACACATCGAGTGTCTGTAGTGACAATCCTTTTAATATTTTGCCTGAGCAAGAAGCTGGTGAAATGGAAGTTACCAATAATGAAACTATACAAAATATAAAATCTTTAAAAAAGGAGAAAGTTCCACCTATTGTGGTAACTATTTCTTCTGAATTTAATATATTCAATAAGGAACTTTCAACGTTTGTTTCTGACGTTAAAGTTACCTATCAAATTGGCCGTAGAGATGAATGCCGCTTATTAGCCGACTCAGTAAAGGGTCGTGATCGTCTTGTTCAGTATTTAACTGACAAGATGTACAAATTTTTTACATATGACACCAAGAACGCCAAGCCGTTCAAGGTTGTCTTGAAAGGTCTCACCAACGATCAAACCGTTGATGAGATCAAACTTACTTTAACAGAATTACTTGGCATAGCCCCTACCCAAGTAATTCTAATGAAACAAAAATCACGAGGCGAAAACAGTCAGAAAACTGGAATTTCCCTTGTTAATTATTTAATTCATTTTAACCGCAATGAGGTTAACAACTTAAAATTTTTTGAAAAAGCACATGCTTTGTATAATGTGCGTGTAAAGTGGGAAACTTATAGGAAGTATGGCGGAGGTGAAAAGCATATCACCCAATGCCGTACTTGCCAACGTTATGGCCATGGTTCCAAATTCTGTAACATGGACCAAAAATGTCTTAATTGTGGAGACTCTTCTCACAAAAAGGACACATGTCCTGTGAAAGAGAGTAAAAATTTTCGCTGTGCGAATTGTAACGGCAACCATATGTCAAATTTTTATCAATGCCCAGTCCGTTTAGCAATTGTTAAGGCAAGGCAATGTAAACAAAATTCAATTTCTCAATTAAAACCAACTTCAAAACAAAATTCTCCAAGCGTACCAGTGACGCATAGTTTACCTACTCCTTTGCATACCCGTTTAACTTATGCACAGGTTACAGGTAGTTCGAACATTATACCGCCTAGTGTTGGTAGTTCGAAAATGACCGTTAATATGGGTAAGCAAAACACGCTAGAAAATAATTGTACACCTATTACTCCAGCTAATATTGCTGCCGAAAATATTTTTTCTAATGTCAACTGCCTGGGGCCTATTACGGCAGGTAAACTTTCTTTTTTGCAACAGGCAATGTTCGATCTTATGAACGCCATGTTGCAGGCAAAATCAATGTTTGAAGCCATTCAAATAGGCACAAATTTTACTATTAAAATTGTTTCTAGTTTAAAATTTAGCAATGATTTTAAATAAAACAATTAAAATATTAAATTGGAATGCTCGCTCATTGAAGGCCAATGAGAATGAGCTTTTTAATTTTTTAACAGTAAATAATGTGCATATTGCAATTATTACTGAAACATTTTTGAAACCTAACATAAAATTAAAATATGATCCCAATTACGTGGTTCATAGATATGATAGGATTCAGGGTTCTGGCGGTGGAGTTGCAATTGTTATTCATCGCCGAATCAAACATCGTGCTCTTCCCCATCTTGAGACGAAAGTTATTGAAACTTTGGGAATTGAAGTTCAAAATGAACTTGGGATTTTATTTATTGCCGCAGCATATTTACCATTTCAATGCACACGCGAGCTCAAAAATTATTTTAAAGGTGATTTACAAAAACTAACCAGAAATCGTTCGAAATTTTTCATAATCGGCGATTTTAACGCTAAACATCGTTCATGGAATAATTCTCAAAGTAATTCCAATGGCAAAATTTTATTCAATGATTGTTCTTCAGGATACTATTCTATTTTGTCTCCGAATAGTCCTACATGCTTTTCTTCTGTAAGAAACCCTTCAACACTTGATTTGGTGCTAACAGATCAAAGTCATGTATGCAGTGATTTGATCACACATGCTGACTTTGATTCTGACCATCTTCCAATAACTTTTTCTTTATCACATGAATCAGTTTTAAACCCTATGAGCTCTGTTTTTAATTATAACAAAGCTAATTGGGAAAGATACAAAAATTATATTGAGAGAAATTTCAATAATGAGCTTGATTTGCAAAACGAAGTGAATATTGATTCCGCTTTGGAAGCATTAAAATGTGCAATTGTTGATGCCAGGAATTATTCTGTTCCAAAGGCTCAAGTGAAATTTGATTCACCAATAATTGACGAAAATCTTCAACTTCTAATTCGTTTGAAAAATGTCCGCAGACGTCAATATCAACGTTCTCGTGACCCTGTTTTTAAAACTATTTATAAAGATTTACAGAAAGAGATTAAACATAGATTTACTCTTCTGAGAAATCAAAATTTTGAGACTAAAGTTGAAAAATTGAAACCATATTCAAAACCATTTTGGAAGCTGTCGAAGATTCTTAAGAAACCTTCAAAGCCTATTCCAGTTTTAAAAGATGGTGAACGTTTTCTTGTATCCAATGAACAAAAGGCTCAAAGACTTGCTCAGCAGTTTGAGAGTGTTCATAACTCAAATTTGAATTTTGTGAGTCCAATTGAAAATGAAGTCACACGTCAATTTGATTTAATTTCTTCCCAGAATTTTTTACCTGCAGAAATAATTGAAACTAACTTGAATGAGATTAAATCAATTATTAAAAATTTCAAAAATATGAAGGCACCTGGTGACGATGGAATCTTTAATATACTAATCAAACATCTCCCTGAGAGCACAATGGATTTTTTAGTGAAAATTTTCAATTGCTGCTTCAAAATTGCATATTTTCCCAAATTATGGAAAAATGCAAAAATTAATCCCATTTTAAAACCGGATAAGAACCCAGCTGAAGTTTCAAGTTATCGACCAATCAGTTTGCTTTCTTCAATAAGTAAACTGTTTGAGAGAGTTATTCTTAACAGAATGATGTCACACATCAACGAAAATTCAATTTTTGCAAATGAACAGTTTGGATTTCGCCATGGGCATTCCACAACTCATCAATTGCTCAGAGTTACTAATATGATACGAGCTAACAAATCTGAAAGTTATTCCACTGGAGCTGCTCTTTTAGACATAGAAAAAGCATTCGACAGTGTTTGGCATAAAGGTTTGATTGCGAAATTGCAAACTTTTAATTTTCCAATTTTCCTAATCAAAATTTTAAAAAATTCTCTTACTGTTCGAACTCTGCAGGTTGTCTATCAGAATTCAAAATCTGATAGATTTCCTGTCAGAGCAGGTGTGCCTCAAGGTTCAGTCTTGGGTCCAGTCCTGTACAACATATTCACTTCAGATCTTCCTGATTTGCCTCCAGGATGCACAAAGTCATTGTTCTGCGATGACACAAGCATTTCCGTAAAAGGAAAAAGTCTTCGTGTCATATGCAGTCGATTGCAGAAAAGTTTAGATATTTTTTCTTCCTACTTGCAAAAGTGGAAAATCTCTCCCAATGCTTCTAAAACTCAAATGATAATTTTTCCGCATAAGCCTAGGGCTTCTTTCCTCAAGCCAAACAATAATCACGTTGTCAAGATGAATGGGGTTATTTTAAGTTGGTCCGACAAGGTTAAGTACTTGGGACTAATTTATGATAAAAAACTTATTTTCAAAGAGCACATTGAGAGTATACAAGCCAAGTGCATCAAATATACGAGATGTTTATATCCTCTCATTAACAGGAATTCTAAACTTTGTTTAAAGAACAAACTTTTGATTTACAAACAAATTTTTAGACCAGCAATGCTTTATGCTGTACCGATCTGGTCAAGTTGCTGTTCAACAAGGAAGAAAACGCTCCAAAGGATTCAGAATAAAATTCTGAAAATGATTTTGAAGCGTCCTCCTTGGTTTGGTACACTCGAATTACATAGACTTACTGGTGTTGAACCATTAGAAGCTATGTCAAATAAAATTATTAACAATTTTCGACAAAAATCGTTGCAATCCTCAATTGCTACGATAAGCTCTCTTTATAGCCAATAAGTTAGCAATTAAGTTAGTTGTAAGTTTACTTCCCCTTTTCTGACGAGTAGGTTTAAATCCCTACGAATGATAAGTCCTAATTGCGAAAGCAAACAAATCCTAACAATTAAAATTACAAATTTCTAACAGTGTTGAGAAGTCACCATTTGTGATTGAACACACATACTCATTATTTACTAATATTTATCATAAATACTTAAGCTACTAACAAATCCCCCCTTAAAAAAAAAAAAAAAAGTTTCGTGCCACGCTTAACCAAGTTGTTGATATTAGAGAACTCCAGCCGGAACGGTCTGTATTGCTTCAGATCTTCTTGGTCCCATTTGTCAGTCTCGATAGCCTTGATCACTTTCTGTAGCTCCTGATCTGACACGGTAGCCGCTGCTACTTCTTCAATATCAATAGCAACCGCTTGTTGAACAGCCCTTATGATTTCTTCTGTTTCCGAATCAAAACTCAGCTCATTAACCACGTCCGAAAGAAACGACAGAGATTGTACCATTACTCGCCTAATGAATACATCTGTTTCTTCCGTCCAGTGTGGATCTTCTACATGTGCTGCTAGTCTGGATAAACAATCTGCTAGATTAGCCGAACCTTTTCGATAAACCACTTTGAATCGAAAGGCCTGGATACGCAGTAAACAACGCTCAATTCGCGCAGTTGGTCTAGATGTTGTTGTAAACAGTGTTTCTAGCGGACGATGATCTGTCTCAAGTTCGAATGTGATGCCCAGTAAATAGTTTTTGAATCTTTTGACCGCCCAAACAACACCAAGCGCTTCCTTTTCAATTGGCGGATAAGTCTTTTCAACCTCAGACAAACTTTTCGAGGCGAAGCTTATAATCCGTGGAAGGGAATTCTCGAACTGGATCAATACCGCACCCAATCCTACTCCAGAAGCATCTGTAACCACCAGCGTTCGATCATTTCGATCGTTAAAACCCAGACTACCTGCTGATCCTATGAGCGTTTTGATTTTCTCGAAAGATATTTTATGTTGGGCCATCCATTCGAAATGAGATTCTTGTCTCAAAAGTTGACGCAGAGGATAATTAATTGTCGCCAAGTTTGGAATAAACCTAAACATATATAAAACTAAGATACACATTCTGCGATAAAATAACAATACAAATTTAACTTGAAACGTATGTTACAAGACCTAGAAAGCTTCTAAGTTCTTCTTTAGTACGTGGAGCTCTGCAGGACAAAATTGCCTTGACTTTTTCTTCGCTCGGAGATACTCCATTAGCTGATAATTTGTGCCCCAGAAACACGATTTCTTGTTGTTCGAATTTGCATTTATGATCGTTTAACAATATTCCGTATTGACTCAAAACTTGTAATGTATGTTTCACTGCCGAGTCGTGTTCCTGTTCAGTCTCTCCAAATATCATAATATCGTCGATAAACACAACCGTATTTTTGCAGCCAACTAGTATGCTTTCCATAAGATTCTGGAACAACTCTGGCGCACAATTTATCGGTACAGCCCCCAGTTAGTGATAAAGGTAGTAACGTCACGAGAATCCTCTGAAAGTTCAACTTGGTGGAATGCCTGTTTTATGTCGAGTGATGTGAAGAACTTGGCATTTCGAAATCGTGATATCAGATCTTCAAAAACAGGTAGAGGGTGGTTTAGCCTTTGTATGGCTTGATTCGCTCTTCTCATGTCCACACACAATCGCAAATCGCCATTTTCTTTTATTATAGAAACCAGGGGTGATACCCATGAATTTGGTGTCTTTACTTTTTCGATGACGTCCATTTCTAGGAGTTCGTTTAGCTTCTGCTCAACTTTCTCAAGCAATGGTATAGGGCAGCGCCGCAATGGTTGAATGACAGCCGGCACAGTTCTATCGATAGGGATGTTCAACTTTATTCCCTTTATCTTCGGGAATGCTTTGGAGCTCTCAATCTTTCTGACTGACAAAGAATGTGTACTAGGTAATCCTATTTTCAGAAGCCCCACTTTTTGCGCTGTCAACTTTCCTAGAAGAGGCTGTTGTCCCTTTTCGATGACATAAAATGATGTTTTAGTTTTTAATAAATTTCCACTATCGTCAACTTCGAGTTCAGCATCGAAAGTTGTGATCAGTTTTAAGGGTATCCGTCCGTATGCCAAAAAACGCTTATCCGTATCAACTCTTTGGTTCGTCATTTTGACATCCCGCAACTTCATCAGTTCCCATGTTGTATCGTCAATAAGATTGTGTTTGGACCCCGAATCGATTAACATACCAATTTGCACACCACCAACACGGCAATGAATAATTTCATCATCACTACAACCCACATTGTAAACCGGTAAATCTTCGGGAATCTCTTCACCTTCATGTTCCCTGACATTGAAAACATTCCGAGTACTTTTTTCTGAACGATGATGTTCATTTGAAGTGACAAAATTCAGCTTCCGTTTTCGATTATTCCGCCGATTGTCCCAATCGTGCTTCGATTTAGACCGACACATTGTGCGGAAATGACCCACTATGCCGCAACCATGACAGGTTTCGGTAGCTGCTGGACATTGAGCTCCTGGTCGATGAGGCAGATATCCGCATCTCGAACATTTCGTTCTCTCATCGATAGATCCATTCATCTTGGCAATGCGGTTAACACTGAATGTTGGCAAGTTTTCTGATTCTTTGTAAGGTATATTTGGTCTGGTGATACGATTTACAGCGGTTGGCGTACGGTTTCCTGGTCCTTTATCATTCATTTTGGCAGACTGATAACGTACTGCTTGAAAAGCGTTAATGATTTTCGTCGTATCATCCAACGTCAGAATTTCTTTTTCCAGTAATTTCTGTCGAAGATCATTTGATGTATACTGTATTATCTTATCGATAACAGCAATGTGTCGGCTCTCAAGGGCAGTTTTCCCAAAACATATTTTCTCCGCTTTCTGTTGGACACGAAGAGCGAACTTCTCAATCGGTTCTTCGTCCTCGGGAACCATCGACCAAAAAAGAAAACGCTCAAAGCTGTCATGTTGCTTTGGAGAAAAGTGATGCATTAACTTGTCTTTTGTGGTTAGGTAGGGGTCGGGATCATTAGCTTCGGTCGTTTCATCATCAACACCTGGCAAGCTATAGTACGCACACTGTAGCTCCATTCCACCCATGGCCAATAACTGTGTTTTCTTGTGAGCCCCATCAGTTACATTGGCAGCAGCCATCACGTTCTCGAACCATCTAATCCACATTTTCCAAGCATTCCTGACTTCGGATGCCGGGAGGTGTCTGTATTTAAAATGGGGAAGATTATACTACGCGGGGCTGAAGAAGTTTACATTTTGGTGCACAACTTGCTGCTCATTATTGATTTCCGCATCCATTTCGCTCATCTAATATTCCCATCGCACATAGAAATTAAAAAAATAAAGAGAGAAAAAAAAACTTACCATTAGTGCCGTAAATTTATACTTATTAGCCATTATGATTCTAATTCTGAAGGCGGTTCTCTGATCTTGTTTCACTATTTTGCATCATTGTCACCTTTTTTTCTAGTAATTCATTTGTATAATCGCTTCTCATAACGACAACCATAACTTCTTTTTTTTTTCCAAACCGGAATTCAATCGGTTTCAATCAAACCGGAATTTAATCGGTTTCGTGTAAAAAAAATCTCTTCAACGTGCATTTCAAGTCAGTTTAAATTTTGAACCGGAATTCAATCGGTTCCATTCACACTAGCGATGTAAACTTTCTCAACCAATATTCAATCGGTCGCATCTAGAGCACTTTTTTCAATATAATCTTCTCAACCGTAATTTAATCG
This sequence comes from Wyeomyia smithii, assembly GCF_029784165.1. Taxonomy (NCBI): domain Eukaryota; kingdom Metazoa; phylum Arthropoda; class Insecta; order Diptera; family Culicidae; genus Wyeomyia; species Wyeomyia smithii. The sequence continues at coordinate 177,632,933 of NC_073694.1, forward strand.
GTTGCCGTCGTAACAAAAATGTCAACCGGAATTCAATCGGTTACTCATTAGGCTTTCGACACAATCACTTTCTTTCATCACTTTTCTGCAAAACTGGCAACTCAGTAAAACTCGACATTGTGGCTCGCTCTACATAAGCTTTTACATCAATCACTACACCCCAACAGATTACATAACTGTGTGCAGCTCTCCTGTTTGTATATTCCATTTTTCTTTAAGTTTGTTATGTACACATGTGAACGCTATCCGATGAAAGAGTGATAGAGAGCAAACGAGAAAAAAAAACACTTCACTCTCGAAATGGCATACTCATACGATGCGATAATCGGGGGAGCTCTGCAGCAGGCAAACACTACTACAAATAAAGCAGGAATAATTTTTCTGCTAACCAAAATGGCGGTGTTTTAACTGCCCATGGAATCACATGTCGATCACACCCTTTTTCATAGATTATAATATCAGCCAATACCAGAAACACTAAAAAAACACACAATTGGCCGTGATATTTCATATTAGCTTGAACTAAACTACGCTTCTTCACAATCCTACGCCATCGTTAAGCGGAAATCAAAATGGGTGCTTTTTTTCACTTTTTCACAGATGCATTACTTTTCATTTACCTTTTATTTATTTATTATTCCTTTAATGAAAATGACCGGGAAAAACGATTCGACCGCACAGTTTCGTTTTTATCCTCGTCGTCACGGTTTGTGGTAGCCAACTTATAGCACGCTTAACCTCTCTAAATAGAACCGGTGATTGACTCGATAGACGTGAGAAGACTGTTCTTAAACCGACACCAACCGATGGCAGACTATAGGCCGAGATCATGCGTAGGTGGGAGTATTAGTGAGAGCACTGCGTTAGGGGAAACAGAATAGGGTTTTCTGACTCGGTATATAAATAGACACGTCTACCACAGACTTTAGTTTAGTTTTAATCGTATTGTTGTTTCACCTATGTTAAACTCTTTTTGTTGCTCCAGTGTTGTCTCTGTTTCATTTAATGCATACGTCATCTACATTTCATTTTGTTTTTCATTTCTTGTAAATTTTATGTTTGTTTTCGTCTCATTTATCGAACTTATTTTTTTCTGTTAATTATGTATAGTTTTTGTTATGTAGTTGTTTTTGTCTAAATATATATTTGTTTTAGTTTATGCTGATTTTCGCTTTTAATTTCATCTTAGTTTTGATACATTATATTTTTGCATCATTTTGGAGAGTTTTCGTCTTTTCGTATTTGCTTCATTGTCGTCTCTATTTTAGCTGGTTCAATATTGTCACAGTTTTAAATTACTTTGCTAATAATTATTTTACCTTTGTTTGGTTTTTATCGAATATGTCCAGTTTTTGATTTATTTAAATAAGTGTTTTTTTCTTTTTGTACCATTTTTGTTTTGAATTCGCTTTTTGTGTCATTTTGATTCTTTTTTTCATTTTTTCACTCACTTTGAATTATTATTTCCTTTTCGTTGTATTTTTTTCTTACATTACTATCATTTCTGTCTCATTTTTGTTTGATTTTCTAAACTTATTTGCACCATTTTTCATATTGATATTCACTGTTGTTTTTGTTCCACTTTTGTCTCATTTCTTTTTCTATTATCTTTGCGTTTTTGTTTTGATTCTACATCACTTGTGTATCATTTTTGTCTTATTATTGCCTTATCTAAACTCTTTCGGGTTTTTCTGTTGTCTCAGTATTATTTTACTTTTGTTTCAATTGCTGTCTCATCTCAGTCATTGTTTGTTTATATTTTTTCAAATTAACTAACTCTTTCTATTTTGTCTCAATTGTTGTCCGAGTTTCGCGTTGTTTTGTCTCATTCATACTATCTTGTTCTATTTTTATCTCCACTTTGTATCACTTTTCTTACCCCAGTTTTTGGAGCGTCATCTTTGTTTTACTTGTGTCATATTACTGCCTCATGTCTGCTTCATGTAGTCTCTTTCTTGTTTTATTACTACTCGACTATCGTTCCGTTTCAGACTCATTTTTGTTTTATTCACGTCTCCTTTTTGTCAGTAAATTGAGCCCATAGAGAACAGACTGACAGAATAGTTGAAACATGGTGCAAACTCACAACCCCCCACGGTCGTTGCACATGATCAAAATCAGTGGCGGGGCCGTTTATCACCTCTCATGCCACCAAATTTGTGCAAATCTGCTCTATCAGTAATGTTTGCGATTGCGTCTATTTTCGTCACACAAACACGCGCACGATTGCCACGACGACGGCGGCGGCGCGGTGCGGTGGCTTCCATGCACTACGGGAGCCGAGATAACCGGCATCGGAGTGACTCCAACGAAAGCAAAACATAAAAACAACAACATTAACCGCTTCCACACAAAACGGGGTATATAACAGACACACATCTGGACAAACTTGAATGGAAAAATATGAAAATCATTTGTGTGATTATTTATTTTGTTTTTTTTTTTCGCTTCAACTCACCTAACTTTTTGCAGTCACTGCGCGTTTCATTACGAATTTGAACCTACCAAATAAAGCGTGAATTACCGGGAGGGGTGGTCCCCATTCTAGTATTTGTTAGAAAAACTTCTAGCACACAGTTGTAAATTGGTGCCAGCTACGCTTCACTGCAATAAGTAACTTCAAAACCATACCCACAGCATAAATTAGCATATTTTATGGTGGTACGAGAATGTAGGCCAAAAGTACCCGCCTCTACCGCTGCACTGTAGCAACAGTAACAGGCTGGAGACTAGCGGAGCGTCAAGAATAACCTTCAGCCATCGTCGATTGGCTGGCAGTAGACTAAGCAACGTTCGTGGTGCCGTTCAGTTCGGTCGCGGTTGACTATCGAGAGACAGGTTTTTTCGTTATTTTCCTCGATTTTTTTTTCGTGTTTTCGCACAACATGCCGAAGCTTTATTTTCTCCGGGAATCGGCACCGTCGCGAGCCGTACAGATGACCGCGTTGGCCATTGGTGTGGAATTAGAACTGGCGGAGTTGAGTGTCCCGAAAGATGAACCCCGTAGGCCCGATTACGAGCGGATCAGTCCCCAGTACAGTATTCCAACCCTTAAGGATAAGGATCTAGTGTTGTGGGAAAGCAGAGCGATCCAAATTTACCTAGTGGATCAGTACGGGCAGGATGATAGTCTGTACCCGAAGGATCCGGCCAAACGAGCCAAAGTAAACGAGCGAATGTTCTTCGATGCGTGCATTCTGTATCACCGTTTTTCCGAGTATTATCACGAGCAGGTTTTCGGAGGACTGGAGGGTGATCTCAAGAAGTTGGCCGCCCTGGAGCATGCCGTCCGAATGCTGGATCTGTTTCTCGAGGGACAACCTTACGTAACGGGTCAGGAGCTGACCATCGTTGACCTGAGCATGCTAGCGACGATTGCAACCATGAACGCACTTGGGTTCGACCTGAAGCGTTATCAGAACGTAAACGAGTGGTATAAACATATGAACAATGTTGCCCCGGGAGCCGAAATCAACGAAGAAGGGGCCAAGGCGTTCGGCACCTTTAGTTAGCTGTAAGACCGGTGTAATCGTGTAGCTAAATTTTTAAATTAAAAATACGACTTTATTTACAGCTTATCTTTGCCACTGGTTCCATCGATTGCACTTCGAAATTCACAAGCAATCTCATTTTCACATGGTCGCGTACACGCACACACTCACACACACATTTCAGTAGACTTAAAACATTAGATAACAATTATAATACTTTAAAAAGTTGGCTTGCGCTTCAGCGGGTTAAAATTTTTGGTTCCTCCTATCGGCTATTCTGTACAGCTGGCTGTGTCGGGGGTGGCACCGGTGCTGGCTCCCCCGGCGGGGCGGGGAAGCGTACTCCTCCTGTCAGAGGCTCGTGTTGGACGTTAGCGAATCCTTAAGCGAGTCTTCGTAGCTGTCACTAAGAAACAAAAAGTTTATTTTTTTGTAACATTATTTGAGTGTTTTTTTAAGACAAACCTGTTGTTATCATCGTTGGCCGTTGGTGGAACAGCCGTCGATTCGGTGCTAATGTTCGTCACAAACTGCCGGTGGAAGCTCGGATGGAAGATGGAACTCTTCAGATCCGCTCGCGTAATTACCGGCTGGATGTCGACCCGGGCAATCGGCCGCGTGATGCTGCCACCGAGGCTGCTTCCGTTGTTGTTATTGTTGTTACTGTTGATGTTGCCAATACCGCCGCCACCGGCGTTGCCGGCAGCTAGTGTTGAGGCGGTGTTGCGCATCCCCGTTGCTCGAACGTCCTGCGAACGGCGGCCACCTCCGCCTACGTTGGGCAGCGGGATTAGACTGGAAAATTCGATGATTCCGGTTGGTTTGATCACGGTTCGGTTCGGTTGAGAGGGTGGAATTTTTGGTTCAATTTAAAAGAGTTCAATAACTAAACCTACTGAAACGTTATGAAAATCTTGCACCGGTGAATTTTTTTAAAGTATAATTGTATCATAGCCATTCCATACAATCTTGTACACAATAATTACTTCTATTGTACGCAAGTTAGTTGCATGCGCTGCCGTACAATCTTTCAAGCAAGTTTTCAGTCGATTATATACGTGTGCTATAAACAAGCAGATGATTTTGTATTTTGAATAAATTATCTAAAACCGGCATTAGACGAAGCAGTTTTTCCTTAATGTTTGGTACGAAATTTATTTACACAATTTTTTCACAGGTAAATAAATTTGCATGCTAATACAAGATGCGAGTTGACCTTAGAAAATAAATTTCGCAGAAAATCTAGTTTTTATTCGTGAAACAAAATTTTGTCACTTGAAGATAGAATTCCTTTGTTTTGGTTTACCACATATATTATAATTTTTTTTTTCTTCATCTAACACAAATGTTTTTTGCCTCTCTCTTAGAAAGGTATAGCAATCACTTGTTTATTTTTATTTTAGCTTGTGTGTGACATCACATTTCAACTCAAAAAAATAAATAAATGAAAAAAGACGTATAGCTGTACCACAGAGTTGAACTCAGAACTATTTATGATCATTCATTCATAGTTTTACGATTCCTCTTTTGCTTAAGATTTGCTTGAGAGAAAATAAATGAGAATATTTCTGTTCACGTTTAAAAAGTATAATGTTCATTAGTTCTATTTTACCGTGCATGTTTGTTTATGAATGACAGCGCAATTTCATTCAATTTTTAGTCACTACAAAAATTGTAACAAAACGTGAATAAGAATGCTGTAACATGTGGAGAGATTTGGATTGCGAAATAATTAAAGAAGAGGAGCTAAAAATGGATGATCTTTCAGAACTATAACTTTATGCTTCGGCTTTCTATGTCGCCAATATGCGACTCCATCAACAGAATCTTTCTAGTTATCGTTTATAATCTTCATTTCCTCTCAGTTTAAGTTTTTCTTTCGGTAAAATCGTTCAAAGTTAGAAAAGAATGCATGTTAGAAGGGGGTGGGGTTATAAACACAAGGGGTCAAGGAAGTTGTGACAATTTGTGACCAGGGCGAGGAAAGGAGTTTATTTTTTTCCAAATCCTGCCCATTTTTGCAAATTTTGCCTAATACGTGAACATCGCGATTGACGATGAAAAATGCAATGACACTGGCTAGGGATACCATCCGTCCTGATTTAGCAGGACATGTCCTGATTTTGAGACCCGTTTGGAGCGTCCTGATTTATTTTTCATATTTTAGCATTTGTCCTGATTTTTCTGAATGATGCCGGATATCCAGAAATGTTGAAGATTTTTCAGTACTTTTTCTTGACCCCGGAAAGAAAAGGACTAATTTCAAACGAATTTTTTCCTTGCTTGAATCTTGACGAGAGAAGTTGTCTAGTCGTTGAAACCGTTAAACATCTGACAATTGTTAAGTATAATTTCAAACAGTTTACGTTTGCTACATTTTTGGGTATCTATTAATGCCTGAGGAATCAAAGTTGCAAAAATGAATCGTCCGAGAAATACGTTAAATAAATAAATGAGTGTTTTGGCGTATGTTGCATAGCAAATCTCAGATTACATGTTTTATTTATTGATATCTCAAAAAATAAAAGAAGCTTAGATCAAATTTGTGCCGGAAAAAAAAGTTGTCCTGATTTTTAATTCCGACTAAATGGTAACCCTAACAACCCTAACAGAATTCAATCATTCGATGTGAAGTGACACACAGGAAAATACTCACTTTGCAAAATCAAAAACGTGTGCAAAGTTTCATTCAAATCTAAAATGGGCAATATTGGACGCTTTGTTATTTGAAAAATACGAAGTTTTATACAGATCGAAACAACTCATATTTTGTTGTTATTTATGACCTGAAGTTTTTATTTTTTTTTTTGGTAAAGTTTCCTATAAGCGCAGCTGGAAACTCATTAACGAACGTTATGCTACTGCCATAAAAGTGTGACGTGCCTTTTAATCAGCAGGCGGTGCTGCGTTGTTGACGTCTTTCAAACATAATTTCAAAAGAAAGGTTTGTATGAAATGAAGCAGTGATTAAACAGTCGAAAGATAACCGAGAGAATCAATAAAAGCGAAACAAGTGATGCGAATTTTACTCCGAAGCTCCACGTTTCGAGCGAAATTGGAATTTACCGTACAGCACATAGATTGATTGATAGTATGTCTTTTTCGGCCAAAAAGTTTAAGGTGGCTTCGAAAAGAAACTCGAATAATTATTGCGAATTGAGGAGCTACGTAACCACAATGTTACAGAGACCGCTTTGACAACCGGGTGGTAATGGGTTCGAATCTTAGTAGAATTGGACCATTCAATGTCGTAGAACTTAAGCGTGGGTTTATTCTCAGGCTTCTCAAGACTAAATAGTAGGAGGGTGGCATCCAAGACACGACCTCATAGTTGACGTAGGACTACAATAATTTTATATTTTTATTTTGAAGCTTTGTTTGATTTGAGCTCGTTTTACTGTTGTAGTTTGCTTGATTTGTTTTTACCAATTTAAGCTCAACATCTTCCAAAAGGAAGGTATTTATCAAGCGACACCTCAAACGACTTGGAACTAAAACTAGTTCATTGGTGGCCTTTTCTACTGTTAAGGTCGTCTTTGACCATTTAAAGAGTAAAAAAAGTCAAGAAAAGAGAACCGTTCATTATGGGCATGGTTGAATTTTATGAACATGTTAACATTCAATTCAGGTCAATTTAAACATTTTATCAGTATACAGAATCAATCAGAAAAAAATTGATCAGTTTCAAGATACCAAAGAACAACGAAGATATCATATTTGAAAGTTATATGTCTGTTATCTGTTATCACAAAGATCAAAATTAGTTGTCTCAAAGGGTTCTATACAAAATACTACAAGGTTTACAGCCCTAGGGTTGTATGAAATGGTGACGTGGGACTAAACACTGTAATTAGAGGGATTTTTTTTACAACGAAGTTAAAGTTCAAATAGATTCATTTTCGTTCTTTTGCTCGTAAAGTTTTTTTCTTTTGCTAACAATTACATTCACTGTACCACGAGGACAGCTAATATACGTAAATTATTAGTCAAGTTATAAATGAAAAATTATCATCTAACAATGTTCAAAAATGATTAATTTTAAAAAAGATTTTGAATATATTTCAAACAATAGACAAAAAAATCACAAGCATTCGCCGGCTCTTACTCTTCTATAAATTTGTATATTTGGGAATTTTATTTTTCCGATATTGGCCAGTCACCAATATTGAAACTGGATACTTGGATATTGAAACTGAAATGTTCCTTTTGGGTAATTTATGGTAATCATAGTCAGTTTATCCTAGATTAAATACGTATAGAAATGTACGAATCAAAGTTTTCCGCTGCAATACGAGTAAAAGTTTACCGCTGAAATGTACGAATAGAACTGTAACGCTGCAATCATAGACGACGAGAGCATGTTTCAAGACATCAAATTAGTCTGAGTTCATAGGAGTAAACATAAATTGACCTATTGGGACGGGAAAACTCTGTCAATTTTTCTTTTGATATTGATAAGAAGAATATCAGAGCGAATGGTTGGTGTCTATTCATGTTGTCTGTGCTAGCAATGCACGCATGTGATTGGTTCTTGTTCCCATAAACTTTTTATCAATTTTCAGCACTGCGCAATGAAATAATAGTAATAACTAGCGTATTACAAAATTTTCCAACATTTTATCTATCCAACAACATATTGGTTAATTTTATTCTTCATGTGGTTATGCTTTTATTATCGTTTGAAATCTAACGCAACATTTGCCAGTTTCATTTCCTTTTTTACAGAATGCATGTATAAAAAAAAGACGTAGTACCAAGTCAAAAAATATTATAATAGAAGGGCAACTCCGTAGAAAATGTGGCACTTACATTTTTTCTTCAAATTGTAATTTTGATTCGGCTGGAACTTTGCACCAAAGTTCATGGGGGCCATCTATTAATGATGTCACGCAAAATTTGGATAAAATAAACTCCCCCCTCTCCCTTGTCACAATTGTCACAACTTCCGTGATCCAACTCCCTTAATTCCGTCACGTTTTTATATCCCCTACCCTTTCTTTGGTTTATAATTGGCTAAAAATTGAGAAATTTGTAAAAAATGCATTTTTTGTAAATTAGAGCGATTTTACTGAAAGAAAAACTGAAAATGAAAGAAAAATGAGACAACTAGAAAAAGCGTTTATTTATCCTTCGTCCAAGGATTTTTTGACGTAGGACTACGTCTTTGTTTTCTATACTAGATTACATTTTGTGAAATTGAAAATGAAACAGGCAAATGTTGCGATTTCAAACGATTATAGCAAGCGAACGACTTAATGCATCTTAGTCATTTATATGTCGGTGGATAGATAAAATGTGTGACAATTGTTTGATATAATGTTTAACATTGTTCCAAGGTCAAGCTTTCCCATACATTTCTCTCGCTATTGGCTTGCCCGAGCACGGATAACAATAGCATGGACGGAATAAATTTCACTGCCTACATATTTTGACTCAACAAAGTGTTTTGTACCGTTTGTCTTTCTCGAAACTGCGTGGCCACGCCCTCATGGCAAAAATTTACGCTGAACTCGATACAAAAGACTGCGTATAAAAAATTCAGCTTCATTCTAGTTTGTCACACAATAGCTGTTAAAGGTACGCGACATTGAGAAACGAGAGCTGCATACGAGTCAACTTCCAGGCACGGCAGAACATGTTACCTTTATTTTGCATACAGCAGCAACATCATCAGCGTTTTGTAGCACACATTTCGAGCTGAAGATTTTGGAATCGGTTCTTTTCAGAACTATTAATGCTTGAAGAGTTATGAAAATTTCCACAACTACTACTAGTGTGAAATGTTCATATATTTCTCAATAATCATTTTTACAATAACGACCAGGGCGCACCAAAGATAAACGGTAGTGTTGCCTATGAATAGATTATCACAGTAAGATATAACCCTCATTTCTAGAATTTTCACTGCTGAATTGAGTGATTTTCCGGTTTAATTGTTTGTTTGTGCCCACTCGAACACCGTTATCAGTCAAATAATAGTAACGAAAATTAGTTAATCTTAGAAGCGGAGTGATTTTCGCATCTGGAAAGCAAAAACTTTCTTTTGGTGCTTATGAAAATCACTGAGTAGTATCGAAGGTGTTTCGTTTTGTTTCGCTTTCTCTAAGCTGCGTGGCCACGCCCTAATGCCAAAAATCTACGATAAACTCGATACAAAAGACTGCGTGTAGAAAATTCAGCTTCAGTGAAAAACCATTCTCTGCTAGCGTGTTGAGCAGTACAGTTGTTTTATTTCCACTCCGTTCGCTTTGTACGTTCGTTCGTAAGTTTTTATTTTTCGCGTTGGAAACCGACTCTACGGTGAACCCTGACATGGGTAAATCGAAAACTGGTTCTAGTACGGATAAACGGCCTCTATCTGGAAATGCCCCCGATTCTGCGGCTAAAAAGCTTTCGGCAAACAACAGATATGCTGTCTTGGAAAACTCCACGGACCCCGAAATAGTGAAAAAAGTGAAAATTCCACCCTTCTATGTGAAAGGATTTCCGGAAGGTCTTCGAGAAGCAATTGTCTTTTGCATAGAGGAAGGACTGAAATGCACTATCCGTATGTGCACTGACGGATACAAACTGATAGTTCCGGCAATCACTACAAGGCATTACAAGTAATACTGTAGCAGTGTAAGGTGGAATATTTCTCCCATGACATTGAAGTAGAAAAACCACTCAAGGTTGTTCTCTGTGGTCTTCCAGACATGGAAATTGACACTCTGTTAGAGGAACTGAAGGCAATTGGACTCAAGCCAATCCTGATCCATAAAATGTCTCGCCACAACAAGACTCGGAAGTACCGTGACCAATTGTACCTTGTAAACCTGGAGAAAAACTAAACATGTTTGGCGGATTTGCAGTCCATTCGTGCCCTTCCTTTATCACATCAATGCGATCTCAAAGCGGCTTTCGATCGGGTAGACCATGAAATATTGCTCCCTAAACTCAACAAGCTAGGTGTGTCATCTTGCTCGCTTTTGTGGCTAAGCTCCTATCTACGCTCTCGCAGATTTAACGTCAAGTTGGGATCATCTCTATCTTGTTGGTGTTATATTCGCTCTGGTGTACCACAAGGTAGCATTTTAGGCCCGCTACTTTTCTCGTTATTCATCAATGATGTCACACAGTTGCTGACTCGTGGATCCAGATTATGTTACGCTGATGATGTGAAAATCTACTTGCTGATAGAATCAATCGACGACTGCGCGAGGATTCAAGGCTATGTTGATTTGTTCACTCAATGGTGTGACTCTAACCGTATGTCAATCAGCATTTCAAAATGCACTGTTATCAGCTTCAGTCGCAAAAACAGCCTCTAGTGCATGATTACTGCATTGAAGATACGTATTTATGACGCAGCGACAATGTAACTGATCTTGGCGTGGTGTTAGATACTCGTTTGATGTTCAACAAGGCGAATCGACAGCTGGGAATAATTTTCAGAATTGGACGAGAATTCGTTGATCCTGATACGCTGCGTACTCTTTCCTGCTCTTTAGTACGTTCAATTCTTGAAACTAGCTGTGTAGTTTGGAATCCACACTATGAGTTCTGGATTAACCATTTGGAGCTAATACAGAAATGTTTTGTTCGCTAAATTTGCCTACGCTACCATGAAGAAATCCTGATGCTCGACCGCCCTATGAAGAACTGTGTCTACTAATTGGTTTAGCGCCACTCTTAGCAAACACCGCCCATAGAATCTTATTGGGTGTTTATGACTGCCCCGCTGTATTTTCGCTCCTTTAATTACACTGCCCACTTAGTTTAGCTTTTTAGCTGCATTTGTTTACTTGTGAAGTGTTATGTATTATCATAATGTTAAAGTTTCATTTTGTGCTTTTTTTGTACAAAAAATACTGGGTTTTCATGCCGCTTTGATGAAGACTAAAGTTTACTCAAGGCAGCTTTTCCCAGTCCAAACACAAATTATCATTTAACCGTGTAGTCGGATGACGAAATTAATAAATAATAAATACTAAATAAATAAATCATTGTAGCCTGGGAACGCTACAAAGCAGTGCATTGAGATGTGTCCCAATGTTCCAATTGCTTGTTATTTGGACATGGGACTAAAAACTGCCGATCCTGTTTGCGCAAATTGTGGAGCTGATCATAAGACCACCAGTCGTACCTGGCCGAAGCGGGCGTAAATCATTGAGATCCGTAAGAGAGCCTCAACCAACAACCAACCCGATCGGAGAAAGGTCCCAGTGAATAACGAACAAAATTTCCCGCTATCGCATCGCGACGCGCAATCCCAGTGCTTACACCTCTCCCACTTACTACTTCGTTTGTCGATGTCGCAGCTTCGAACCGTTCCTTGCCTCCCCCGAGACTCCCAGAGCTTTCAACTCCTGCCACTGGAATAAAGTTTACCCGAACAGACTCCGAAGAAATCAACGCAGATTCTCTTCTTACTACAGAAGAGTTCGTGCATCTCCTGGCCGAAGCATTCGAAGCCCTTCGCACTTGTAAAACCCGAGCTGAACAGCTGCAAGCAGCATCCTCACCAAATATGTGAATTCATAAACTTCGCTAACTGGAACGCTTGCTCGTTGAAGAGCAAAACCATCGAATTCGCTGATTTCCTCAACGAGAGGAATATAGCAATCATCACCGAGACACATCTAGAACCTGGCGTCAAAATCTACCTCCCTGACTTTCGAGTTGTTCGGCTCGATCGAACCCACACAACGGGTGGAGGCGTAGCCATCGCGTTGAGGAAGAACATCTGCTGCAAGCTGCTGCCCAGTTTCAACTTAAAAGTCATCGAAGCGGTTGGGGTCGAGGCTTCTACCCCCGTCAGCCCTATTATTATCATAGCCGCCTACTGTCCGTCGCAAGTCAGCTCAAGGAACAATTCTTCCTCTAATCTAAAACGAGATCTCGTCAAACAAACCAGACATCGGCAAAACTTCATCTTGGCGTGTGACCTCAATGCAAAACATCAATCCTGGGGCAACACTTGGAGCAATCCAGCGTAACTGCAGCGTCATTGCTGATTTCTGAAAGGCCATCCATATTTAGTTCCTCTTATTCAATCGATTCGCAATTTAAATCTTCTCCTTGTGTAACAATAGTCAAGCATCCTTATTCACGTTTTGTCACAATTTTTGTAGGATTAAGAGGGACTAAAAATGTATGAATTTACGCTGTCATTTACAAACAAACATGACGGTAAAATAGAACTAACGAATATTATGCTTTTTTTTAACGTATTTTATCTTAAGCGAATCTTAAGCAAAAAAAAAGATCGTAGAAATATCGAAATATATATAGTTTGCTTGTCTTTCAGTCACGCGCACGACAAACGAAAGTTACTCAAATTGCCTTTTTCCCAAGCAAACTCTGATCCTGAGGTACACTAAAGTTTGTTATTTTTTTTTAGTGTAGCAACGCAAACACTCCTGTTCTGACTACAAGTTACCTTTGCTTTTAGTCCTCCACTCACCTCCTCTCGCCTGGTATGCAGAAAGTCGCAAGGAAATCAAAGCTAACTGCGTCTTAATTAATATTCGGCACACGTGTTAAATTAGCACATGGCTATAGGTTCTGATGCAGGTACATCGACAAAAACCGCCAAAAACGTAATAAAGGGCGGAAGGCAGTTTTAAAATGTAAGAAAGACATAGTATCAAATATATAAAGCAAGTAAATGAAATTTAAAGTTAACCAAACCACTGTCAGTTGATTATGAACGTTACTTTATAGTTACATGTCAAATAAGTTCTGTAATGTCAGGTTTTAGGTTGAAATAAGGCAGTACCCGTTGTAATTCGTTGAGGATAGACTATGAAAAAGTCAAGAGCATGATGGGGATTATAAACCTTTTTGATCGAGAAAATAAACAGCTTGGATTTTTTTCAAGTGTGTAGCAATTTTTATATGAATTGAAATTGTATTAGTAATTGTAATAGTACAGTTATTCGATAGTAAGAAGGTTTGTTTATTAAAAAAAACGATTACGACCTAAGACGTTAATAACGAACATTTATAAATAGTAGGTGGGTGGTATTCAAGACACGACCGCATGACGTTAACTACCGTATTCTTATATTCCATTGAACCAAATATTGCAACGCTTCTTTTACAAAACTTCTGTAACAAAATTTCGAGGCACCAAAAGGTACCAGTTGCCGATTATTCTCGTTTACTGGTTAGTCCGTCCAGAATTCCAGCCATTTTAGTATTTTGCAGTAGCCATTTGTTACTAACAGCCACCAGCATAACGGGTGAAACCGGCACGAGATGACCGGTACTATTTTGTCTTTCCTCCTTTCAGCTGCTAACACCGAGCGTCCGTATGTATCCGGTACGGTTTAATAATGAAACTGATGGGGTGATATGTTCGAACGATACGTTTTATACCAAGGCTTCGTCAGATAATTAGAAAGAAGGAGGGGCTACATAGATGATGGAATGGTAGAGACAAATGTTTCTTGAAAGCTGCGCCGGCCGCTGTCGTAATATTAACACCAACACAAACATGCATTTTTGCAAGGTTTTTTACGCTAGCAGCAGCATTTGGTAAAACAGAAAATTCAATTACCCGCTTCTGTACCAAAATTTCGAGGCACCAAAAGGTGCCAGTTGCCCATTATATTGTTGTTTTTTGGTTAGTCCGTCCAGAATTCCAACCATTTAAGTGTTTTGCAGTAGCCATTTACTACTAAAGCCACCAGCATTACGGGTGAAACCGGCACGAGATGAGCGGTACTCTTTTGTATTTCCTCCTTTCAGCTGCTATCACCTAGCGTCCGCATGTCACTGGTACGGTTTTGGAATCAGAATAATGGGGCGCCGGCCGCTGTCGTAAAATTAACACCAACAAAAAGATGCATATTTGCAAGGTTTTTTCCGCTAGCAGCAGCATAAACATCGGAAACAGAAAGTGACAACAACAATAACAACAAAGTCAGATCGATTGTATCCGTTAGTGTCGACTGTGCTTGGGAAGAGAGGTAGTGATTGGCTGCGCGGTATGATTTAGACAATCGATATTAATTACCAATTTTTCAATAGTGTATCTCGAACAATAGTTTGTTTTTGTTACATAAATTTAACCGTAAAAGAATTTCTGATCGATTGATGCCAAAACCTCGAAAACCTGATTATAGATGACTGCAAAATAAGCGCTCAAAACCTGACCACTTTTCTCTGGTTTTCCCTGGTTGAATTACTAGATTTTCAAATTCAGGGGCCTAACTTCGATATAGACGTTAGTCAACGTCAAAAATTGAAGAAAACCGACTGTAACTTGGCAGAGCCATTCCACGTAAAACACCATATCGAGTTTTTAGTTTAGCTTATGGCGCCGTGACGAGCCGCACTTGGAATCTACCTTTGCTCTAGCAAAGTTTAAAAAATGTTCTCAAGAAGCTGTATTATTATTTTTTTTCGGTATTTTAAAAATGGAAAAGACATTTAACCTACACCATACATGCTGAACATATTGTACCCCAAATTAATCCATACTACGACGTTCAAGATGTACGGGGAAAGTTATAATTATTTTGCTGATACGTGAAAATTTTAGAAGTTTTGAAAAAATCTACAGTATAAGATAAACCCATTCCCGACGGGTGACATTCAAACTTTTATTCAAGTTCAGCAATTATACTTTGATGAAATTATTCAGTATGGTTAGAGAACAGATTGATCTTTAATATGCAATACAGTTTGTGTCAATTCTCTCCGCCGGGATCGGGTTAAGCTATTGGTCATTATTTTTAAACACTATGTAAAATCTGATCAACTGTTTTGATTCAAGATATTTTGGAATATCGACATAACTAAAATTTTCAAAGTTTGAAAAATTAAACCTACTATCCTGCAAATGCGCTACAGTAAGCCAACTTTTTTTTATTTTTTATCAAATAATATTTGTTTGTTTATATGAAAGAAGACGAAAACAAAGAAGTAGACAGAGGTTGTGGTGATGGGATGAAGATTGTTATGTTGTTACGCAACACTAGAAAAGGTTTCTATGATGGAACGCAGTTGACAGATGTTTCATGCGCGTCATTGATCATGGGTGAAGTTATATCGGAGTATTAGAGAGTGATTTGATCTATTCATCAATGATTCAAAGAGCACAGTACTCAGCTATTCAAAGCTTAGTTAATAAAAAATTGCAATGACAAACTTTTGCATGTGTGAATATTCTTTTGAGCAATCCAGTCTTGGTTTTGCAAGCAATGGTTTTTGTAAATTTTTATTTTTTTTTCAATCACATTCATTTTAATTTATTTTGAAAGCTTAGTTTAAATATAACATGTTCAAGTTATGAAATTAAAAAAAAAAAAAATCTTTAAAAAACAATTATCCGAAAATAATCAAATAATGAAGAAAAAGTCTTTAGATATTGGAGAAAAGAGCTGTGCAGTGGATCCGTAAAAGAAGCGAGATGCAGATTCGTTTCAAAGTAAGCAATCAATCCACGCGTTTTCATGATCTACTGAACGAAGTATTTATCGCAGTTTAGAAAATTTATTAAGTTTTAAACCAGCGTTGGCCATCTGCATCGAATTGTCGATAGTGTCATAGTTTCATCTTGAACTTCAATTCGATACTTCAAAAAATAATTTATTATTTGAGATTAAATGCCAACTTTTAATAATCCAAAATGCATTTGAAAGTGGCTAGCCACTACGAGCCAACTAGTAAATAAATAATGCTCCTTCTCCCCCACCTAAGTGCGTGACATCGTTAACAGATGGCCCCTTAGGGTCATTTAGGTTTGATTTCCGAGAAAAAACCGGAGTTCACTATTTTGAATTCCAAAATGGTCCCCGATGGTATCTGCCCCGGGGCGTCATCTCGGTTCGTCGAATATCCATGCTGTATTTCGTCGTCTTCAATTTCGTTTCAATTTCGAATCACACCATAGTTCGATTAATTTCTATAGTGGGTCTTGATTGATTGACCATGGTCAAGCAAGAGATCCTCTAATTTTGTTACCAACTTAGTATAGAAATTGGAATTCAATCGAAAACAAACTGTGTTGAAGGTAGAACAGAAGTGGTTACGTAATATTTTGGCAAAATCCTAATTTCCCGAGAAAAATGTTAGTCATGAAACCTGAAACCTAAGATGAAATAGAGACACAATGATATAAAAATTCAGATAACACTGGAATTGATTGAGTTGTAAAAGATAGTGGGAAATAGGCAATATTATTCTACGAATCATAGCTCCAGATAGCACTTGGATCAAGTTTTTAATGTTGGATGAGGTTCTGGTTCAAATTCTGTACGATATTATGAACCAAACTCTGGATTCATATTGACAATCGAATTATTATTTCTTACTCTAATGTTGATATCTTTTTCTAGGTAAATGCTGGATTAGATTGGATTCAATTCTGGATTATAGAACTCTGGTCTGGTTCGAATCGAATACTAGATCAGAACTAGATCTGGGTACATATCCAAATTGAGATCCCGATCCAATTGCTTGAGGTTTCATGTTAATATTTTGAGCCCTAAATATGAGAATTGATGTGAACTGGATCCTGAAAACTTGATTGTAAGATTGTAGTCTCCAAATTTTAAATAACATATCCTAACATCCCTATTTGAATTCTGTATTATTTAATGTGTACAAATCTAGATATATCTATATAAATAATCTATATAAGTCTAGATATATCCATATATGGTTCTTGATTGATGATCCAAATTCAAAATGAATTTATTGAATTAATTTGATATGAAATTTTTCTGAGTACAAGATCAGGTAACATTTTCTTTAAACACTACTGAAATGAGTTAAAAAACTACAATAGATGAAAATTTTGGTTTGTGATGAGGAGCTCTAAAATCAAACCTAACATTTGTGGTGTTCTGGTTTCTACTTGCGACTACAAACTTGAAACTAATTTTAACTAGCTACAGGTTAATTCGTTCTACTACCTGATGATACAATGTTATTTCTATCTACAATTATGTGTTGACTTAGCATGCGGAAGGTGAAATTAGAGTGTCTGCTTGCAGTGCAAAGTGATCAGTAACGTAACATACTCCTGTATACCAGCGAATGAGAAGAAACAAGACAACTAAATTAATTAGCGTTGATGCATGTGATGAGAGGTTAATAACTAATTGTTTTTGTCTAATTAAGGCTAAGAGTGTAATAATGAATTTCTACAGCCTGCTGAGAATCCATTGTACTTACCGTCGATATCGAGCGCAGGCAATGCACAAAGCCGTGGCCGTTCCGCCGGCAAAAATCAGCCCCCCGATGACGACGGTGGCCAGCTCGATGCCCTTCATGCCCGCATCGTACGAGTGCGGTTCCAGCGCGTTCGACGCCAGATCTGTCAGTTCGATTATGGGCAAATTTGGCTTTAAATTTGACATATCGAGGGCGGCGAGAGATCTGCGGAATGTTAGCGATTAAATCCAACCTTGTTAAAGGTGAAAAAACTATTTGCATTACCTCTGCAGTTCGTACATCTCCACCAAAGAATTGGTCCCTCGGTCTATGGCATATAGGTATAGGTTTGTGCTGAGAACCAAACACAAAATTTCATAAAAATTTCTTACAAATTGATCATATTTTGATACTCACGCATCCTCCACCTTTTCGTTACTTTCCAACGCTCGTATCCGAACGTCATACCCGGTAGCCATGCTTAAGCTGGCAATGACCATGCCCATTTGCTTCTCGACGTCCACCGGAGCACCGGACAGTATAAGGCAAACCTCCTGGTGGGCGTTCAGTACGTACACAAACACGTTCGCGATCGTCGACTTGCCATCATCCGCCCCAATCCGGTCCGTTGCTTTAACATCAAATCCGAACACCCGATCCTGGAATGTCATCAGTGAGCTCAGCAGCCGAATCTGTCCACTAATAGCATCAATATCGAACAACCGAGACGGTTCATTCAATAACGAATACCGAATCTCTCCATTGCTACCAACGTCAGCATCGTAAGCTTCCACCTTGAGCACCGGATAGCCATAGTTAGCACGATCAGGAACCACCGCAATGATAGGACCCTCATTCTCCTTAAATATCGGTGCATTATCATTAACATCCATCACCTTGATCAGAATCTCGACTTCGTTGTCGGCAAGCTGCGTCTGCATCCTCCGCCGGATTGGATTTTCCAGTGCGTACAACACACTCGGAATGTTACGACTCTCGCGAACCTTCAACTTTTCCACCCGGATTTTAATCCCATACGAGTCCTGATCTTCGCGATCCAACGACTCCAGCATCCACAACGAGCCATTCTTCTCATCAATGCTAAACTTCTCACCATAGTCTTCGTTCAAAATCTGCCAGCGAAAAACATCGTTCGCGTACTTCTTGTTCAGGGTGACGTTCAGTACGATCTTCGGTGCCTGATCGTTTTCCCGCAGCTCGAGCTCGTAGTATTTGTACGGAAAGAGGGGGATTCTCTCCTCCGGCTGGCCTGACCGATCTGGATCGCCTTGCAGATTCACGATCAGCAGGGCGACACTCGAGCGCGGAGGTGTCCCGAAGTCAGAAGCCACAACCGTGATGTTCAGATGTTGATAGTTTTTCCGCTGCCCCAGAGGGGTGAATTTCGATGCCGTCACGATCACTCCATCCTTCGGATCGATGCTGAAGTGGAGAAGGTCATTTTGGCCGGAAAGAGAGAAGATCACCAAACCGTTGCCGTTTTCTTTGTAGTCACTGTCACGGGCTTGAACCTGCTTGACAAATGTACCGGGCTTCGAATTGACGTTGATGTAGGATACGTACACCGGGAGTCGTTTGATACTGTTGCGATCGTACTGCAGATCGTCGTACGCCGTAAACTCCGGACTGTTGTCGTTTTTGTCCTGCACGATCACCTCCACATCGACCATCGCCGATAGTTTCAGGTCGAAGTTGTTGTCCGATGCGAGGACTTTGAACTGGTAGGATGCTACGGTTTCTCGGTCGATTTCGCCTGAAACTCGGATCGTGCCTTCGTGAGGTGAGATCGAGAAAGGGATCTTCGTGTCATCCTCAGCCAACAGCAGGTAGGAAACGTTTCCGTTCATGCCGAGATCTTCGTCTGTGGCCCGCACCTGGCCGATACTCGATCCCGTGATGGGATAGTTTCCTTCGTCCACCTTGAAAGTGTACCACTGCTTCTCGAAAACCGGTGCGTTATCATTGACGTCGTATATTTTGAACTCCAAGCCGATAACATCGGCCAACCCACCGACGTCCTTTGCCGAAACGTTCAACCTAATTTCACTTTCCGGTGGTAGTCGTTGAATGGCTCGCAGCTCCCCAGAACTGCGATCGATCTTGAAGTAACTACCTTTGTTAGGCGTTTCCGACGTTTCCTCTTGATTGATGATTTCGTAGAAAACCCGAGAGTTCTTATCGAAGTCATCATCGCTGGCGGTCAGCTTCAGGATCACCTTCCCGACTTCGACGTTCTCGGGTATGGAAAACCGCAGCGCTGATTTGCGACCGACGGCGCGGGTATTTCGAACACCCGAACGTCGTCGGCTTTTTGGTTTGTACATTTTCCGCCTTGAATCGGTTGAGCGGTTTACTGTGGTTAGTGAGGCGTCGAACAGACGGGGCATTCCCACATACGGCGCTGATTGGACCATTTCGAATAAACTCTCGACTCCGTAGTTGATTCGGGCGGCTTCGCGTTCTGCGTCCAATGCAAACTCCGGCAGAATGGCCGTTTCTAGTTCGTCTAGGTAGAACAACTCAAGGTCGCTACTGTTTTCCACCATTTCGCAGCGACTTTTGCGAAAGATCGCAACCTTATCGAAAATCGGTGGATTATCGTTTACGTCTAGGATGAGGATTCTCAGCTCGACCTCCGACGCTAGACTGTCGTTATCGGTGGCGGTCATCTTGAGGCTCAAACTATCGATCTCTTCGCGATCGAGTTTGTTGGGGCCCATAAAGAGGATGTTGAAGTGCGGTGTTGAACCGTTGATTCCCTCGTATGGTTTAGAGCGGAAGTCCAATCTTCGGTTGAACAGCTCACTGCTGCTTGTGGAATCGATGTTTGCTATCTGGAGGTTTTTGAAGATGTGCGCCACAGTTTTGTTGTAGTTGGAGAGGGTGGCGTTGGAGAACTGTGCCGCGAAGGAGTTCGACTCGCCTGATAGGACTAGTTCGTATTCGGAGTTGACGCCGATATCAGGATCGCTGATGATTATTGGGCTGTTAAGGACGATTTCCGTTCCGATGGGGGAGTTTTCCGCGATCACACCCAGGTAGTAGGGGAGATTGAACCGCGGTGGGTTGTCGTTCTCGTCCTCCACGAGAATCACAACTTGATAAATGCCAGCGAAGGTGCGGTGCTTGTAGAAGTACTCGGCAATGATGGTAACCTTAATGGTGTCCTGCTTTTCCCGATCGAGACCCTTGACGGTCATCAGTTTTCCGTCGTTGGTGAGTCGAATTTGGTCGGCCATGTCGTAGCTGTTGATGAGAGAATACTGCACACCACTGGTGGGATGGCGGGAGTGGCGAGAGTTGCGTGCCCTTCGACTTCCGTTGGTGGTCGTGTACAAGGCATCGAAGCTTACCAAGGGGTAAAGCTGGATCAGGTCCGGACTGGTCTCGCGGATGAATCTTCTACCCCAGCGGGTGCGATTTTTTGCGTTCAAGTTGAAAACCTGACGATCGTTTCGGTTGCGATCACCGCGGACGGAAATCAACGGGGGAAGGCCTTTTTCGTCGGCGTCACACTGCTCCTGAAAATCTTGGAATTTGAGCTGACCAATGATGGCGTTGGCTTTGTTTTCTTTGATTTTGAACTCGATCGGGGTGGAATTGGTTCCCCGCAGCAGCATGAAGTTGTGCTTGATCACGTGAATCGTTACGTTGGTGACGATGATTTTTTCCAAGTTATTGTACGCCTCTGGCGTTAGCTGATCTGCAAGCTTGCCTTCCGCGTTCGGAAGGTAGGAGACGACCGTTTCGAACTCGTAACATCGTCTGTCAAATTTATCCAGAGCTTCAATTACGGTGACGATTCCGGATCTCTCTTCGATCGCGAACGGTACTCCCTCCGGGTAGGAGTGCAGAAGATCGAAAAAGATTTCTTCGTCCGCATTCATATCGAAGGTCGTTCGTATCTGACCCACCGAGGATCCGATTGGGGCATCCGCGCCCACCCAGAACTCGTACGGAGCTCCGATGAATTCAATTTCCTCGATAGACTGACAAACGATGTCGATGGTGACTAGCGCAACGTTGAACCTCGACTCCGAAGGATTCTGCGGCTGATCGCGAGCTTCCACAAAGAAAGCCACCTTCCCGTAGGTTAACGGTTCCGAGACCTTAATATCACCAGTGTCAGGATCAACCTTGAAAGGAATCGCCAGATTCGGTCGTACATTTTTTATATGATACTGCACCCGTCCATTTCCCAGATCATCCGGATCAAGCGCCTTGATGGCGCCGACTTTCGTCCCCACACCCGCGCTACAGTTGGTTTTGAACTCATACAAAGTGCCCTGCTCAAACTCTGGCGTGTTGTCGTTCGTGTCTAGCAGAGTGATTTCAACCTGGACCGTTCCATAGTTACGACCTCGATCGACATGCTCAACCCGTTCCATAGCATTTACCCGCATGAAAAGTGAACTTCGGGTTTCCTTGTCCAGGAAGCTCTCGTCATTGACCACAATCCAACCGGAGATCGGATCGATCACGAAGGCACCCTTGGGCTCCTCCGTGGCCAGATAGTAGTAGAATTCAGCATTCTCACCCTGGTCGCGATCGATCGCATTCACCTGCAGGATGCTGAAACCCTTCGGGAGGTTTTCTATGATCGAAATATTGTACAGATCCACTTCAAACTCCGGCAGATTGTCATTCAGGTCGATAATCTCCAGTTCAACTCTGTGGGAGTTAGAAGAGTGTTATAAACCAAAGAAAGTTTCCCCGTACGTAATCTTACCTAGCGAGGGCAGTTTTTGAGGGATTATTCCTCTGTCTGGCTTCGATCTGGAGAACCATCGTGTTATCCGGCAGATTTTCCGCTTCCAAATCGATTTCCTCCTGGAGGAAAAGCATCCCCGTTTCCGGTTTAATCCAAAACAACTTACCATCGTTGCCATCTACGATGCTGTAGATCAAGCTGGCGTTGAGCGAATCCTGATCGAACGCTTCGATCGGAGGATCGAAATAAATCGGTTCATGAATTGGTTTACCCTAAAATAAATTATTTTAATTAAATTTTTTCCTGCTATCACATGCAATAATACCGTCATCGGAAAAGACTCCTTCAGTGTGGCCCGATAGACGGGCCGGGTGAAGATCGGCCCCAGATCGTCGACATCGCGGATCGTCACCCGAACGGTGGCGTTCGCAGAACGCGACGGATTCCCACGATCGCTGGCGATCACCAGCACGCTAAGCGAGCGCAAGCCGGCATCGAAGTCGAGCGACCGCTGCAAGATCAGCTTCGGCCGCTTGGAGCTCTCCAGCCGAAACGGGAAGTCGGCGCTCTTCAGCTGCTTCGGGGCGATCGCGTACTCGATGTCGGAATTCGGCGTGTTTGGCTTATCACGATCAATTGCCTTAATTCTATTAAACACCACCGTCTCAATTGGCGTTGATTCGTCCAGCGTTATCGCGTACGGTAGATTGATAAATTCGGGATCATTATCGTTGATGTCTTCTATGTAAACAGTGATGGTGAAAAACGAGGACTGCTGCTCCGCCCGGTAGTTTTTTTTTTTCATTCGGTTTAGACGAACAATGTTGCGAGTCGGTGTCGGTTCGGGTGCGAAAGAGCGAATAGGGAAATAAAATTAGATTAATTCGACGAGGGGAACCATAAATAATCGTACGACAAGTGAAGCTTACATTATCTTGCTTTAGTGCGGTTCCGCTGCAAAAAACGCTAAACTTCAGTATGCTCTGGGGGTTGTCATTGTCGACCAGATCGTCCAGGCTGCGGTTCAGGATGACACTGACGACAGTACTGTTGACCTCCTTCAGACGAAAGTATTCCGAGTCGCTCGAGTTCTCCGCCCGGGCGATCAGAATCGAATTCCGCGGATAGGCATAGAGTGAAACGATCTCGCCGCCCACCGGAAAGTCCTCCTTCAGCCGTAGGAACTGGACGCCGTCGGATTTCGTGCGCAGGTTGCTCTTTGAGTACAATTTGCAAGCTGTAATGAAATCAAGATAACATGTAAATCAAATCGATCACTCCGATAGTGCTTATTTGCTGCCGGTAGAGAAACTTTTTTCATTCATCATGTTTTTTATCGTTCAGTCATGCTGTACTACTGCAGCACGTGAGGCAAAGCCCGGCTAATCGAAATGTCTCACTGCCCGGCCCTCAGCTCGAACTCGAGCCAAAGCGGGTGAAGAGTGGGACGCGATTGACTGCGCCGTCACGGGATGAATTAATATTAATTAAGCCTAGCTCATTTATCAACTCACTCTGGCCGATCGATGGTTCTATTAGGTAACTTTTTAGAGGGGTGGAGCACGGCTAGAACGTAGTGAGAAGAATGTGGAGCAATCTCGCATTGAAATTGACTGTTATGGGAACTTGATTTACGATGATTGTGTTCGGATGTGATTGGGACCGAAAATCATTGTCGAATGATTTTTGGTCCAGGAAAATGCCGAGAATGCTTTATAGTCCCCGCAAAGGACAAAGTTATTTGTGGGGACTGCCGTTCAGGTCATTAATATAAATCAAAGAATTATATAGATCCCAATTAGTGGAGCTATGCCATTCTAAACAAAGTTTCCTTCCGATTGGTGTTGACAGCAATTTATTTTTTTTTGTGCTAGTAAGATTATATTAATTGGAGAATCCGCTCATGATACACAGGCTAAACAATAACAAGAAATCTTGAAAAAAATTTCTATTATTAAATCATGAAATATGAAAAAAAATTCTTTAGAGGTTTAGTATATGAAAAGTTAAAAATATATTCCTTTCGCATTTAAACAGCAATTTAAAAATATTTTATTACGTTTGTTTTATACCTTTAATAAATAATGAAAACAGTTTTCTACTTACATTTTGAAAAGTGAATTCTATATTACATTTGAATATCGAAAAAACCCGCGTGAAACTGGTCTGTTACAAAAACGTATTTTAAAATTGAAACACGACTTCCAACAGGAAAAATTTATTATTCACGTGAAAGGCAGAAGGCATAAAAAAAGGTTTGTTTGATTGACATAGTGTCTTTGGCAAGTAGTAGATAATAATTTTGTCCTTCATAAAAAAAAACGGTGAAAGAAACATTTTTTTCAAACATTATAACTTTTTATCTCGATTTCTCCATGATTGACTGTCTCCATTTGAAAAAAAAAAAAATCTTTTTTTAGACGAGATTTTGATTAGATCATATTAGATGGGCAACCAAGTTTGTCGCTAATAAAAATGCAACCTTTTTTCTAAATCATGCAATCGCTTGGAAATGGCTCGACGGGTAATTCCCAATATTGAAGCAAAAACTGTTCCTGCGTTTTGCATGGATCCTCGTCGAGCAATTCCTCCAATTCAGTTCTTCCTCGATGCGGATTCTGATCAACTTCGAAATTGCCGACTTTAAAGTAACGGAACCAATCACGGCACGTAGTTTTAGTTAGAGCAGCATTTTTGCAAACATTTTTGAACTCTTGATGCCCTCCAGTCATCGTTTTCTTCGAATGAAATGAGCAAAATAACATGTCCCCCAATGTTATGTTATATTTAAAATTTCAACTGAAAGTGCTTCGTATTAGGCGGTATCCATGAATTACGTAACGCTCATAGAGGGAGAGGGTGTCATTGAGCGTTACGATTTGTTATACAGGGAGGGGGGAGGTGAATTCAGCGTTACGTAACAAAAAATTTCGAGAGCGAGACTCTCCAAAAATGAGCATTTTCGTCAAGCAAACCCTTCTACAGCGTTACGTAATTTATATGGGGGTAGGTGTTGGCGTTACGTTTCATCACATATGGGGGGTGTGGGTCCACAAATTGGGTTTTTTGCGTTACGTAATTTATGGATGTCGCCTTAATGAAAAAATAATAGTTAAAACTACAATTCACAAAAAGAAAATTATATTCAGCGGATCCTGGTGACGCACAAAAAGGTGCGGAGGGGTTCGTTGAAATCGAACAGATCTACAGCCTCGTTGAACCTCATTGACATGAATCTGATCGCATCATACTGGCCGTACCGACTATAGTTTGTGTCTATGTTCAAAAGCTGTTTTCTTCGTAGATTCCTTTCCGGAGCATGCACGATGATTTCGTGGGCACCGGATCTCGGAAACCATCCTGAAGTTAATCCCAGCTGTCTGTTGGCTTTTGAGATGACATCCTAGTAGTGTGTCCTTTTTTTAAAGGAGGAGATGTTTTGTGATGAAATAATTATTTACTAATATTTATTTAGAATTTGTATTGTGTGTTCTGCCACAAACGGTGATATATAAACACTATTACTATATTCCGCAACACTATTACTATATTCCGCAGTTACTAGTGTATCCTGATTAGATGTAGCTTTCTGCTGAAGGTGATGTCGTTACATTTATCTTCGCACAGGGTGAGAAGATTTCGGTTGCTACAATCAACGAAGGCATCAATCAACTTTTGTAGTTCATGAAAAATTTCATGTCGTCCGCAAAAAAGAGTCATGTACCTCGCGGTAATATAACAGCGACGTTTTTGATGACAAGTGAGAACAAAAGTGGGCACAGATTGCTTCCTTGTGGCATTCCAGAAGAAGTAGTGAATATTTGAGATATTTTTAGACAATTTTGAAACGTTGGATATTTTTGATATGTTTTCGAAACATTATGAAACATTAAATTATTACTTCAATTTTTGAAACATTTTTGTAACACTTCAGAAACATATTCGAGATATTTTTAGGATATTTTTGGGACAATTTTGCGACATTTACTAGACCTTTTTAAAACAAAACTGAGACATATTTCAGGCATCTTTGAGACATATTTGAGATATCTTTAAGATGTTTTTGAGAAATCTCGAAGACCTTCCTGAGACTTTTTTGAAACATATTTAAGACTCCTTTAACATAGTTTTGAAACAGGTTTTGAGACATTTGTAGACATTAATGGGAGAATTTTGAAACATTTTTAAGAACTTTTTCAAACAAATTTGAGACCATTTTTTGAGACATTTTTGAAACCCTTATGAAATATTTTTGAGACATCTTCGAGTTATTTTAGAGATATCTTTAACAGATTTTTGAAATATAACATTTTTCATTTATTTCGGCGATGCTCGTTTTTCTTTTTATTTCGAGGCTTTGTAAACTAACAGAAGTTACTTATGATCGTTATAGTGATTTAAATGTGAAGTATAAAGGTCGCTGCATCAAGTTTCGACTGTTATAGCGTCTCTACAGCACGTGTTTACCCACAATTTCCCTTTGTTTAGTTGATCAGCCATTCTCGTTGTGTAAATTCTTTGTTTGAGTTTTTCTATACGTTTTAACTGTGAGTTATATTCAAAAGTGTATAAATGTGAGTGACAAGTTTGAATTTTGCGTGAGATCGGACGCCAACCGCGTCAAAGTCGCTGAGCATCGTTTGTCTGATATCGCGAAAGAGGTTAGGCGCAGCCTTACATCAGATAACAAAAAGGAAGAAGAGGCAAATAAAGCCCAGGAATGACAACTTTACGGCGCAGGGATAGCTGACTGAAGGTAAAAAAATTATGAAGGGGCTTCATTATTGCAATTCTTAAGATTCATAGCATTTTGAAGCTTTAAACGCGTTTTTCTCAAAACCATGTTTTCAAAATCGGCGAGCAGTAGAACTTGAAAAGTTTACATCCGTTTGACTTGAAATTTCAACTGTAGCTTCTTCATCTATATCTAGTGAAGTACACACGATTTAAGCGATTTATTTACACCAACTAAAGTTATAAACAATCAAAGTCGATTTTTGTGTCGAAACAGAACTTTTTTTTCAAACCGTTGCCATTTTACGAAGAAAAATTCTGAAAATATAATCATGTGTACTTCACTAGCGACACTTATGTAGATAATGAAAAAAAAAAATTGTTTTGGTTATAGGTGACGTTGGGCACTGCTCGCCGCGGAAAAACTAAAAAAAAAAGCAATCGCTGTACAGCCGCCATTTTGTAAAAAAAAGAGCAATGATTTTTTTTCTATTCTCCAAGAGCTGCTTAATCCAATAATATATTTTTTATATACCTTACATCTCAAATGTCCTTTAAAAAAATCATGAAAGAAGCCTTATTTTTTGGGCATTTGGTAGATATTACCTCTTAAGTTTTCTTTTAAACATGTTAGATAAAGTTTTAAAATTTTTGAGACATTTTTGAAACAATTTTGAGATATATTTAGAGATTTCTGAGAAATTATTTTAGAGACATTTTTGAGGCGTTTGAGACTCTTTTGAAACATATTTGAGATGTTTTTTAAATTTATGAAACATTTATGAGACAGTTTTGAAACATGTTTGAAAAATATTTGATACACTTTTGAAACATTTTTGAAACATTTTGGTGAAATTTCTGGAAGAGTTTTGAATCATTTGAGAAACATTTTGTGGCATTTTTGAAATTTATTGGCGATCTTATACATTTTTAAAACAATTTGAGTAAATCTCTAAGATATTTTTGACGTCTTCGAAATATGTGTGAGACATCCTTGAAACATTTTTGGAACAATTTTGAGTCATTTTAGAAAAATTTCTAAAATATTTCTGGAGGAGTTTCAAAGACATTTTATGTTGTCTTTGAGACATATTTAAGCTGTTATGAAATATATAAGGACGATTTCAACCTCGACAGCGAGTCGCTGGACGGAGGACCCACTGCTTCATCCTTTATCCTACGTTTTCCACAAGGGAACGACGAAAGTTAAATGGACTTACTTCCCAGTCCAGAGACAGGCCCGAAGACGAAGGGAAACCCAAATCATCGGCACCCCTTGTCAAACGACTTTCAAACGCGCAAAGGCGGCGACTGAGCAAAAATCTTCGCTTCGGTCTCTCGTACGAAGAAGCCAGGAAGCTAGCCCTCCTTTCGACAGAGCAGCTTGCTCAAACAAATCAAGTCGCCGTCAAGCGACAGCGGTCGAACGACTTGGTGTCCTCAAACACCAGTACTAAGTGTCCACAGCCTAAAAAACTGCGGAACGGCACTGGTTTTGGGTCATCGGGTCCGAAGCCGCTCCCGACGGCCACATATAAGGACATGGGGGGAGCGATAGACCTTGCGGTTACTTCTGTCACCCACCCCAGCTCCCTACTCACAACGGACCTCCATCTATGATCACATTGCTGATCAGGAAAGTTCAACCACCAAGCCCAAGTTTAACGGTTGCTATCTGAAAAATGGCTTCCTGCAACTTGCCTGTGGCGACACCGACACAGTGCAGTGGTTGGAAAGAGAGGTACCGTGGGATGGAGCACAGCTTCGTGTATACCACATGAAGGATCTGCCGAAGGCCAGACGCTATGTCGGTTACTTCGCGGACAGTGCGAGCTCTCCGGACGAGAAGATCCTTCGTTCACTCCAGAATCAACACGACCATCTCTCCACCAAAATGTGGCGAGTCTGTAACCGCAAATTGGTGAAGACATCGGTCGAGCTGATTCTGGATAATGACGAAGAATCGGCCAAACTCATTGAGAGTGAAAACCATGAACTGCACTACGGTTTCGGCAAAGCACGCATCCGAAAGGTAAGCGGAAGGCCGAACGTCACAGGCAGAAAAGACTTCGTCGCAATGTCAGGGAAGGTACGTGCGGGTAACTCCTCCGGGAGTACCCTGCCACCACCCAGGCAAAGCGATCCTGCGAATGGGCTAAAGATTCGCGTGGGAAACTCCTCCGAGAGTGCCCCACAACCACCCAAACGCAACCCTGCGGCTGGGAAGGTACGCGCAAAATGCTTCCCCGGGAGTGCCCTGTCACCACCCAAACAACGCAACCCCGCGGCTGCTCGGACGGTTCCGCCGAAGACTCGCAAGAGTGTGTAGCATCAACCACCGAACAGTCGCACCCCCCGGAGTCAAAAACCGCCACAGAGCGTGCAACGACCTTCTGTTGCCAATCGACTGCTGCAACCGAAGCCAAACAGTGAGGAAGAACAGCTTCCATCAACCAGCCAAACCGCTGTTAACAGCCTTCAGCCAATACCCGGATCATCTTCCGATCCGAACAAAGACGGCAACTTCACTGTAAAGTGAATCTCCATCAGGCAAAAGACGCCTCGGGTGTTCTTTGCAGGAGATTCGCTAAAGAGCAGCTAGCGGCTGCACTCATCCAGGAGCCGTGGATCAATGAATCCAAAGTTCTCGTACTTAACGCTCCTAACTGTAGGTTAATCTACTGTGACACGCAGTCCAAACCAAGGACTGCAATTCTGCTAAATAGAGAACTAAAATATTTACCTATTACAGAATTTATTCAACGCGATGTCGTTGCCATCACGGTTGAAGTACCGACAACCAGAGAAAAGTAGGAGTTGGTTGTCGCGTCGACCTAATTCCCGGGCGACCAAGGTTATATACCGTCACCCGAAGTTGCTGCGATCGTACGGTACTGCAAGGCCATCAACAAACCGTTTCTGATTGGCTGCGATGCCAACGCCCACCACACGTTCTGGGGCAGCTTGGATACGAACAACAGGGGTGAGTACCTACTTGAATACCTTACTTCTAACGATGTCAATGTATGTAATGTAGGGAATAACCCCACGTTTATCAACGCTATCAGGCAGGAGGTCCTTGATCTCACTCTGTGTAGCGCCTCTATTTCTGAAAGGATTAAAAATTGGCATGTCTCCGATGAAACTAGTTTGTCGGACCACAGACACATCGTTTTTAATATAGAGGCTAACCCTCTGAAAAGAGAGCTGTTCAGAAATCCTAAGAATACAGATTGGGAATCCTTTAAGGAACGCCTGATCGATTCACGAACTTTCAGTTACAGCAACATTCGAAATTCAGTTGACCTGAATTCGGCAGCAAATGATCTACAAAACAGAATCATGGATGCTTTCGACGCTAACTGTCCACTAACACAGCGGTCAGTATGCCGTGACGTACCCTGGTGGAATGATCAACTTAGTGACCTTCGTCGGGAAACTAGGCGGTTGTTCAACAGGGCAAAAGTCACGTCTAACTGGGACGACTACAGGGCGTCCCTCATTAAGTACAACGCCGAGCTACGCAAGGCTAAACGGAAATCCAGAGTTAGTTTCTGTGAAAGAATCCAAACTCTGCCGGAAGCTACGCGGCTTCAAAAGGAAAGCGAATGGATGCCTCACTGTCACTACCAAGGAAACGCTGGAGGTTCTTATGAACACCCACTTTCCTGGATCGACAGAGACCGATGAACTGAATAGTGATGGGCCGCGGCGGGACAATTCGAGACATATGGCGTCTCGGGAGTCCATCCTGCTGGCCCGTCGACTGTCCACGGAAACTTCAATAGGTTGATGAAGTCTCTAGGTCCAAACGGCATACTACCCATCTTTCTACAAAAATCGGCCGCAGCTTTCATGTCCGAACTCATCAACCTCTTCAGAACCAGCTTTATTCTGGGCCATATTCCGGATAACTGGCTGAAGGTGAAGGTAGTGTTTATCCCCAAAATTGGAAGAAAGGACAAAACCCTTCCTAAGACCTGCAGCCCATAAGTCTGACTTCATCACTTCTCAAGTTGATGGAGAAAATAATGGATAAATATATCCGTGATGATTGTTAAACGGCTGGGCAGTGCCACCAGCAGTACACCCGTACTAGTTGGCATAAAAAAGACCCCAGTGTGGTCCAAGGCATAATGCCCAGCAACTCCTATCCCTACCTCCACGTGGTACCGATTGGGATAGGAGCAACCAAGGGAAGATCGATGAACCGGTGGGAACTTGGTCGTATGCTGACAGGGAAGGGGGAGCTGCTCTCCTAGGAGCGCAGCTTTTCCGAGCGTCTGTTCCCCATGTTAGGGGCGGCTCAAACAGCGTCTGATCCGGAGCGGACGGCCGAATTATGAAATGCGGCGTATCGCCAGCTACACTCAAGACGGCAGTCTCATCGCGAGACTAGGTATCCGCAGCCCTAGTAAGGCAGCATGCCGAAACATTAAAATACTACGAACAATCAAGAATTGAATGTGGACCGGAACAATTGGCGACGACCTAGGCGACGGAATAAGGACGACGATTGGAAGCTCGGTACATGGAACTGTAGATCGCTGAACGCCCTGGGTGGCGACCGGATTCTGCTGGATCAGCTAGAACCCCGCCACTTCGACATCGTTGCGCTCCAGGAGCTTTGCCGGAAAGGAGAGAAACTGTCGACCGTATGCCACGCGCGACATCGCCAAACCCCGCGGCTCAACATTAAGCAGCTCCGGAACTCCCAGGCTGCTGAGAAATACGTGCAACAGCTTGAAGCGGTGCTACCCACGGTGGAGGGGCTGGGTGCATTGCCTCTCGAAGACGGCTGGTGCAGCATTCACACTGCCATCGGGAAGACTGCAACGGTGACACTAGAAGTGGAAGCACGGAGTGGCAGAAACGACTGGTATGACGGGAAGTGCGAGGCTGTGGTGAATGAGAAGAATCGGACCTGGGCGATATACCTGGGCAGGTCAACGAGAGAGAACTAGGCCAATTACAAACGGGCACGGAACGACATGACCACGGTTCTCAGACGAAAGAAGCGCCAGCGAGAGGATCGTGAACATGAGGAGCTGGAGCAGCTGTACCGCGCCAGTGAAACGCGGATGTTCTATGAGACGGTAAACCAGTTTCGCAGAGGCCGCAAGCCCACATGTGCAACGACGCGGATGGGAACCTTCTCACTGATGCCAGCGAGGGGGTCGACAGTTGGAAGAAGTACTTAGACGGACACCTGAATGGCGAAACAGTAAACAGAAACGGAGCAGGAACTGACCTAGGAGCACCAGCAGCGGATGACCGAGTACCAGCCCCCGATATTCATGAAGTTCTTTGTGAGATCGGGAAGCTGAAAAACAACAAAGCCGCAGGCAAAGACGGACTGCCAAGCGAGCTATTAAAACATGGAAGATAAGCGCTGGCTAGAGCGCTGCACTGGGTCATTTCCAGGATTTGGGAGGAGGAAAAATTGCCAGACGAGTGGATGGAGGGAGTCGTCTGTCCCATCTACAAGAAGGGCGACAATCTGGAGTGCCACAACTACCACGGTATCTTGCTTATAAATGCCGCCTACAAAATACTCTCACAGATCCTGTTCCGTCGTCATGACCTTTAACCAGGAGGTTCGTGGGTCAGTACCAAGCGGGCTTCATGGGAGCCCGTGCCACCACGGACGAGATATTCTCAATCCGACAGATCTTACAGAAATGTCGCGAGTACAACGTGCCCACACATCACATCTTCATTGACTTCACGGCGGCCAGCTATGGCAGATCATGCACGACACGGATTTCCGGATAAACTGACTCGATTGATCAGAGCTACCATGGCGCAAGTGATGTGCTACGTGAGTGTTTCGGGGATACTCTCGAGTCCCTTTGAATCGCGCAGAGGGTTGAGCTAAGGTGATGGACTTTACTGTTTGCTGTTTAATATCGCTCTTAAGGGTGTGATCCGAAGGGCGGGCATCGACACGAGGGGCACGATTTTCACAAGGTCTGTTCAGCTTCTGGGCTTCGCGGATGACTTCGATATCATATCACGTAACTTTTCGACGGCGGAGGAAACTTACGCCTGACTGAAAGCCGAGGCTGGACGGATCGGACTGCGGATAAATGCGTCGAAAACAAAATACGTGCGAGCGAGAGGCTCCAAGGAGAACAACATCAGCCTCCCAACTTAAGTCTCTGTAGATGGTGATGAGCTTGAGGTGGTCGATGAGTTCGTGTATTTGGGGTCACAGGTGACCGCCGACAATAATACTAGCAGAGAGATCCAGAGACGCATCCAGACAGGAAATCGTGCCTACTTTTCACTTCGAAAGACACTTCGATCGAATCGAGTGTGACGACGCACGAAATTGACGCTGTATGAAACCCTGATAAGACCGGTAGTCCTCTACGGGATCGAGACAACAACGCTTCTCGCGGAGTCAATAGGTGCGGTGGGCTCGACCAGATCGAAGGAGACTTGCGGGTGATGAGACGCCTGGGTAACTGGCGAAACACAGCCCAAAACCGAGCAACATGGCGACAAATTCTTGATACAGCA
Source organism: Wyeomyia smithii (assembly GCF_029784165.1). Taxonomy (NCBI): domain Eukaryota; kingdom Metazoa; phylum Arthropoda; class Insecta; order Diptera; family Culicidae; genus Wyeomyia; species Wyeomyia smithii. The sequence goes on from NC_073694.1 coordinate 177,666,563, forward strand.
CGAGCCACTACGGCTCTCGTCTGATTGGTAAGGTAAGGTATATCCGTGATGAGTTTCTTAAAGACTCCCCGCTGCATAGAAACCATAGCGGCAAGTCAACAGAAATTGCTCTTCAGAGCTTAGTGACGTTGATTGAAAAGTCCCTGAATTATCAGGAGACGGCGCTATGTGCCTTTCTCGATATTGAAGGGGCCTTCGATAACACGTCCTTTGCATCAATTAATACGGCTCTCTTCAATAAGGGAATCGACCACATTTGAAGGAGCTGGATACACGCAATGCTCTCTAGCAGAGTGATCACAGCAACCTTGGGAGATTTGTCTGTTACAATGTCGGTGATCAAGGGATGCCCGCAAGGAGGAGTTCTCTCGCCCTTGTCGCCCACTTCTCAGTAAGCTTTCACAGCTTGGTTACAAGGTCATTGGATACGCTGATGACATCGTCCTCATCGTCAGAGGTAAACACGGCGCAATTTGGCGGTTTTTTCATTGACGCGGGTTGGAAACCAAAAGCGTCCAAGTCCGAGATATTCGAAATGACCGTCAAAAAGGACAATTTTAAATACGGGTCGTAGAGCGTTTCGGTTTTTTTCTGAAGCCCTTCAGGGAGGCTTACTTTACGCGGATTTTTTAATTACCGTGGTTTCCTTTACGAGGTATGTATCGCCAGCGTAAAAATCCTGTATGTGGATTCTATTTCCAAAATAAACTATACGTAGACAAAAGACAGCAACAAAAGGTATTCGAGCCCATATTGCTGAAGATTTTTCATGGTTCGATATAAAGTACATTTTAAAAATCGAAATGTACCTTATATCGTAGTTCGCCTTTACTACTTCATCTGGATGTTTTACAACTACTTTTCTCCTTGCAAAATAAGTGTTAATTGTTGGATCTGTGGAAATTGTGATTAGTATTTCCTCAACTATTTTTGCAACTGAAATGTTCTCGGATATATTCAACTATTTTTTTACTCTTCTATTGAGCCTTTTCGGGCATCTTTTCTTAAGATAATATTGCGGTTTGAATAAATTTATAACCACGAAAAAAAATTTTGTGTTCAAAATTATATGTATCGCTTTCAGGGTGACATCCTGTACAGTGATTTTTCCCAGTTCCTGTCAAAAGTGGTATTTATTTTAGGAGTTTATAAGCATAATTGGCTTTGTTAGTTTGCAAATAGGAATACCGATTGATCGCAATTCTAAGCTTGAAATCCAATATCCACAATTCATCTGCAAGTTGAACCAATTTTCCTTGCAACCCAACTAAAAATTATCTCCATTAAATCTGCTGCTGCTCTGGTTAACAATTTCCATTGTGCGTTCACCTCTTGAATGGCACATCCAGAGCAGGTCCAAACCCGAACCAAGTCAGGCTAAAATCAAATTAACTTAAGCTGTTGCAATCCATAACACCACTCACTGCTCTATCTTTCTTTCAATCTTTGAAGTAAAAATAAGTCCGAACTGTGCGCAAACTGTGTTTCACCTTTCGCGAAATTGTGTGTGTGTGTATATTTGTTTGCACTTGCTGCGGTATAATTTCCCTAGCTGTGGTGCAGCACTTTCCCGAGTTCGGGGTGAAAGAAAACAGATTCCCACCTCGTGTACTCATTTTCTCCACTGCGCGCGGTCTTCCTCGTCTCACCAATAACCCGGCTTATGACTAATCATAATTATGCTTGCCGAGCTCCAACCTTTCAAACTTAACTCGGTGTACTTCAAATGTTGAAGCACTTGCACACTTTTAAATTGTAGAAACGCAGACCCGGAGCCAGGGGCGTTCGCGCATCGCCGCTACATCGCCAATCAGTCCCTGTCGGGTTGCACTAAACGACAACCAGTTAACGTTCCGAAGTGGCGTAAATTGCCGTTTTCCGTATACAACCTCGAGGCAGCCATCAATTTCGGGAGGTTCGGTTGGTTCGAAACCGTGCGCCCATCGCTGCACACCAGAGTTCGTAAATATTAAAAGTCATAAAGTACCACGTGGTGGCCCCTGACTGGCGGTTGCTGCTGTTCCTGGTTTGGCCCAGCAGAAAAGTCAACAACCAGGCATGCAAGCAACCGAAGCTGCGGAAATTTATCGCTGGGAAAATTTATCAGACACAATACGGCAAAACCAAATAACAAACGACGACGACCGAAAGTGCTGGCTACTTAATATACTGACTGTGTCTCGTTACTGCTCTACTCTGCTCTGCTTCTCGAACCAGATGGGTCAACTCGTGGTGGTAGTTTTATCTTGAAACGGACGGATGATAAATGAAAATTCGAGCTGTCTGTTTATCTGAGCTGCTTCATGACAACAACGACGACGATGACGATGAACGAAGCGAGACAGAGAAAGGGAGCTCTTAAAACGAGTCGGGAAAAGATTGCATCTTAATTTTTCTAGATTGATCATCAATCAGATCTGCGTGTGTGTGTGTCAGCGGTCTGCGGTCGTTCTTTCGCGGTGACAAAGTGGATGTCATTGACCGCTCACAGCAAGTGCGGGAGAATTTTTCGCCGAAACAATAGAGAGACCAACTGAGTGGCGGCAACGGTTGTGAACTTTTGTTTTCGAAACCCTGCTGGTGCAGCGCGCGTTATCGCGATTTACCAGCTGCGGGCCTGCCAGCTTCCGGTCGTGGTAGGCTATGATTTGCAACCGTGTTGCAAACAAAACAAAACAAAAAACCTCTGGATGGATTTGCAAAGTGTGGAAAACGATGCCTCAAGTACGAGGCCCGCGTTATCATCATTCATCATAGGCCAACCGTTGCTATGGATGAGGATCGTTCGTTCACACTCACTTGCAGTAACTGGTGATGAGTGTTTTTTTTCTGGTGATGATTTTTGGCCTTTCTTTTGTTGGAAGTACATATTGACCGTGTGTTTGTTTTTTTGCCAGCGCCGCTGTATGATGCAAAAGATAGATGGTAGAGTCTTGTCTTGAAATCGTAGTAAACTGGTAGAAAATTTAACATATCTCGACGAAGTATCCACTTCTTCGTCTCGATCTTTCTCAGCAATGAAGCGAGATAGTTTTCCAGATAAGAATCTCTTGACTTTTGATGGAATTGGCACATACAAACGACAAAACGATAGCAGGATTTTCACTCGGAAGCAATTGAAGGTTTATGAAGAGACGCCATCTTTTCATGACCCACATTTTTTTTTAATAAGGGGGGGGGGGGGGGGGTTGTTAGTAATTTAAGTGATAAGTATTAGTAAAAAATGAGTATGTGTGTCCAATCACAAATGGTGACTTCTCAACACTGTTAAAGGAGGGTTGTGTGCAAAGCCACGACCGCAAGGTTGAAAAAAAATACTTTTACAAGAAAGATAACCCGGCTGCTTGCGTGTCAGTCATTTTTTTCTAGTAAATAAACGTTGACTTATCAGATCAATCGAATTTTCAACAAGGATTGACCATTTTCAATAATATATAGGGTGGTTTTTTAAGAATTTGGGTTTTCTTTAACAAAAAAAAAAACGCATAGAAATTACAAAACTGTATGAAATCTTTATTTGAGCCGATAAATTGGTTTATGCCATTTACTTTTTAAAGATAATTTCATTCGAATGTTGACCATGGCTACGTTTTAAATGGTCTATACGGAAAGTCCAATTTTGGGTTACTTTTTCGAGCATTTCGGCTGGTATCTCGCGAATAACGCGTGTAATGTTGTCTTCCAAGGCTGGAATAGTTGTTGGCTTATCCGCATAGACGAGAGACTTAACGTAGCCCCACAAAAAATAATCTAGCGGTGTTAAATCGCATGATCTAGGCGGCCAATTCACCGATCCATTTGCTCACCGAACTCATTCCGCAATATGTCCATTGATTCGCGCGATGTGTGGCACGCTGCTCCGTCTTGTTGAAACCACATGTCAACAAGACCCAGCTCTTCCATTTCCGGCAAAAAAAATCAGAAATCATCGCGCGATATCGAGCGCCATTGACCGTAACGTTGCGATTTTGATCTCTGAAGAAGTACGGATCAATGATGCCTCCAGCGTGTAAACCGCACCAAACCGTCCATTTTTCTGGGTGCATTGGCGATTCTTGTATTGCCTCTGGTTGCTCTTCGATCCAAATGCGGCAATTTTGCTTATTAACGTACCCATTTAACCAGAAATGAGCTTCTGAATGTCACTGAAATGGTCGTAATGCGTGAAAAACATTTTTCACAGAGGACGAGTTTTGGTAATAAAATTCGATTATTTGTAAGCGTTGTTCAGGCGTTCATGGTGAAATGGCAAACCAAACTGAGTACATAAGACTTTGACAGCTGTCAGAATTCCCGCTTGAACTGTCAAATCTGAATACACGAAAAACCAAATAGCAAAAAAATCACCCTTTAGTAAGTTGCTTGTCATGGTAAGGGCTTGACAATTTTTGAATTTTGAAATGAAATTTTTTCGGATGTCGTGCTCATGACTGAAGGAAAAGATAATTCAGTACGTTCTGAGACACGGAAATAAAGTAAAATTTATAACTTTTACAAATTTAAAAATGTAAATTAACTCAAAAGCAAACATGGACGCTTAAATCATTAGGTTTTTATTTCATCCTGAAAAGGACAATTTGTTGTTCAATTTAATATCGGATAAGATGCAGATTACATCTTTGCGTTATCACTGACAGTGTGAACAAAGTATTCGTTGTGATAAAGTAAACAGTGAAATGCTGATATAACACTCAAAACTAGACGGTTCAGGTGTTGTCAAAATGAGTCAACTTTTCATTGAATGCATTACTAGTGCCCACTATCGCACAGAGACTGCATTTTACTAAAGTGCCTCACTGCATCAGCCGCTATCGATTCTGAGATCCGCTGCAACTAGTGCGCTATCCATAGCCATGCAACAGTTGTGGCCGCTTTCCACCATCGCTGGTATCCACTGCACTGCTAGTGCTACTGCTAAGGGAGGACGACTGCTGTTGTCGCTGTCTAGAACTATTATGAGCGGCTTCGGCTGAAACAGGCTCTTATATAGGCCAAATAGCATGTTTAAGATTGCGAGATATATGATTCTGTCGACTGCGCTAGGGAAGCAATTATATAACGACCAATCAGAGGTCGAATTTTTCGTTTTGACAAGGCTTGACTATTTTCAATAGTACATTAGTGTGAATAATAAAATGACAATTATCTTCTCTTGGGAAGAATCTTAGAAGATTATCCAATCTATTGCTGCATGAACGAAGTAAATCCATCGAATACTAACCGATTTATTAGCATTTGAAATTGGACATATTTTTCAATTTTTACGGTTTTACATTTTCATTTCACATCCCTATGTAGCCGAACATAGGGAAGTAGAGAGGTATTCTACTTCAAAAAGTGAAAGTGCACTCCCATATCCTGTTCTTCAGATTGAGACCGTTAACGGAATCCTTTATTGGTAAATACCAGGCTGGTTTTCGACAAGGGCATACTACGACGGATCAAATCTTCGTCCTGCGACAGATCCTTGATAAGTTCCGGGAGTACAACTTACCGACTCATCACCAGTTTGTGGATTACAAGGTGGCGTACGACTCAGTGAAAAGAAACGAGCTGTGGCAGATAATGCTGGAGCAGGGTTTCCCGACGAAACTAATTTGGCTGATGTGTGACGCTGGAGGGATCGAAATCATGCGTGCGGATAGCTGGCGAGACATCAGCCGCGTTCGTAACGTTGGATGGACTGAAGCAGGGGGATGCGCTCTCCAACTTACTGTTTAACATCTCTCTTGAGGGTGCAGTACGAAGAGCAAATGTGGAAAGAAACGGTACGATCATCATGAAATCTCACATGCTTCTTGGTTTTGCGGACGACATCGATATCATCGGTATCGACCGTAGGGCCGTAGAAGAGGCCTTCGCAACTTTTAAGAGGGAAGTAGCGAGATTGGGACTTGTCATTAACTCTGCCAAAACGAAGTACATGGTAGCTGGCAGCAAGCATGGAAAAGTTCACTCACTAGCAATATTTCATGCAAATGTGTTCTTTGATTTATCAGTTATCGTTCAACTATTTCCACTCGCGTACAAGTTTTCCATAGAAACGCTGCTGATTGTTTTTCGCTTCTAAGAGCTCCGAATACCATAGAAGGAGATTGAATGATTCAAACACGATAGTGTTTATCGTAGCCAAGTTCACTTGCATTCAACATTATCGCGAGAAGCTTCGAGATATTATCGCCAGTGATACAAAATTATGAATCCAAATGAACGTTAGATTGCGTTCAATTGTTCGCTTGCCGGAGCAAATAGGTATCATCAATGCTTACGGAAATTGTAGCATGGTGCATTAGCATCTGATACTTGAAATCACCAAGAATCATCGTGGTATATCACGGTGAAAGCACGACGTGGAGTAGCCGAATTACGCCTACAAGCAAACAACATTTGAAAGAATCATTGCGATCGCTTGAGTGCAATCGTTTACGATTCTTTCGTGAAACACTCGCTATATGTTGCTCGCTCCGCCTAAAGCAGGCAATACTGAAACAAAATCATCAAAGAAAGCTACCATATATTTCTTTGCTCTAAGCTGTCTCTTGCAAGCTTGAGAATGTGTAACTTTTAATAGCGATGGTTTACTAGGATTGAAAGCTTATAAATAGCACGTTCAGAAATGATACCCGAATGATTGTTATGCGATACGAGTTTCTCCATCCTTGGCTGGCAGAGAGCGTGGGAGTCCCCGGGGTGTTGGTGCTGAGGTGGAGATAGATGGGAAACGATTTGAAGTGGTTGTGAATTTGTTTATCTTGGTACGCTTGTGCATCTGACAACGATATGAGCCGTGAAGTGAAACAACGAGTTGCAGCTGCAAACATGACCTTCTACGGACTACGTAATCAGCTAAGGTCCCGTAGTTTGCAAACTCGCTCAAAACTAGCGCTGTATAGAACGCTGATACTCCCGGTGGCCCTTTACGGACATGAAGCATGGACGCTGAAGGAGGCTGATCGACGAGTGCTTGGAGTTTTTGAGCGTATAGTTTTGCGATCGATGCGGCGCACAGTGTGTTGAGTGTATGGTATGACGGGACAAAAATCAAAACTACATAATTTTGTCGTTGTTCATCAACTTTAGGGCTAGTATTTGCATAAAAGTCTTATAAGATTCGCTGAATCACAAAAGTGTCCCAAAAGCCAATTTTCTAATTTAATACCAAAAACCGTTCGTTATTTTGTAAAAGTTGCCCATAGTAATTAAAACTGCGGTTTATATTTTTTTTCCTGTATGAACTTCCTCACTGCGACCAGAATCGTAGATCCATTGTGAGATATGCCCGGGTGTCTGCTGTGTCCCGCACTTCTGTTATTAGCAATACCGCTATTGAGAAGTGGCATGCTTATTATTACTTTTTATCAGTGCTTGTGTGTAATGTGCTACCCTTCCTTTCACACGCTTACTGTTCTCCTATACCGAGACTTGTTTCTCCTACCAAATACCACCAATTATAATTCCCTGGAGAAGTTTCGTAGTGCGTCCTTCTGGCCAGTTTTATTATTAAGAGGGACTTATGTATTGTTAAGAGAAAGTCACGCAAAGGTGTTATAGATTTCAGCGTAAAGGAAGGGAAGTGGTGGGGAGCCTGAGAATGAACCCATACTTCAAGTCCAGTTTCGACATCGAATGGCCTAATTCTACTAAGATTCGAACCCATGACCATTCGCTTGACAAAGCGGACTCTGTAACCTTGCAGCTACGCAGCTCCCATGCAATTTATATTTAGTATTAAATTTTAAATAATTGCTAAAATGACTCAAATGCAATTATAACGAAAATAAAAAAAAAATTGTTTGAAATTTTTTTTTCGTTATGTATATTTATATTATTACCAGAAAATGCATGTACAAATACATGTCAGAAGATGTATCTTCTGACAGATATATGGTCACACATCAAAGTATGTTGAATGTCTTTGTTCACAACTTAGTGCATTGTCGTTCTCTGACAGATACATGGTCACACATCAAAGTATGTTGAATGTGTTTGTTCACAACTTAGTGCATTGTCGTTTAAAGGATACTGTAAACGATGAGCAGCAAGAAAATCAGAGAGGTATTTTGGTATATATTTTTGTAATGTTCGAATGAACTTTGAACGCATTTTTTTAACACAAAATACGCTTTTCGATTACATTTTTGTATTCGTACGTCGGACAATAAATCTCAAAGCTATATGCTCAAACGCCTTTTACTTGCTTGCTTACTGTTTTAGTTCCCAGTTTAGTTAGCACAATAAAAATACTCACGAACTGAGGAAACACAAGGGTAACTGATAATTTTTTTCTGAAAATTCATTGCGCACGTGTTGCGTCAAAACTATTTGACAGTATAAGCTTGTTTCAGGTGTATTAGTGGTACCACGAGGCTACTAATACACATACAGTATATTTCAAGCATGAATGATAAGCACTGCCTACTTTATATAGTGAAATTTAAAAGTTGATTTTTAATTTTGTCTACAGGATGCTGCACTGTGCGGCGCAGATGCATCAGCCACGAGTTGTACCAGGTATACAAAGATGCTGATATAGTGAAAGTATTACAGCGGGACAGGCTTCAGTGGGCTGGATATGTAGCCAGAATGCCTGACGAGAGAGCCGCCAAAACTATCGTCGACTCCGTGGTAGGCCTCGCACGCGGTGGATGTGCGCGGTGGAAGAGGATGCACGATCTGCTGGTATACGAGGAGACTAGAGAACGGCTGCCCAAGACAGAAGAAGCTGGACATCTCTAGTTCGTTCGGCCCTAGACGGTGAATGGTCCGTTAGCCGATGAAATAAAGTAAAGTAAATAATTGTTCTTACGGAGACTGTGAGGTTTTCCGTTGCGTAGGAACGCCGACGACGCAAATTTACCGATGGAGGCGTTCTCGAGGCTGTCAATTCTAAGTTTGAGGCAAAAACTTTAGAGGACGCCGATTATTTGAGCCTTGAACAGGACAGCAATCAAATTGGGCGATCGTAAGTTGTTTCTCTGTGCTCTGTACATACCTCCGGATCGAGTACATGAGCGTAAATTAATTGTTGTTCATTGCTAATTGGTCTTTTTAGTGTTGGAAATCGCTGGAACAACAAACGACAGTAAAGTGTTCGGCGATTTCAATCATTTTTGGTTTTATGGAGGGGATTATGGAACCGGCATTTATTTCCGGACTTGGATAATTCGAGTATCCATCCTAACGCTGCATTACTTGTGGATTGTTATAGCCATGGGCGCAACTACGGGGGGGCTTCAGCCCCCCCCTAGAGAGCTCTTACCCCCCCCCCCTTAGAATTTTTCCAGAGAATGATTGTATTCAATATAAATACATATTATATCTTTTATCAGAGCGTCAAAATCAACACAAATTGAGATGTCATCATCCATTGGCTTAGAACTAGTATTAATGCGTTTCTAGTTTCAGGCACTTGTTTTGTTTTGATTTGGGAATGGCTAACTCTAGAATTATTTGCCTTATTTGCTAGAAATACTTTTTCAAACCTCTATAGCAGGGGTTCCCAAACCGGCGGAGCCAAATCGGACAAAATTTTAATTTATTGTCAAATAAAATCTTCCAACGATTTTTTAGATTTGAATTTTTTCTTCATGCTCGTATCTGATGTCAAATTAACTCGGCGGTCGTATTCGTCTGACGGCAATGATTCTGGCTTCGTTTCGCCATCCCTTCGATTTTCTGTGGAGCTCATCGGGGAAGTATTATTCAAAACTCTCCAACAAATCCTGCGCATTTTGAAAATAGTTAACTAGAAGGGTTTTATTTGTTATAAACCTTACTTGCAAATGCTCGTACATTTCGTGGAAATTCTTGGATGTTATCTGCTATGTAATTTCTGCTTGGGTTTTGGGAAAGCTTTTTTTAAGAATTCTGCCCGAATTTTAACTTTTTTCTTGAAGGACGTAGTTTTGATGTTTGTACTGAAGATTGTTATTATCTCGCCTTGTATTGTATCATTCATTTTATGGAAAATATCCGCCAAATAAGCTAACCTGATGAGCGGGACAACTTTTTTCCACTACAATTCATACAACCAGCGTACTCCTGTATGGAGCAGTAACGAAGAATGCTGACTTCCTATTTCTTAACACAACGCTTCAATAATCGAGAATTTTTAAGTCGAGCCTTGATGAAGGTAATTATTTCACCTACACTTTCCTGCAATCCTTCTTTCGAAAATGATAATAGTTTTTTCAGAGGTAGTGCATGACAATGAACAATGCATTGACTGGCATCACAATTTTTTGCTTTTTTTCTGAGTTCTTGCCACGACTCCTGAAATATTTTTTACCATAGCTTCCGCACCGTCCGTACATACATCAATAAAATTTTCCCATGGAATATTGTTTTCGTAACATAATCATCAATCAGCTTGAAATGAAGTTGCTGAAATTTGCAGGGGTTTGCAAAGGAACAAATCTTCTTGGAAACTTCCAGAAAATTGATAGCGTACAAATGCCATCACAAATGCTGATTCTGCGACATCTGAGGCTTCATCAATCTACATTGCATATTTAAAAATTTCCAATCTAGAAATAAAAGTGCTTTAACAACATCATTAGCCATGTCAAAAGTACGTCGAGAGACCGTGTTGTTCGACATGGGAATCGAATCTAACAATTCTACTGCCTTATCACACATCTGTTCAACTGAAGAACCAAAAACGAAACAAAATCTCTTTATTTTAAGTATCGACATCTAGGGGTGGAGAGAAAGCATTTTACACTCGAAATTTCATTACGCTTATATTCCATTCATTCAACAAAAGGACTGTATGAGCTCTCGCCGCTTTTTCATCGAGAGAGGGTGCCTTTTCATGATAAACGTACAGTACCACCCGCATACGTGCATCGGTTTTTATGTAGATATATTTTTAATGAATTTCATTGTTGCCCAAGTTGAAAACTGAATATCTTGACCAACGACAATCATTTTTTTTTACATTGTACCTAATGTCGTAAGCAGTGCTGGTACAGCGCGTCTGATATGCATTTCTAGCAATGTTAGGTATAAAAAACGGTACGAGAAAAAATATTGTCATTGATCGAGAAATTCGGTTTCCAAGTCCAACGAAAATATTCAAGTAAATCAACTAACAGGTTAAAATAGTTTTAACAGTCGTGAGGTGTACGATCCAAGAAAATTTTTTAGACAATGTTTGAATGGTTGAAAGATTCTTAGTTTATTGACGTTGATTGTGAATTGTTTCTGAATTTCCACTTTAAAGATCTCTTAAATGCAATCCTGTCTTAACTTGATTTTGTTGATAGATTCAACTATTCAAGATCACCTTTTTGCCTGGTCATTAAAGCAAAAAAAAATAGTTTTTTGGTGCATGTTCGAAGTTGCATATCTGTTCTGTGCTTATCATCAATTATGACATGAACACCTCCTTGAATGCAAGGTTTAATTGAATTTTCAACGCGAAGGTTTCACTTTTTTGATAAAGTAAAAAATGCACAGGGTCACGAAATTGTCGAGATTGATTTATTTTTTGTGCCAAATGTCTTAATAATGCATGAAACATCGGGGTCTAGTGTTATCTAACTAACATTTTTTCTAAATATTCGACCTTCTATGATTTTCAAGCTGAGACCGAGATTTTGAAAAAAAGAAAAAATTGGATAACACCGGATTTCAATGTGTCATGCATTTTTTCACAAAAAATTTTTGGATTTTTTCTACTGTTACAACACTATTTTTTACATTATTAAACAAGCGCGTTTTAACTCTTTTTCTCTTTTTTTTAATTGACATGCATGAAAACTAGCCCCCCCTAGAAATTTTCCTTAGTTGCGCCCATGGTTATAGCTCATCCTCACTCACTCAAATCGACAATATTATCAACCAGAACAACCGGCTTGTGCTTTGTGAGCGCCCAGGACACGGCCCCATATTTGTGCGAGGCCCCGCGATCTTGACACTGCATCCGCTACCGTATTTTTGGAAGCTCAAGTTTCATCCCAAGCAGTTTTGGAAGTTCGTCAATCAACAGCGGCATGCAGGTGGAATACCCTCTTCTATGACATTCAACGGTAAGGAGGTATCCAACCCACAAGACTCTGTCAGTTTTTCTCCAAGAAATTCGCCTTAAGCGATCACGTCGAACGTGCCGCCAGTAATACCCCACGGTCCGGCCAAACCTTGAACACTTTTCACCTAGACGCGACAATGATGGATGCCGTCGCGTATAATCATCCCTGAACCCTTGTCCTGACGGGATTCCGTCTACGTTTCTTGAAACGCAGATTAAAAACGATTAATGATGAAACGTGCCCAGCTACCTCCGAGGAACTGAACTATCACATAGCCTTCGCCATGAGACAATATTGCAATCAACGGGAATCTTCTACTATGGTTCAACCGTACCTCACCGGTCACCATCTAACCATTGATATTAGGGATTGTCAATCCCCCTATTTTGACGCTATGTCTGGAATACCACAGGGAAGTCACTTAGGACCGCTAATATTCCTGCTCTATTCAAATAATGTGAACCTAGTTATTAAAGGACCACGGTTGTCTTACGCGGATGACCTCACTTCCTTCAACGTCAGCTAGATATTTTAGCCGATTGGTGCCATCAGAACCGTATGGATGTTAATTCATCTAAATGCTCGGTTATATCATTTTCGCGGAAAAAAACAGACTATACATTACAAATACGCTCTACTAGGAACAGAAACCGAGCACGTAAACCGAGTTAGAGACTTCGGGGTAATTTGAGAATCCCAGCTCACTTTCAAGCCTCATATTTCGTTCACTGTCGATAAAGTACCTAAAGTTCTGGGATTCATCTTCTGGACCACTGAATAATTTACGGATATTTACTGCCTCGAAGCGCTGTTGAAGAATGGAATAAATAAAAAAATTATAGTATATTAAATTACTGCAATACTATGAGGTAAATTATTTTATAGTATAATAACGACTTTATAAGCTATAATTCAATGATTTCACGTAGTTTATTTCACATGTTTCAACAGCCACGTATTTTCTTCTCCCGCAGCTTGATAGTTTTTAATTGCGCAATGCGCTTCCGGTTTGCACCCGTCACAGTAATGATATGCGACCCGGGTTTGTGTTATGCAGCAGCCACCCTTCAAATGATCGCCCGTTATGAAGCGAACACACCCGGAGGGATAATAGGTTGAAGAGTGCCGGGCGAAAGTGCTGACGCTCTGATCTGGGTTGGCAGGAAGAAATGTTGCATTTTGACGCCACCCAAGAATGAACGAGCGAGCGAACTCGAAATAGGTCAATGGGTAAATGACGCCAGAGGGATACGATGGAAAAATAATTATAGTCGGTCTCTGGTAGTTAATGGGCTGCTGGAAGCTGCACGGGAGAAACGTCTGATTCCTATAGCCATAATCAGAGATGACTTCGCTTTGGCAACAGTGATTCTACTGGAGCGGTAAATTAATAATATGAATTTAAAAAGCCAACAAATTGTGAGTTCTGGGAGGCCTTGCCTCCCATCAAGTTTTGTAAATCACATGTTATTAATTGAGAAAAGCACTTTTATCTGCCTACTTTTCGGTCGCAGTAGCCATGAACTCCTAAACCATAGCTAATTGGGTAATTTTTTGTCTGCTGACGAGGGGGGAAACAATGCTGAGGCCCTTTAAGGCCACACCAACAAAAGTGAAAACTCCCTTGTTCGAGGCACGATTTATGACTCCACTCGACCTTAACCGGTCGGTGTTCAGTAATTTTTGCGTGAAAGAGTTTTGCTTCTTCCATTCCCGGGGATAATTATTCGCAGCGAGGAAAGATTTTGGAGATAAGCGTCGTTTCATCGCACTGTACGCAACCGGAGCGCGCGCGCACGCCAAGATACCTATCAGTCGTTCACCCACCGCACCGCCATCATCTTCGGAGGGTTAACAATCGCTTCAGTGTCGGTTTCCCATCATAAATCATAAATATTCACTGCCACGGAGAGGCTTTTGCTTTCTTTTGTTTTTCTGCTGGCTCTTTTCCCCACATTAAGAATGGAAGACCGGTGGAGGGAAGAGAGGAGCTCCATCCTCATTCTCCATTGATGATGAGCTAGTTCAATCTAAACGAAAATACTTCGCCTGATGTATGGGCGGGGTACGAAGGCGGCAGACAGTAGGTCAAACAATAAAAAAAATGTTACTCGCCAACTTTTCCTTCGTGTTCGGCTGGAAATTTACGGGAGCTCACTGATTTAATAACTCCTCGATTAAGTTTCTACATTTCACACTAGTTTTGGTTGAACAAATTAACACGTACAAAAACGGTGAAACTACTTCTTCAATTTACAAATCAAGAATTGAAGCATGTCTTCCAGAGATAGGGTCGATCAAATTACTTTAACGGAGCATAAATCGGCACAATTACCTACAGACAGTCGCACTACGTTATTGGACTGGCCGCGAGCCCCACCACTCCGAAGGCAACTAAATTGCATTCAATTTGTGTGACCCATAAAAGGAAGCCGGCAGTCCGCGGGAAACTTCGGTGCGGGAACTGGGCCGACCGCGAAAACTGCGATAATGGATGAGTTTTAAAGGGGTCCGGTGTAAACTAAACTAAATTGTAATTAATTTTCGGTTAAAGTCGAGCAGTACAACCTTAACAGGCGTGTGTGAGAGCGCTCATGAGAGCGCCTTTCCGTGCCTCTCCGGCTGGAATTGATGCGATTTATGGCCACAGCCACATCATGGAAAACGAGTTTAATTAGTATTATCGATAATGATTTATAGGATTCTGTTTCATCAGCGCATTTACTATACTTTCGCGTGGAGTAGAGTGGGTTGGCTACCGGATTAGAATTACGTAGACGTTCGCAATTACTTCCGGAAGGCAGTGATCAGCATTCGTGTTTTGCACAAATCTGATTAGAGGTCGTCCCTGAACTACGGTACAACCATTCTTGGATTTTACATTTAAACACATCCAGTTAGTATTAGGTGCGCAACTAAGTTTTTGCTGTTTGTCAATAGATGGTGCCTGCACTAATTGCTGGTAGATTTTGACATATATCCAATACGTGATGGACCAAGCTGAGAAATATGGTAAGCAAACCGCTTTAATATGTTGTGATTTTATTGTGGTGTCATATACTTTTAGTCGTGTGAAAATGTCTGATTTTGTGACAAATAATCATCTTTTCGGAGAAGTGTTATTTTTCTTATTTCATCCAGAAAAAACGGCAACTGAAGCGCATGAAGAGTTAAGAAAAAGTGTACATAAACGTTGCATAAATGTTGCATAAACGTAAAACAACTTTCCGTAACTCAATCTGTCATTTTAAAAATGGTAATTTGGAAATTTTTTTTTTTTTGATTCATAATAATTCATTAATTTGGAGCAGGGAAAAGCCTTTGGGAGTAAAGTTCATTTAAACCTCTTCTCCCAAAGGCATAGAAAACCTACTCTTCTTTTTCATATATAACACAATTCAAATACACCTGCAGTGAGACATTGTCTCTTTGAAGGAGGTGCATTGTATCTACACGCAAAAGTTGAAGTCTTGTACAATCATTGTGTCTTCCCGATTCGCACAAATGTTGCACAGAAATCGCACAATAAATGTGTGAAACGCATAACGCACCAGTTGTACTGCGAATACATTGACATAGAATGAAATCAGAACATGTATCATATACCGACACTTTATTTCTCACGTCGAGTGTAATAGTGACTAGACTAGACACATCACATACAATTTGCAGGTTGCTCTTTCGCTTCTCTTTCGGTTCGGATTGCGACGCGCAAGGCGATATTTCGTTGCTTCACGAAATGAGCGAGACACCCGTGCTGTACATACTTGATACCAGTGTTGTTAGTCTCACTCATACTGTCGGTGCGTGCTTGCTGCTATTCAGAGGAATGCATGAAGAAGAAAAAGTATCTCGAAAGCGTGTGTGCAAAAGACTTGAAAAGCGTAGCATATGTCTCGTCCTCAAGC
This sequence comes from Wyeomyia smithii, assembly GCF_029784165.1. Classification (NCBI taxonomy): domain Eukaryota; kingdom Metazoa; phylum Arthropoda; class Insecta; order Diptera; family Culicidae; genus Wyeomyia; species Wyeomyia smithii. The sequence goes on from NC_073694.1 coordinate 177,682,503, forward strand.
AGAAAGGAGGAGAATGGTTTTGCTTCTCGCTCGCTTTGCAATGCTGCTTGATACCAGTTGAAACTGTTTAGGTGTAGTAGTTTGGAGCTGCCAAATACATTGGAGAAACGCTAGAGCATTAATTGCGTTATGCCCAACACGCAATCATTGTACTGGTTCCGAATTACATCAACAATTGCGCTAAAAACGCACAATTTTGTACCTGTTTCGCACTATCCAACTTCTGCGTGTAATCTAATTACAAATACTTATTATCTACTTCAACAAATTGCACTTTTTGTGAATCGATTCAGCGGTATCACATTGAGCTTTACGGATGTCACTATGAAGTTTGCATCTGTCCGGGATGGCTTAACATATGCCGTATGGTAAATGACGCAGCATTGACTGAAACAGTAGCAGCTTGGTAGTCTCCAATGATGAAACTTGGAATGAGCGATAGAGTAGAGAAAAGAATCCATTATGAGCGTAGTATCGCTGGCTTCGGCCAGACATAAACCAGTCAATTCACCTCACAAAATATCTGGTGCGGCTCCTGGCCGAGCATTTCAACCCGTAGTGGTAGTGACCTCAACGGCGACACATAGGACAAGGCTTGGATGTGCATTGGGTTGGTATTCCAGGAAGGTGGTGATGATTCTGTTTTTGTTTTGGATGCTGAGCCGGGCTGCTATTCCGTAGCTTTCTGCTACAATATGACTTAGATAAGATATTGACGTAACTTGCCTCTAATATACAGTTGTGCCGCTTTTTTGAACTTGGGTATATTGCGTTCTAATTTCAATGCTTCTGGTAAGGCGTTGTATCGGACGTTGCCATAATACGTGAAGGTCTTTTTTCCAGTCTCCGTATTCTGTCGTAATACTAAGAGGTTAGCTCGATTTCTTGTTTCATGAGTATGGTCGGCTCGTCTTAGAACGTAATTATGGTGGATCCGTGAATTATGGAGAATATTTTGCATGGTCACCACAGTTTGTAATTCGCGTAAAGCTGCTATAGGGATAATCGAGTTGGGTGCATAAAAATATAGCTCCAGAGTTTCGTATAGCCGTGGTTTGCCATATACGATTTTGAGACATCGATTCTGTGTTGTTTGAAGCGGCCTCAATACAGTTTTCGACGCAGCTCCCCAAATTGCGACCAGATACTGCAGTAGATTGTACAAATGCTTGGTACATAGTAATAAGCTGTTTTCGAGGTAGCAGATTTGATATTCTCCAGAACAAACCACAATATGAGCTAATACTGTTTCTTAAAATATCAACATGAGCGTGCCAGCAGTATTGAATGTCAAGCCGAGATATTTGAAACTGTCTACTTTTTCTATTGTTGTTGTACCAACTTTCAGCTCAGTCTGGTTTGCCACTTGCCGGCCCCGTAGACGAAATATCATATACTTTGTCTTTTCAAGGTTTAGAGACAACAGATTTTCACCGACAAACATCTGGAGTTTTTGCATATCTTCAGACATTTGATGAACTAAACAAGCGGAGTTTGTAGCTGTGTATGCCATAGATCTATCATCCGCAAATAATCTAGGTTTTCCATGCAAATGAAGTCTGGCAAGATCATTAATATAGAGCAAAAACAGTAGAGGCCCTAATTGCTCCCTTGTGGAACTCCAACCGTAATTGCTTTTCTGGAGCTTTCGGTACCGTTAATTGAGACATACTCTGATCTTCCCGACAGATAGCTCTTGAACAGAGCATTAGCTATGCCCCGGATACCATAGTATTCCAATTTTCTCAGTAATAGGTCATGATCGATAGTATCAAAAGCCTTCTTTAAATCTAAGAAGATTACGCCTGAAATTTTTCGTGTATCCATTGCCTGATAGATATCGTCAACGAGTTCACTAGCAGCTGTCCATGTATTTAAACCGGAACGAAACCCGAATTGGTGTTGGTAAATGATATTTTGATCCTCCAGGTACTTGATAACTCTCTCAGTGAGAAGTTTCTCGAACAGCTTACTCAGAACTGATAGGCCGGATATCGGGCGGTAGTTGTTCAGTTCCATTTTACTCCCTGATTTATGAATAGGGACTACACGAGCAACTTTTAGATAATCTGGGTAAGTGCCTGTCGAAATACATTCATTAAAGCTGTTTGCTACGAGAGGCGCAAAGATAGTGTGATGCGTCTTTATAAAGAAGGGTGAGATATCGTCATATCCTGGGCCTTTATTGACTTTGAAATTATTAATCTTAACAAGGACCTCTTGTACTGTTGCTGGCCGTAGGAATATGGACTGATTGACGTTTTGCAATGTTTTAAACTTATTTATGTCACGGCTGCTAGGAATGGTAGAGGCTAGCTGGGGTCCGATCGCACTAAAGAATTTATTAAATTTATCAGCAATTGTTTGTTCATCTGTGATTATACGTCCATCAATTGTTAGCTTTACAGAATCTTTGCCTTCTGATTAGCGCCCAAGCACTTTATTCATGTTACGCCAAACTGTTCTTTGATCAGAGTTTTCAAACAACCTGGAGTAATAATTTCGCTTGGCAAGATGTTTCTCTTGCTGAACCTTTTGAGAGATGCGTGCAAGTAATCCTGACATTTCCTCGTCATTTGGTCTTCTTCGATACCTCTTGATAACATTATTCTTGATATGCATCAGCTTCCAGAGATCAAACGTCATCCACGGGCATTGCCCCTTTACTCTAGCTTTAATTTCTACCATCTTAGAATACTGGCGCTTAAGGGTGCGGTATGTGTCCACAGCCTGCTTCAACTTTTCTTGAGCGGAAAAATCACCTAAATTTTGCATTGCTGTCGAGAATGCATCATTCAGCCTTCCATGGTTTACTATGGTTTCCTTGAGCTCGACCAATTTTATTGGTTTCTTAAGCTCAAATGTTGAGAGAATAAAGCAGTGATCACTGATTTCCGATGGCATAGTTTCGTTCATAACTGAGAACGATTCTACAGTCTGTTCGATTCACTGGTATATTTATATCTCCAACTATTATACAAGGATTTCCATTTTTCGCTCTTAGAAAGATTGTTTCCAGTTTGTTATAAAACAACGGAGGAGGAAATCTGGGAGGTCTATAGATGGCGTGTACGTCGAATGTAGAATCACCCAATTTCAGACAGATGTTGATGTGGTGGAACCCTTGCTCGTGTATGTTGGTCAATTCACTGTAACCAATCTCATTCCTTACATAAACTGGTAATCCGACTCCCGTTGAATCATCTCGACAGGAAAAAGTTGCTTTGAAACCATCCAGTTTAAATAACTGCGTTCGATCCGCCTTCAGCCATGTTTCTTCGATTACTAAAAGATCAATACGCCCAGTATACGTATCTAACAACTCCTTCCAGGCATCAAATTTATCGAGGCTGTTCATTCCCCTGATATTAAGCTGAAGGATTCGCAAAGTAGAACGATTACACAACTGATTCATATTTTTATTCAGATCGTTAGCGTTTTCGACATAAAAATTTTTCATTATAAAAATTTATAGACAGTATCTGTTGATTACAATTATATTTAGCATGCACGCTTAGCTGATTGCTGGATTTGTGGTGACAAATGAGGTGATAGAGATCCCCCATTACCGGTGGAAGTATTCAGAGACCGCTTAGTGGTAATCTTTGAGAGACGTTTTAGCTCTTCCTTGGATCCAATCTGTTCTACTTTACTTCCATCCTGTCGCCTAATAAGAACTTTTCCGTTTCGTCCTGGCCAAATGTATTTGACACCTGGGGATGATTGGACCTCTTTTGCAGCACGTAGAAGATCGCGTCCAAACGCAGTTAATTCATCGCGAATCGAAACCCGACTAGACGACCCAGTAAACACCTCCGAAATATCCGATGCTTCTAGAGCTCCATGCTTTCTCTTTTGCTCGAAAAAATCCTCTTTTAGTTTCTCGTCACGGAATGTAACGAGTATTGGTACAGCAGAGTTGTTTACAGCTTTACCCATCAGACGTCTGGCAGAAAGGACAGTTGTATCTTCTAATTGAACACCAAAAGCACGACCAACTTTCCGTACGAGCTGTTTGGTATCCTCATTCTCCAGCACGGGAAGTCCCATGACAATTGCATTCCTTGCTAACTGTTGCCGGTTCACCTAGTCTAATTCCTGTTCTTAAAGGAATTAGACTAGGTGAACCCACCCTCGTCGAAAGTTCCTGATTTTTGTTCTGACAATGCAGGACTTCGTTACGAACTTTTATATTTTCCGTCTTCACTGCCTCTATATCAATTTTAAATCGACGAAAATCTTTCTGGAGCTCATCGAATTGGTTGGATAAGAACTGCTGCGATTCTTCAATTTTGTTACTGGTCGCGACCAACTTTGATAACTGCAATCGAGATTGTTCCACAATAAGTCGCAATTGAGATGTCTCTTTCCTTGAGTCATTCATACCAGCATTCAGTGCGTGGAGCTCAGCAACAACAACATCGAGGCTCACATTCGTTTGGCTGGTGTGCGAGTACATTTCAGAGCATTCCACAGAGCATAAATACACTTTTTTCCTAGCCCTAGCAATTGCGTTCCCAAACAGTTTTTTGCATCGTAAATGCGCATATTTTCCACAGAACACGTATTCTGTAAGTCGTGCCGAGTTCGGTTCCTCTTTCTCGCAAATATAACAAACTGATACTGCATCCTCAACATCCGACATTATCTAGTTTGATGACCGCTAGCACCATTCAATTGTTGTAGTATATGAAAGCTCGATCACACAAGCTAGCAAAAAAGAGATCTGAGTGACTACAGTTAATGCCACTCAATCCGTGCCAATGACAGATGTGATCTGAATAATTGCATTGGACGAGGTCTATTGTTATACTTAGAATCTTGAATAAATCGAAAGATACTTATGTTTTCGTTGCGACCTCATGAGGGACCCCAGCAGCAATACATGGCCTTCCACCTTGTCACGGAACAATTGCTCTGAAGGTGAGATTTCAATCACTTAAACCTTGTTCAATTTGGAGCAGATAAATCACTGTCACTCGATCTGATCAGAGTTGCCAGATATTTCCATAAACTAATGGCTGTCCGTGTGTAGGAAGATAAAAAAGACGCTGAATTGGAGGAATTGCTCGATGAGGATCCATGCCAAACACAGAAACAGCTTGCTTTGGTATTGGTGAGAACTTAGTAACGCAGCTAATAATATTTCATAAAGTCGTGATTTTGAGACCCCCTTTTTTCGAAGGCTTTCTCCTTTCCTCCCAATACGATGATGACCAATTCTTGAATATAAGAAACATGTATGCCAAATTTTGTGGAGAACTGTCCGGGTGTTCCAGAGTTTTGGTGTATACAAATATACAGACAAAATACATTGGCTTCTATACGAATAGGTTTATAGCTGAAATATGGATCAATTTTAAAATGTTTTTAACAATATTTGGTTCAATTCTGACCCTCGTTTGATCTGTTTCAACAACAATTACAAAGTTGAGATCTATTTGTGACCCGTTTCGACTAAGTTTTAACACACTGGTTGGTAGTCACTGGGTTGACTCATTGCTGTTTCATTTCTAACCAGTTTTCAAATAATCTGTTTTTTAAGGGGGGGATTTGTTAGCAGCTTATATATTTATGATAAATACTAGCTGACCCGGCAAACTTCGTACCGCCGCCTTGAGTTTCATTGCCTGTTGTATTGCAAAAACTGAAATATCTAACTGCTGCTTAAAAACATACTTACGATATGTTTCGGCTCTGATTTGTTTTTAGTTTTTTTTTCATTCCTGCGCTCGTAAAATTCTACGTTTTTATTTCATTGAACATTATGAAGCGCCTTTAAACCATAATCAAATCATTTCAATACATTTCTGAAAATAAATAGTCATTCTTTTAAATATTCTGAAGGAAATTATTACATTATTTTTTCAATTATTCAAAAGCTTGGCTTAATGCAAATATAGTAATACCCTTCTGCCTGGCCAATCTCACTGGAACAGATTTTATAAAAAACTTCAGAATTCTAAATAATTCAAGCTTAAAATTCGGAACATACGAAACATGTGAAAGTGGTCAAGGCGGTCCTAGCCACTAAATTCTATATACTCCACAATATCGGGGTCAGGGTCACGTGAATATGTGCAATAGAGCTGTCCATGTGAGAAGCATGAATACTCGGAGTTTATGCCACAAATTTTCAGTGACTGTCCTTGGGTTTTATCGATAGTCATCGAGAATGCGCGACGCACGGGAAATTGTAGACGTTTAAAATCAAACGGCAAATCGGTAGGAGTAATCGAGATACGCGGGATTATTACGACTTCTCCTTTGTAGTTTCCTGTCAGAATTGTCGCTTCAAGGACATTTTCCATCGGGTAGTGGCAGCAATGCATCTGTTCGGTGGTAAATTTGACCTTGAATCTATAAAGTAGTAGTATTTGAAAATATTTGTTTAGCATTTTTCTCTCAATTGAGTGTTTAAGTTATTATACTTTATTTTTCTTTGTTCAAGACTCGTTTAAAGACTATGGAAACTAAGTGTGTAACTGACGATTTTGAGATATATGGGGTGTCGAACGTCGTGCATTTCGAGCTCGTCTTGTTCTCAACCGATCAACTTCCCTTCGGGACTCGTATATTTCCTGGATTTTTAATATTCTATCTTCAGTGTTGCGGAGCCTGACACTTTTATTGACCTGCTACTACTCGTGTCTTAATTCGCAAAACTGGAACAAAAACAACGAATTTAATTTTAATTCAACATGTTAAGTATTTGAACATTCCACTTACAACAACTTCATCTGAACAAAAAACACTTCGACCACAGCAGAAATTTGTCAAAGTCAACTGGAAGATAAGCAAGAATCAGTTTGATCATGTAGATTAGGGTACATTCCTTGTTAATACCCTATTTTAATACCCTTAGCGGCATCTTCGTTAGGAAGCATTCCCACTACATGTGGAAGAAAATTAATTGAAACCAACTGAAACCTGTATGAATACTCCTCAGAATTCTTGCAAAAACACATTACTATTTTTAATCTATTATGTTTATTACGTACCGACAGTGTCTTCTTGTTTCTTGAAACACAGTCACAGCACAAATTAACAGAAACCGACATTGAATTCAAGTTGCTTTAACAGAAACCAATACGAAAATCGCATAGAACTATTCCATAAAATAATAAAAAAATGAAGGCTATCGTTTAAGTACGCCCCGGTGATGAAAACTTTTTTTCGAATTTTTCCGATCAAAGGCAACATAAAATCGTTAGGTACACACTGAAACTGACAGAAAACCTCTCAGAATCTCAGAAGGGCGGGAAATATCAAGGGTTGGTTTTAACCGTTTTATAACTTTTCCAGTTGATATTCGTTATTGCCATGGCATAGTGACAATATGGTTTTGTCCTGAACGAAAATTCTCGCAAAACCTAATGGCCTACCGTTTTTCGGGTATCTTGTTTTTTCAAACATACATGATACCAATCGTTTTTCACGTGACCATGTGACAAAAAGCTGTTTATGCGAGAATATGCATGTTTTAGGTTTAATGCCACCAGTTGTCAGGGCTTTGGGCATTATCGAATATCACCCAACTGCGGAGCGCGAAGGTACATACAGACGTTCGAAATTAAATGGTAAATTGGTAGGTACACGGAGCTTCGAAATTTTCGCTTCAATGACATTAATATTTCATCTGCTTTTTGAGGAAGATCTGCTGCCTAAGCACAGTGCAATTGACACTTCGCAACATTAAAGTTTTCAGTTCAACATTCAACAATTAATTGTAAATCCAGAGATTTGTAGGAACGCAATAGTGCCTATTTAACGAAACATGAACAGAAATCAATGTTTTTCGAGAAGCAAAAACTACATGTTCCTTTTACCAGCTAACAGAATCATTGCAGCATGAGCAAATGTCAATTATCTGAGTCATTGTACATTTTAGAGAAAATTAAACAGATTGATTAGATCCGAGCAATGGTAAATTATATCATCGCACATGTAGTGTTATTCTTGTTCTTTCTTTTCATTTATCAGATAAATCAAACGATTATATGCAACTTTGCTCAAATAAGCCAGAAATTTAATTTACATTATCAAGTATATGCCCTTGAATAAAATCAAAGCCACGTTGAGAGTATTCACATGCATGTCGAGTTTGCTGCTACCACGCTATAGCGCTTTTGCATAGAAAAGGTGTAGTAGGCAGCGAAAACGAATATCACCTAATACGTGAATCAATAACAGGTGCTTGTTTACTCAACTACGACGCCTCAATAACGACGCTACAACAACTTGTCTACCGGTCATAGCCTACAATCATAGTAATCTAATGACGTTGTTCTTGGAGTAAAAGGCGGGAAAAACCGAAAATATATTTCAATTTTTTTTCTAACTTTATCAGCTGATTATTGTTATTTTTATGGATTATTAACTCGTCGAAGATGAAGACAAAACAAACACAAAAAGAATCATTCAAATCCGTTGATTCTACTTCGAGTGAAACGCCGTTATACAGACACCAACTTATTTTTATTTAATAGATAACCCCTTTTGAACTCATTCTGGATCCGAAATTAGAATTGCTTTTGATCCCATGTTGATATGCCTACTTGGGATCAATTTTGTGTTATCCAACCTTCTGTTTGTTACACACAGACTTCGCAGCCAAATGTTAAGTAAGTCAAAGAGTCTTCTTCGGGAGGCTTAGCTGTATTTGTGCGAAACCCAATAATGTTTACTACTGTTGATAATATGACTAGCGAAGGATTTAATCATATTCATATACGACTTCAGATAAATGGAACTGATTTCGATGTCCATGGTGTGTATCGTTCGCCGTGCTTTGACATCAATCATTTTCACGTCATGCTGGAAAATTGGCTGTCATTTTCACCACCAAATCGTCCAGTCTTTATTGTCGGAGATTTAAATGTTCCTATAAACTTATTTGGCAATAATGTTGTGGTAAGGTACAAAAATCTACTTGAATCTTATGGATTTGTTTATACAAATACTTTCACAATTAGACCAACTAGTTTAAACATATTAGATCACGTTGTGTGCAGTTTTGATAACGCTTCTCAAGTACAAAACGATACAGTATTCAACACAGTCAGCGATCATCTTTCCATAATATCATGTTTTACAATGGCTCTTCCCGCAAACGTCATTCCACTTACAAAAAAAAAATAGTAAACCACCATAGGTTAAATCATGAGTTTTCTGCTAACATCAACAATATTGTTACAGTCGAAGATGTTAGCTCGTGCCTCGAAAATATTATTGAACGTTACAATGTTTTACTAGAAAAATACTAGAAAAATTGAGTCAGGTCAATATCCAGATTGTCTCAAAGTTGCTAAGGTTACACCTATTTACAAGTCGGGCGATCCATGTTTACCTGATAATTATAGACCAATATCAACACTGTGCAAAAAATAAATTCGAAAAACTCTTAGTAAGTAGACTTTTGGACTTCTTTGGAAAAAACAAACTATTTTACAAATTTCAAATCGGTTTTCGACAAGCCTGCAGTACGTCGATTGCAATTACTGAGTTAGTAGACTATATAATTAATAGAATCGATTCTAAACAGATGGTTGAGGCTTTGTTCTTAGATGTTCGGAAACCCTTCGACACTCTTAACCATGATATTTTACTAGAAAAGCTTTACAAGTATGGCATACGGGGTGTTGCACATAACCTAATACAAAGTTATCTTGATGATAGGAAACATTTTGTAAGTATTAATGGTGTTAGAAGTTCGTTGAAACCTGTGTTAACTGGGGTTCCGCAGGGTAGTAACATTGGACCACTGCTTTTCCTAGTTTATATAAACGACTTAGGTAATTTGCCCTTGAAGGGTGTTCCCAGGTTATTTGCAGATGACACAGCAATTTTTAATCCAAATTCCAATTCACACTTTATTATTGAAAGCATCAATCATGATTTGCGCGAGCTCAATATTTATTTTCCAAATAATCTTCTGTCGCTAAATCTTCAAAAAACGAAATATATGATTTACAAGTCATCGAGAAAAATTATACCCTATCATACGAATCCTAGGCTTGATCAAGTTCTAATTGGAAAGGTTTTTTCATTCAAATATCTTGGCATCAATTTGGATCTGACATTTTCATGGGATATACAGATAAAGTCAATAGCGAAAAGAATAGCAACATTATGTAGAGTACTGAGAAAGGTTTCATACTTTGTACCCCAACATGCTCATATTCAGTCTCAGTTACAGTGTGTTATTATAGCATGAGGACGTGCACGTAAATCAAAACCAGCCAAACTACAAGTCTTACAGGATAGATGCTCAAAACTTATTTACGGTCTACCTCCATTGTATCCAACATTAGAGTTATATGGAAATAAAAACCCCAATATATTACCAATTTTAGGGCTATGTGAACTACAGACACTTTTATTGGTACACGAAATCCTTCACAATGAAAAAACACATTCTAATCTAGCAATCAACACTGGGAATCGATCTCGCAGTACTAGGCAAGCTGGTAGCTTGGCAGTTATCAGAACTCACACAAATCATGGTCTAAGCAGTTTTCGTACATAGGACCTTCCAAATTTAATCTCTTATCTAACGAACTTAAAGGAATAGCAAACCGGAGTCAATTTAAATTCAAAGTGAAACTACATCTTAATAGTAAAATCAATGAAATTCTTATTTAATAATTTGTTGTCTAGTTCCAAACAGTGTATATGTCTAACTATATAGTTTAAATAATTTGCATTGAAGGATCCCTTAAAAGGAGTTTAGCTCCTCTGGGAATCCGATTTAGTAGTAGCCTAATATAACTTCACTCTTTTATATTCATACTCGAAATTTTCAATCTCTGCTTATTAGTTTTTAGCTTAAATTTTGTTTGGCAGTCGAGCTGAGATTAGTTGCGTCCACTACCAGGGGGCTCAAAAAGAGCTTTTTGATGTGGGGGAGAGTGGCGGGCAATTAAAAAAAATTGTTGATGGATTTCTTATAGAAGAAAAATATGAAGGGCTATTCGGAAACAAAATGGAATAGTATCCTGAGGAACAATTTTTGAATAAAATCAGCCATTGGAATTACTCTGAGAGTTATTCCATGATCGATGCTAAGCGTTAAAAACGCCCATTATGAAAAATTTTGAACGGTTTCTGTAAATCACCTTTGAAATATTTTTTTGTGCTCACGTGTGCATTGGAATGGTAATTATGCTCCGCAATAAATAAAACCCCAAGTTCAGGTTGAACTTCAATTCCCAAAGTTTCAATAACCTTCGTCTTAAGATGGGGAAGAGCACGATGTTTGATTCGACGATGAATAACAATTGCAAGTTGCAACTCCACCGCCGGAATCCTGAATCCTATCATATCTATGAACCACGTAATTGGGATCATATTTTAATTTGATGTTAGGTTTTAAAAATGTTTCAGTAATAATTGCAATATGCACATTATTTACTGTTAAAAAATTAAAAAGCTCATTCTCATTGGTCTTCAATGAACGAGCATTCCAATTAAAAAATTTTGAATGTTTTATTTAAAATCATCGCTTTTTATTTTCTACCGGTTTTTGTTTACCTCCCATGTTAACGGCCATTTTCGAACTACCAATATTAGGTGAACTAATGTTCGAGCTACCTGTTACCTGTGCATATGTTAAACGGGTATGCAAAGGAGTAGAAAAATTTGCTGGCACAGCGAGGCTTGGAGAATTATGTTTTGACGTTTGTTTTGATTGGGAAACTGAATTTTGTTTACCTTGCATTGCCTTAACAATGGCTTAACGGACAGGGCATTGGGTGATATGCTTTTCACCTCCGCCAAATTTCCAATAAATTTCCCATTTCACACGCACATTATATAAAGCATGTGCTTTTTCAGAAAATTTCAAGTTGTTAACCTCACTGCGGTTAAAATGGATTAAATTCACAAAATTCACAAGAGAAACTCCAGTTCTCTGGCTGTTTTCACCACGTTCGACTTGGCGTTCACCACTACGGCCAATTTGATAAGTAACTTTAACGTCAGAAACAAACGTTGAAAGTTCCTTTTTGAAAATATTAAATTCTGAAGAAATAGTTACCACAATAGGTGTAACTTTCTGCTTTTTTGAAGAATTTACATTTTTTCTAGAATCATTATACTGATAACTTCCATTTCACCGGCTTCTTGCTCAAGCAAAACATCAAACATGTTATCACTGCAGACACTCGAATTGTCCGAGAGAGAATGCTCTCTCATTCTCCTCGTAGTGATGCGCGGTTTCTTTTTTTGCCCTGTCATTTCAGGTGATACGGAAAAAGTTAAATTCAGAGGTAAGTAGTGTTGAGGAAGACTGATGGGAAATAACTTTCAGGTAGTCTTTAAAAACACTCTGACAAAACACAAACTTTGAAGCTAAAAGCACTCAAAGACCAGTCCACAAGCAACCGAAAACACGTCTGACCTGTCGGGCAGCTCGTGACGCACTGTCTCGATGAATTCCGTTTTTCAATTTGAACCCTTGCTGTAAGTCGTAGGGGGAGCTGGTAGCCAAAAGGTTACAGAGTCCGCCTTGATAAGCAGATGTCCGTTAGAAGATCTTGTTAGAAGCAGGGATTATTCTAGGGCTTCTCATCACTACCACCACCCCCTCACTTTGTCCGAATTCGTTTGCCTTTTCACCTAGAGATAGAGAACATTTATATGCTTCTGAAATAACATTGCTCTCGCATTGATAGATTCGCGATACACAATACCCTTCGCTCGGTTTTCGTAATGAAATAGCATTTGTACGTCTCTGGGGTTGGGTTTGGGTAGACGGACGCGAATTAGAATAAGACCTGTGCGCCGACCATATCTTCGGCGGCGGCGGCGTAGAAAACATATTATCTCGGGGGCGATCGGCGCGCCGGCGTGACGCCGTTGGTATTTGTTGGCGGCGGTGGCGGCGGCGTTTACCGGCGTGAAACTAATTACCACTTCCAAAATATTGCGTAGAATGAGTACACTCTCATGTTCGGTTTTTTGATTCAACATAAATAAATGAAAATATGTTTATCCAGATTGACAGAATGTCAAAAAACGAAATAAGAATGGTTAGAAATCAAGTAGACAAACAATTTAACAACCAGCAAAGAAATGACTATCGGCACGATCAAAATTTCCTCGGCGGTGCGCCGTTTCAGACACATCGGCGGCGGCGGCGTAAAAGTAAAAGTGCCGGTGGCGACGCACACTGTTTCCAAAGCTGCAAAAACGTGATCGAAATTATTTTGACCCAAAAACACTTGATTTTAGAGCCACAGTGCCTTGAGTAAAGTTGTTCCATTAATTATTCTCCATGTTATAGAAGTTACAGTTTTGTGATTAATCCACTTAACAGTAAAAAGCGAATTTCACTTTTTTCATTTTTGCATATAAAAATTAATCGTTTTCGGCAAAGTTGTGGCACATTTCATAAGAAACAACTTTGTCAAAGACACGATACTTCTATCTATCTATCTGAATGGGCTTATGTGGAGTTTTCCACAAATTGCCACTAAAAATCATTTTTTGCCTTTCTCCTAGAAAGGTATAGCAATCACTGGAAAAATCAAAGGTATAAAAGTGCTCCAAAGGGTCGAATCTCGTATATCAATGGACTTATTTTGAAGAGCTGAGCAATTTCTGTATGTGTGTGTGTGTGTGTATGTGTGTGTATGTGTGTGTGTATGTAACGCTCTCCCAATCTCACTCGATTTTCTCAGAGATGGCTGGACCGATCTTCATGAAATTAATTGCAAATGAGAGGTTTAGTTGCCTCATAAGACCCTATTGAATTTTATTGCAATCGGATTTTTAGCTTAGAGGTTATGTTTAAAAATGTGGAAATCAAGAAACATCATTATCTCAGAAACAACTCAACTGATTTTAACAAAATTAGTTTTAAATAAACGAGCTACTTAAAAAACCCTTAACTTTTGAGTTTCATGAAGATTGAACGTGTGGTTCAGAAGTTATTTAAAGAAATTTTTTCTGGAGAGTGTTTAATCTCACTCATGTTTCTCAGAGATAGCTTAACCGATTTCCACAAAATCAAAGTCATTTGGAAGGTCTAATTACCCCATAAGACCCTATTGATTTTTTTGTAATCGGACTATTACTTTGCCTGTTATGTTTAAAAATGTGAAATCCAGCTTTGAAAAGAAACATATTCCGAAGAACTCACTCACTTTTCTCAGAGATGGCTGAACCGATTTCCACGAAATTAGTGTCAAATGAAAGGTCAAGCTGCCTCATAACACCCTATTGAATTTCAATGTAATCGGTCTGTTACTTTGTCTGTAATGTATCAAAATATGAAAACCACGAAACTTCATTATCTCAGAAAGTAAACAACCGATTTGATCAATAGTATTATCAGATGAACGGGTTAGTTAAGGGTTAACTGATGAATTATGATTTAACACGTGGTTTCAAAGTTTGGCTGCCCTATACGTTCCCATTTCATTTGATTATAATCGAACTAAGCAACCGTTATGTATTAAATTGTTAATAAAACAACGAAAGTCTATTATCTCAAAGATTACTCGACTAATTTATATCTGTAAGTAAATTGGTGCACTATTTTAATAGAAATCTTCAATAACTAAATAATTATAAGAGATAAAAAAAAGTTTCCTTTGGTGAACTCGTGTGTTTTATTGTACTGAAAAATATTATAGAACATTGAAAAATTTTAGAAAATCACTATGAAGAGTATATCAAAAAAATGATTTTTAGGGGCATTCTAGAGGAAACTTCACAATCGTTAGTTTCGATTGGCAGATAGAAATATGTTGTCTTCGACAATGTTGTTTCTTATAAAACATGCTAAAACTTTACTCAGCAAAATGGGTTTTTATATGCAAAAATGAGAAAAATTAAATTCGTTTCTAGTTTAGTGTCTTGGACAAAGTTGTTTCTTATTGAATGTGCTATAACTTTGTCGATGGATTTTTATATGCAAAAATGAAAAAAAAAGTCAAATTCGCTTTTCACTGTTAAGTGGATTGATCACAAAACTGTAATTTATATAATATGGAGAATAATTAATGAAACAGCTTTACTGAAGACACTATGGCTCTAAAACCAAGTTTTTTGGGTCTAAATAATTTCGATCACGTTTTTGCAGCTTTGGAAACAGTGTGCGACGGCGCGGCGTGGCGGCGCACAGGACTAATTAAAATCTCGATACTACAAACGGTGAAATTTAGAAAAGGAATGCGACAAACACACTAACTAAAATCGTTCCCATACCCGTGATGCTTGTGGAGTATGCAGGAGTATATCCGGTTTCTAGTGGCAACAAGTATCGAACTAACTTTCCTTGCGACCCCCTCCCCGCAAAAAGGAGAGGATCATGTGAAGACAAATTGCTATTGTATTTTTGAGTATCACATACTCTCTTGATATAACACTAAACAGATTTCAAATAAGTTAATTTAACGTTGAGATAAATTTATTTTGGTATTTTAGGGAAATTAGGGCGAAATCGACAATTTGCTGACATTTTACGTAGATCAGACACCTACCAATCGATTTCTGAGACTTTTTTTCTCAATATAAGATATAATTTGACTACCTCTTTTAGATATTAGCGCATTACCGTTAATGCTCAGACATACTAGGGATCATTTTGCTTTGTGAAATATACTAAAACCATGCCAAAATCGTTTTCGTAGAATCACCGTTTTGAGCTCAGTTTTTGTCCGATTTAAGATCTGTTTTGTTTTAAAGATGGGTAAGAAGATGCTAATATTTGTGGACAAACTCTTAGAATTTTGATATTTGGTCTTGAAACAAAATGGCGTTGATAAAACATCGAAAATTTTCGATATCTCAAAAATTCAAAATGGCGCCATTGTTACTGTTCAAACTCGGGGTAATTCGGTTTTGCAACAAACTTCATCAAAAAATCATACATAGAAGCCAAGGCAAAAAAATGTTGCACTGTGTAATTTATTTTGTGGTTGTATTAATGTTTACCACCATACCTTTCATAACATCACAGATTTCAAAAACTTGAAAAATCAATTGACCTTGCGGAGGATTACAGCATATCAAGAAACAGAAAGACAGCAAACGTTTCATACACCAATTTCCGGCGGGAAAAATCATAAACTTTCATTAAAGGCTGAGCGGATATCAAAAAAAAAAAAAAACGATCCCAACCTCAAACCCGAAGGCGTTGCTTGCACACGTAACTGTAACGCACCGCTCAACGCTATTTTTTCGCAAACGCCAAAAAGTGAACGTAGATACCTAATAAAGAAAAGGAAATGAAGGGCTACCAAAAACGCCCAATAACAGTTTAAGATAGATTTAATCCGCCTCCCGCTTTAGGTGCTGTTGGATATTTCGATTAAAACTTACGACTCATGCAACTCTGCCCGGCTGCCCAAACACGGTGAAGAACCGTATTTTCCCGGTCTAGAAAACTTTTTTTTCGAAAACCATCATCATAAACGGCCTGCAGCTTGGTATTTC
Source organism: Wyeomyia smithii (assembly GCF_029784165.1). Lineage (NCBI taxonomy): Eukaryota > Metazoa > Arthropoda > Insecta > Diptera > Culicidae > Wyeomyia > Wyeomyia smithii. Next base: position 177,698,946 of record NC_073694.1, read on the forward strand.
GGGGTTGGCATTTTCCCTCGGCAAACAAGCACGCAAATACAAACAAACATCGTTTTATAGGTGACTGGGCTATGAACACAATTGCATCGCGAATTGCACTATGCATCGCAGCGGAAAAACCAACAAACATGACCGCGTTGATGTTCAAGTGCATTGTGTAATAATTTCACCAATTCTCCTCGTCTTACCTTCCCCTTCCCTGTTCGGACCATCGGTTTTTTTCATTCATCACGCGTGCCTTACAAGTGTCCGTTCGCACTCGCAAGAGGATCGATCAACACTCGACGGAAGAGGCCCGATAAATAGCGATGAAAATGAAACCAAACAATAGCGCCGCCGAAATGCCGGTTCAGTTTCAAGCCGCGCAGGTGAGAAAACGCAGACGGATTAACGTCTCTCGCGGGTCAAAAAAGCAACAACTAACAAGCCGGCGTGCGGCCGAGTGCTCTCGGTTCGGTTGGGCTTGGGAGGAAAAAGCGGGCTAGAAAAACAGTTCTCAATCGGCGACTCGCCATGATTGATCGCCTCAGGGCGCGCGGTTTACGAAACAAAATAATAACGAAAAAAAAAAATTGAATAATTTTTTGATTTCCATCGCCGCGCGACTGTTGATTCATTTGTTTGTGCATGTGTTTAATTTATAATTCGCACTCTTGTTTCGCTTCAAGCCCATTTGCGTTTTACATCATCACTTAGCATCTTCACCAATCATGTTCATCATCATCATCCGCTCCGTCTAGAAATGGTACTAGGCTGGGAAAGCCGCCAGAGCATGCAAAGTGCCGCTGGAATTGGAAACAAAATTTAATCAACGAAAAAATTAGCGTTTGAATCGGTGGAATTGGCAATTGACGTGTTAGGTAATGCTGGAAATTATCACGAAGTGTTTTGTATCTCCAGAGCAGCACTTTCTCCTAGCACACATGAATGTGTGCTTTGTTTTAGCCACAAAATGAAGTTGATTGTTTTGATTTTTATTGATTTTCTTGTATTAAATCGAAAGTATTAACGGTTTAAACTTTGTATATATTACTGTATTATTGTTCATTCAAACATCTGTTGTGTTATGTAAATCAACAATCCCAAGCAACCGTAAATTATCATCCCCTTTCTCTTTATTTTTTGTCCTCTCACTGTTCTCACGACTTGTCTAATTTCAATCCTGACTTTATATTTTTCTGAAATAAATAACTACCATTTAAACATAAACCTTCTTTGTTTGTCTGGATTTGTACGGATTGTTCCGATTTGAATCCTTTTTTTTAGTTATCCCGCTTGGTCTTAGTCACCATCTTAGAATATTGCCGGTCGTTCGCTCCAAGTCGGACGCTGTTGTACGCCGCTCAATATAGCTTTCAAAGTTGGCATACAACTAGAGCTGCCACCTGGGGTTACAGTTTTTGCTCGTATCTCCATTAAAGTTATGTTTAGTTTATTTTGAAAATGCGCAAATCTTTTTCTGATTGACGTTGTGAGATATTCTAGCATTCCCTATGCACCCGAAATGACTTGGCTAGTCAGTGGCATAGGAAGGAACGAAAAAATTAACCCAATCTAAAACACAATCTAGCAGTGTCAGAACCGCGCAGTAAAACATGAAAATTCCGTCAGATTCGCTCGTCGTCGTCACATCGTTCATCATACACGATAATCATCTCCGCCGTCAGCAGCTCACACGACCTCCGGGATGACCCATCCAGGGCCCGCTACTGGCTGGTGTAAAGAATGTTCCTCTTTCGGTGTGTGATGATGGGGTCAAATTTGTTTTTTTTTCTACCGCCATTCGTTGAGGGGTTTTATCACTTCTAGCTAACTGCTTACACCACTCACTGTTTGGGTCAGTGGGTTTCCAACAAATGCGCGACTATAACGGTGGACAAAGTCGCGGTTGTGTTGACAAGTGGGTGAGAAAGAAAAAAAAAAGAATTCAGCCATGTTTACTCGCCTGACAGCTCCCGTGAATTACGAACGACGACAGCAGCGTCGCCGGTTGTTGCACCGAGTGAAAGCGATCTTATCGTCGTCTCACTGTAACGATCATTTGTTTCCTCCTTCTCCCCGGCGGAAAAGGCAAAGTAGGCGTTTTTGATTAACTACATTGTTTTCCGCACCTTTTCTTTCGTCTTCTTTTGCATAATGAGTTCCGACGGTTGTTTTCACTGGAGGCATAATTATCCGTGCCTAATGCTGCGGCGGCAATCTCCAGTGCTCGCTTACGTCAGATGCTTTCGGAGACAACGAAGTGTAAGGACTGAGCCGTTCCTTAAACGCATTTCTATCGTGTTACGATTGCGTTTTGTGTATGGAAGAGTTGTTTAGGATAATGCCCAGGCATTGTAGAGTTTCTTAGAATTGATTGTTATGGGTCACGATGTGGTTCAATGGCCCAAATTTTGCATAATTTGTGCCATAATGGTTTATGGCAAATAAATTTCTATCGCGAAGTAGACGATAAAAAAAGTTAGCATGTTATTTGCCTTGCGAATTTTCGCGTTCTATTGTACAGCTTGATTTTCTTATATAATTGTAAATTCTGGTTCCCTTAGCCAAGTAGCATTTTTCCATTTTATTTTTTTGAACATTGCAGATACTGGAGGCACTTCTTTCGGTGCACCAAATTCATCATCTACTTAAAATATAAATTTCCAAGGGTTCTCCGATTCTTTTGGTTTTACGAGTACAGGTCGGACTCGGATATCCGAAACATCAAAAAAAATTTCATTCCGGATAATCGAATCACAGAAAAAATTTAAAATTTGCTATGACGAACATAAAACAAATATTTACTTTTTTTTTATTTTGTTTGTATGATGCAGTGGCGTAACCAGAAATTATTTTTGAGGCGAAAAGGGGTGATTTTTTGAGAAGCATAAAAAAATGGATTATTTTCACTTAATTCGAATATGTCCCAAACATGCCGAAAGTGACATGAATGATAACAAATATGCCAGAAGGGATGGTAAAGGTAAAATTTCGGATAAAAAATTGTAAACGAACACCGAAAAAATAAAATTCCGGATAATCGAATTCCGGATGATCGAGTCTCCGGTTAATCGAGTCTTCGGATAGTCGAGTCCAACCTGTAGTTGAAGTTCTGAAATGTGTGTTTCAAACTGATTTTTTGGAAGTAGAGAATTGTATCTAACAGACGACCGCATTAGCGACATAGGACTACCCAAATTGTTTTGCATCAAGCGCTTCAGCCAGTACGACTCGAGCCATGATATTTTTTCGTTCATAGGTGTCAAGAATTTGAAGCCTCTTATTCTGAGCACTCTGCCGTTGTGAATTTATTTAACCCCTAAAATTTCTCAGTTTTGGAATATATTCCTGTAAAACCGGATTTTCGGGAGCGAGAAATTTTTTTCGGAGCACCACTACCTTAAAAGTAAATAGGTTACTGAATCTTTTGGTGCTAAAACTATCGAAATCGGATGAAAATTTTAAAAGTTATAAGAGTTTCAAATTGACGTTATAGTGAAAGCACAGATAAACAGACGTGACACCTGATGACGATTTCATCGACCAGAGAAATAACGATTATTTTTAAATTTTGCTTAGTGGGTAATAATGATGCAAGTGTCGGTATAGGCAAGCGTGCGCATTTATTACACTGTGCTACAGCGATTTAGAACTTTTGAAGTGACCTAGCGTAGGTTGTAGGTCTTGTTGAGTGTAACATTCGCTCATACTAGAAATTTTCCAAACACCCCCAAAATCTGAAGTTATGGTCAAAATACGGTTTTTTGGACCTCAGGGCATACATTTTTTTTAACTTAGTCATTTCTCAATCGATTTTCAATATTTAGGCAGTTTTGGAAAGAAGATAAACAGAGCTTTCAAAACATTTACAGGTTTGTACTAATATCACTAAAACATGTTGAGTTATTTGAGTTTAAATATAATTTTTTAGAAAGATACTACAAATACAATTAAATTTTGGAATAATATTCAATGACGAATCAAACAAAAGTGGTTTTGTGAAAATCGGTGAATATTTGGCTGAGTTATAGGGTTTTTGAGAAAACCAGATTATTTGGCATCTAACGCACAATTGTTTCACGGTGCTACAAATGGTGAAAAATGCAAGAGCTTTTGATGTTACCTAGTGTGGGTAATAGCTCTAGTCAAGTGTTAATAGTGCGCATACTTAAAGTTTTTCGAATACCCCTAAAATTTGAAGTTATGATCAAAACCCAGTTCTCAGACCTCACATTGAAAATTGTGTGAAAAAAACTAAAAAATTATATTTAAACTCAAATAAATCGACATGTTTTAGTGATATTAGTACAAACCAGTAAATGTTTTGAAATCTCTGTTTATCTTCTTTCCAAAACTGCCTAAATGTTGAAAATCGGTTGAGAAATGACTGAGTTAAAAAAATTGTATGTACTGAGGTCCAAAAAAACCGTATTTTGACCATAACTTCTGATTTTGGGGGTGTTTGGAAAATTGCTAGTATGAGCGAATGTTACACTCAACAAGACCTACAAGCTACACTAGGTCACTTCAAAAGTTCTTGCATTTTTTTTTTTCATTTGTAGCACAGTGTTATCAAAGACCAAAAAAATATGTCCCATTTCCGTTTTCCTCTTTACATCACAAAAATGATACAAAGTTACTTGACAGACCGCACTCTTCAGGTTAACTATTTGAATAGTAAATCTGATACATTGCCTGTTAGAGCTGGTGTACCTCAAGGAAGTATCTTGGGCCCAGTCCTCTATAATATTTAGACTTCTGATCTTCCTGATTAATCACCAGGATGTGAGGAATCGCTGTTTTGTGACGATACAAGCATTCCCGTAAAAGGAAAAAAGCCTTCGTGTCATATGCAGTAGGCTGCAAAATAGTCTAGATATATTGTATTCGTATTTGCAGAAATGGAAGATTTCTCCTAATGCATCAAAAACACAATTAATTATTTTTCCCCATAAACCAAGAGTTTCTTTTCTCCAACCCACCAATAATCATGTTGTTAAGATAAACGGTGCAATCTTAAATTGGTCTGACCAAGTTTAATATTTAGGGCTAATCTATGATAAAAATCTTACCTTCAAGGAGCACATTGAGAATATCCAAACAAAGTGCAATAAATATTTAAAATGTTTGTATCCTCTTATCAACAGAAATTCTAGACTTTGTCTCAAAAACAAACTGTTAATTTACAAACAAATATTTAGACCAGCAATGTTATATGCAGTCCCCATCTGGACAAGTTGTTGTATAACCAGAAAGAAGATGCTTCGTAGGATTCAGAACAAATTTCTGAAAATGATATTGACGCGTCCTCGCTGGTTTAGCACGAATGAACTACACAGGCTTACTAATGTGGAATCATTAGAAAATATGTCAAACAATATAATCAATAAGTTCCGACAAAAATCGTTGCAATCCTCAATTACAACGATTAGCTCACTTTATAGTCAGTAAGATAGGCACGTATGATTGTCTGTGGTGAAAGGTTCCGTATCTAAGAAATTCTCATAACACGATCCTCATTCAAGAATCCTGCTCCCATAGACAGGGCAGTCTTGAGGATTTATTTTCCAGGATTGTTTATCGGAGACCCCCACGATTCTAATGTGAGGAAGGCAATCTATGCGAAACTATCGGTGCGCTATATATGATTTTGACGTAGGACTACGTTTTTGTTTGCTGTACTAGATTACATTTTTTGAAACTGAAAATGAAACTGGCAAATATTGCGTCAGATTTCAAACGATTATAGCAAGCGAACGACTTAAGGGGTTATATACCTTTTTAGTTTTGGTTTTAGATACCTTCAAATACAACATCTTGCGAACATTTTCACAAATTTGCATAAAGATCTGAGCAATAGGGAGAAAGTTAGAGCGATTTTTCAGCGCGCCTCAAAACTTGAAACCTTTACACGCGATTATCTCGGAAAAGTGTTTTCCGAAAAATGACTTTGCCGTGATCCTGATTGCGGGATAACTACTAAACCGATTTCCTTCATCTTTTTAAATTTTCGTTATTAAATTCGCCGGTCCTTGAACGATCGCTTTTTGAAACATACAGTTACATTTTGCCGCCAAAAATTTTTTAAAGCAATTTTTAGCGCGCAAAACGTGCATTTTTTGGGAAAAACGTTCCCGTTTGCACTGAAAACAAAATACTCATAAAAGTGATAGTTCAACGACACGGCAAACTTCTAAACTAATGAAATAATATGAGTTTTTTGATTTCAGTTGACCCGCTGAGTCTCTATCAGGATCACCGCAAGCCTCTGCACAAAAAAAGCGTTTCGGGGAAACGGCCCCAGTAATAGTTGGTATATCTCAAAATCAAACGTATTTTTTTGTTGTTGATAAACTGTACTTTCAGAAAAATACCACTTTGTTGCAATAAAAATGGTGCTATGCACGTGAAAATAAATCCAAGCTTCCCTTATTTTTCTCGACCAAAAAGGTATAAAAACCCCTTAATGCATCTTAGTCATTTATGTGTCGGTGGATAGATAAAATGTGTGACAATTGTTTGATATGTTGTTTAACATTGTTGCTTTACTGCTTACTGGTGAATAAAGGTGGAAAGTTCCTCGCTATTGCCTGGTTTCCCGAGCACGGATAACAATAACATGGACGGGATAAACTCCACTGTCTACATAATTTGACTCAACTAAGTGTTTTGTTTCGTTTCTCATTCTCGAAACTGCGTGGCCACGCCTTCAATGTAAAAGTCTACGCTCAATTCGATACAAAAGACTGCGTGTAGGAAAATCAACTCCATTCTTTCTCTTAAAACGATAGCAACTAGAGCCCTTATCCCTGTGTGAGATACACGGTGTAAAACAGGCGTAGTGAAACATGTTAAACGAGAGTTGAAAACATTAATTATATTTGTCCTACGTCACCATTTCATACAACCCTTAGGGCTGTATACCTTGTAGTATTGAAGTAGAATACTTCTCTCAGGAAGTTCGGCCACATAGGGATGTGAAATGAAAATTTAAAACCGAAAAAAGTGAAAAATATGTCCAATTTCAAATGCTAATATATCGGTTAGTATTCGATGGATTTCCTTCGTTCTTACAGCAATAGATTGGAAAATCTTCTAAGATTCTTCCCAAATGCAAATAATTGTAATATTATTTTTCAAACTATTGTACTATTGAAAACAGTCAAGCCTAGTCAAAACGAAAACTTCGGCCTCTGATTGGTCGTTATATGATTGCTATTTGGCCTATATAAGAGCCTGTTTCACTCGAAGCCGCTCATTATAATTCTAGACTGCAACAGGAGCAGTCCTCCCCAGCAGCAGTGGATACAGCAGCAGTGGATACAGCAGCAGTAGCAGTGCAGCGGATAACGGCCACAGCTGTGGTATGGCATCGGATAGCGGAGGGCGTCTCAGCATCGATAGCAGGACCAGGTGATGCAGAGCAGCGGATACCAATGGCAACGGAAGCGTCCACTACTGTGGCGACGGGGATAGCGCAGCGGTTGACGTTGGTCTCAGCATCTATATAAGCAGGGCCAGCTGATGCAGTGTGGCATTTCAGTGAAATGCTGTCTCGGCACACTAGCAAATGCATCCAATGAAAAGAACGTTCTGGAAAGCTTTTCAGTGTTTGTTTCCCCTCAAGGAATACTTTATTCGCACCGCCAGTGATAACGCAAAGATGTGATCGGCATCTTATCAAACATTGAATTAAACAAAAAATTGTCCTTTTCAGGGTGAAATAAAAACCTAATTGAAGAATTAATATTATCTCTTAAATCAATTTACACTTTCAAGAAATTTGGAACATATATATATTTGGCTTCATCTCCGTGTCTCAGAACGTACTGAATTATCTTTTCCTTCAGTCATGAGCACACCATCCGAAAAGCTTTCATTATCAGCATAAAAATTAATTTTTCGCATAATTAAAATTCAAAAATTATCAAGTCCAAATCATGACAAGCAACTATATTATTGAGAATGGTCAATCCTTGTTGAAGCGCGAAATTTGACTGATTTGATTAGTCATTAATATGATTGCTACTCAAGCACGGACGACAGAATCATAGACCTTGCCATTTTAAATTTGCTATTTGTCTGTATAAGAGTAAGAATGGGAATTATCGACAGAAATGGCTATCGATAGTTATCGATAATTTCCTACTAGGGTAACGGGGGTATTTTGGCCCACATGCATATTTGGGCCACCCGGTAACATTTTACGCATTTTATCTGATAAATTCAATGAATATTAGAAAACTATGCATGCAACATTGAATAACACACCTAAGAATCATACTACACTATAATTTTCGGCGAAAAACTGGCTTTAGGTAGTGTTATTTTGGAATTAGTTCATACATATTCAAAGTCATGGCTTAGTCAACCCAAAGTCAAGAGGAAGTGGTAATATACAAGTCAATGTTCGGAAGCTATTGTAACAAATATGTATGCTTTTGAAACAATTCGTTGTTAGAATAACATCAATAAAATGTCATAGAAACAGTTTGTATACTCTAACATGTTGGAAAAAGTGGTTTAACGCATGGCCAAAATATGTTTGCCTCTTTCTAAAGCAAACATATTTTGGCCATGCCAAGTTTTGACATCTCTTTGATTACCGTTCGGTCGTTGCACGTAAACAAAGAAGCAGCTTGTGACAATTTACAGGTAATAACTTCTTAATTTATCACATTTAACGATATGAAATTAGATGAGAATGCCTGTCAAACCGCTATAAGCCGAATCATTTCATTTTTAGATGCCTAAAATTTACAAAAATTCCCAGTCCTCAAACCCACTATTTTTGCTCTAAAAATACCGATGATGATCTTAAATATAATTAGTCCGAACTATTTCCATGCACGTCTGTAGATATAAAGGTGGGCCAAATTAGAAATTTGGTGGACCAAAATATGTTTTTAGTACTTCGTAGAAATTTTGATATTTCTAGGATGTTTTTCAATATATTGCATTGTTGAACGGTGTATATTAAAACAGACACTTGTCTTTTAACAACATTATAATAGAGTAGGTATTTATGTTGAAAAATTGTGTTTGTTTTTAATGAACTGTGCGAACACTTCCCAAAGCTGGCCATAATACCCCCGTTACCCTACTATCGATAGGTTTTTCATCCCTATATAAGAGCCTGTTTCAGTCGAAGCCGCTCATAATAGTTCTAGACAGCGACAACAGCAGTCTTCCCTTAGCAGCAGCAGTAGCAGTGCAGTGGATACCAGGCGGATAGCGGCCACAGCTGTGGCATGGCAATGGATAGTGCACTAGTTGCAGCGGATCTCAGCATCGATAGAAGCTGGGCCAGCTGATGCAGGGACAGCGGATACCAATAGCAGCGTATAGCGGCCAAAACATTAGCATGGCTACGGATAGCGTAGCAGTTGCAGCGGGCTTAGCATCGATAGCAGCTGATGCAGTGAGGCAATTTAGTGAAATGCAGTCTCTGTGCGATGACGGGCACTAGTAAATGGATTCAATGAAAAGTTGACTCATTTTGACAACACATGAGCCGTCTAGTTTTGAGTGTTAAATCAGCTTTTCACTGTTTATTTTATCACAAGGAATACTTTATTCGCATTGTCAGTGATAACGCCAAGATGTGATCGGTATCTTATCCAATATTGAATTGAACAACAGATTAATGACTGACACGCAAGCAGTCGGGTTTTCTTGTAAAAGTATTCTACTTCATCCTTGCGGTCGTGGCTTTGCACACAACCCTTCTGTGATTTTTGTTTTTTTTTTCTAACCGGGACATCGGTTATGACGAATAGTCTGTCCTCGTTTGTGGTAATTGCTGAAATTTATAATTGAGTTCACATATTAAAAGAAGTTCCATTCGCATTCTAAGAAGTTGAAGCAACTTACGCTTGATGCTAGATGGCCGCAAGGTCCATATACAGTCGCAGTGATCAGTCATTTTGGTGATATATGAGGTAAATTACCAATTCTCGTCAGTTTCTGTCAGTTGTAATGTTTCAAACTGCCATACTTCGTTAGTAAGCAGCCGAATTTCACCTTTTTTTTTATCATACTTCCTTACTTTTTATCCTAACAGAAAAATTAAGAAAAGTTACAAAAAGTTCAACAGAGCTTCTAAATTAAATTTTAAAAAAGCTACTCTTACAGTTCCTTTCTGGACAATTTATTACTATTGTAGGCATCATTTGGTTGAGTTCATCAGTAGCAAAGATAGAAAGAAAGCTTGTAAAACTGTACTCGTTTTTTCTAGTTTCATTGCTATGAATTGCAAATAAACGTTTTTCATTGCCTCATCGTCGTTGTACATGCTCCTGAGCAAAGTAATACTAGTGATGCCATTTTTCTATATGTGTTTGCTGCGCTTCTGTATACACGATTGTCGAGGGATTGATTCATGTTGTCTTTTAGAGCGAATTTCTTTATTCCACCAGTTCACCTCGTTTTGACCTGGAGTCGCCCGAACTGCTGTCAAAACCCTTCTTTATTCGCTTGAACTTTACCCAGAATAGGCCTGGAAGCGCCTGCAAAACGCACTGTAGCTTTTGTCCGTTTTGCGAGTGGGTTCACCAATACTATTACATCGTAACTGTCAAAACCGGCAAAACACACGGGTAATGTTGAAAACAAAAGAAAAATGTGATTCGTCGCTCTGTGCAGTGAAATCATGAAACGCAAACGAGAAATAATTGCTGCAGCAAATAAGTTTGTTATGGAGTTATTGGAATAGGATTTAGATTTGGGTTCCGATTCTGAGTTCGAAAGTGCTTCAATCACAATTTTCAGTAAGTCATCGAGAACAAGCAGAGGAGTCGGGTGGCGAATTTTGTCATCGACGTAGTTAAAAAATATACTAACCCCGTGGAATAAAAGAAATTCGCTATTACTGTGTGAACAGAACGGATCCCAGGAACAGAAATATTGATTTCCGGGATTCCGGGATTCCCGAGGTCCTTGAAAAATTCCGCAAGATTTACTATATTTTTCTATGCAACAGCGCAACAAAACTACATATCCTATCATACACTAAACTGACGTCGTTAAACTGTATAGCAGTGGGCATTACACGAAGCTCGTATTTGCTTGAAATGATGGGTAATATTTGTTCGCCTCGTAATTACAAATAATTTGCTTCAATTATTTGTCAAAAATATTTGCAATGTCGTTGAATTTTCTAATTGACAAACTTTTCGATACCTGTAAATTGATTAAAAGAATTTGAAGTCCGTAAATCCATGTGACCTTTTTTAAATACTTTCAAGAAACTCAAAGTCAGAGTCTTCACGGCGATTTCATCGTTAAAATTGTCTTTGCAGAATGCGAATGCTTTAAAACTGGCCTTTTTGAGTTTTATTGAACTGATTCTATTGTTTCCTTGTTTCCTTCTGGTTTGTCTCGGTCTCTCACAGAAAACCGGAAAATGGCGGAATAACGTTCTAGTCAATCAATCCAAATTCTTACATGGAATCCTGAGCAAATATTTACTATGGTGTAATAGGGTAGCATATCATCGGTTTCGTGACACTGGCACAACTCAAAAATCATAGTTTCGAGGAAAACGCGATTGATAGTTGGCGTCGAAAATTTAGTTTTTAATTTTCAACAAACCTTCACTGTTTATTATTTCCAATCCTGAGCACGTTGTACAAAGTTTGTATTACAAGAAGTGCGTGCTCATAACTGTTGGTTTTTTGTGAGTTTTGAAACGGGGTCTCATGGGAGAAAAATTTACTGTATTTGACATCGTTTGTCATGCAAAATTTTAAGTTGCAAGTTGCACGAAACCGACGATATATATCATCTCCAAGAAATATTTTGCCCGAAAAGGCCGCACATTTTTCATTTCCGGTTCCCGGGAATTTGCAGGAAATGAGATGTTTTTCCCTTCCCGTTCCCGTTTCCCGTAAAATCAATTCTCGGGAATATTGCAAACCCTAGTTGCTGCCGTATGCAAAATAAAGGTATGGTGTTCCGCACGTAGTGCCTGGAAAATGACTCGTATGCAGCTCTTGTTTCCTAATGTCGCGTACCTCTAACAGCTATACTCCGCACGCTATTGTGTGACAAACTAGACTGAAGCTGAATTTTCTACACGCAATCTTTTGTATCGAGTTGAGCGAAATTTTTGCATTGATGGCGTGGTCATGCAGTTTCGAGAAAGAGAAACGAACCAAAACACCTTAGATACTACTGAGTGAAGCACCGAAAGAAAGTTTTTGCTTTCCCGATGCGAAAATTACTCTGGTTCTTAGATTAAACAATTGGCGTTAATAATATTTGACTGATACGATGTGCGATTGGTCACAAAGAAACCATTGAACCGGAAATCACTCAATTTAGCAGTGAAAGTTCTTGAAATGAGGGTTATATCTTGTTGTGATACACTATTCATAGGCAACACTACATAGGGTGCCCTGGTCGTTATTGTAAAAATGATTATTTAAAATACATGAACATTTCACACTAGAAGTAGTTGTGAAAATTCTCATAACTCTTATCTTCAAGCATTTATAGTTCTGAAAAGAACCGATTCCATAATTTTCAGCTCGAGATGTGCGCTACAGAACGATGATGATCGCACCACCACCGGTAGCATTGAATATTTTGCTTGGCCGCGCATAATGAAATTTGCTCTCCGCTGTGCCCTCCAGTAGCAGTGCCAGCAAAATATCCTGCAGCGTACCATGGTAACTGTTGCTGCGGTATGCAAAATAAAGGTAACATGTTCCGCAGTGCCTGGAAGTTGACTCGTATGCAGCTCTCGTTTCTCAATGTCGCGTACCTCTAACAGCTATACTCCACTCGCTATTGTGTGGCAAACTAGACTGAAGCTGATTTTTCTACACGCAGTCTTTTGTATCGAGTTGAGCGTAGATTTTTACCATGAGGGCGTGGCCACGCAGTTTCGAGGAAGAGACACGTAACAAAACACTTTGTTGAGTCAGAATATGTAGGCAGTGAAGTTTATTTCGTCCATGTTATTGTTATCCGTTCTCGGGAAGCAAGGGAATAGCAAGGAAAATGTATGGGGAAACTTGACCTTGGAACATTTCACCTTTTTTCACCATTAAACAGTAAAGCAACAATGTTAAACATTATATCAAACAATTGTCACACATATTATCTATCCACCGACATATAAATGACTAAGATGCATTAAGTCAATCGTTTGTAATCTGACGCAACATTTGCCAGTTTCATTTTCATTTTCACAAAATGTAATCTAGTATAGAAAACAAAGACGTAGTCTCACGTTAAAACGCGCTTTGGAATGATGAGTTGACAACCTGGAAGGAGCGTCAAACATAGCTCCGGCCCTCACAAGTTCCCATCTCGCACCTCCACGAGTCATATGATTACACTAGTCTGCCAGTTCAAACATGGACACAACTGGTTGGTGTTGCCCGGGCAATGTTGTCATCCGACAATAGCTAAGTGAGAAGGTGCGACGCGATCATTGGCTTGTAAACTCTACCGGCGATAGAGGAAATGTTTCGCCAACCCGAGCGTCTGTTCACCAAGATGGTGCGGCTCAAAACAGCCTCTGATCTTTATGTTAGGAGCGGCTGGGGATCGTCCTGGTATCAGTGTGGGACTCCAAACAGAGCTGACACGATAGTCCCCCGGCGAGACAGGGGGTTGGAGAAGGCCCAACGAGTCGCCCCGGAAAACAACATGTTACAAATAACGTAAGAGATAATACGGATAGGAACAATCGGCGTGAACCTTTCTACCAGAGTTGTGGTACCACCGGCGAGCTGGGAACTGGCTTCATAATACTGGGCGAAATGCGCCAACGCGTGATGGTGGCAACCGATCAACGCAAAGTTGTGCCAGTTGAGGATAAAAGGCCGATTCTGCAACTAGAGCATCATCAACGTGCACTGCCCACATGAAGAAGACCCGATGGCGAGAAGGAAGCGTTCTATGCGCAGCTAGAGAAGGTCTACGATAGCTGCCCGCGACGGGACGTGAAGGTCGTCATTTGGGACATGAATGCTAAGGTAGGACAAGAGGCAATGTACAGACCGGTAATTGAACCAGATAGTCTGCATGCCGTATCTAATAATAACGGCCATCGGTGCGTAAACTTTGCGGCCTCCCGTGGTTTGGTAGTCCGAAGTACCTTCTCCCCCCGAAAAGTATCCACAAATCCACCTGGAGATCACCGACAAACAGACAGATACCCAAATCGACCACGTTCTAATCGACGGTAGGTTTTTCTCCGACATCATCAAAGTTCACACTTACCGCAGTGTGAATATAGATTCGCTAAAAAACTATCGACGGTGTATAACACCCGCTGAAGTCTAACGCCGCGACCAAATATTGAGCAACTGCGGGACGCCGAGGCTGCACAAAAATACGCGCAGCAGCTGGAGGCAGCGTTACTCACGAAAGAGTAGCTTGGCGCAGTTACTCTTGAAGATGGCTGGAGGTGCATCCGATCCGCCATATAGCACTGCTGTTGTAGCGCTATTAGGTACAAAGGCCCCGAATCATAGAAATGACTGGTTTGACGGCGAATGCAAACAGTTAGTCGAGGAGAATAATGATGCATAGGCAAGAATGCTGCAACACCGTACGAGAGCGAACAGTCCACCGAAGGAAGAAGCGCCAGCAAGATGACCGAGATCGCGTGGCGATGGAAGAGCTGTACCAAGCTAACGACACTCGAAAGTTCTACGAGAAGCTGAACAGTTCCCGCAAAGGCTTCGTGTCGCAAGCCGATATATTCAGGAGCTTGGACGGCAACCTGCTTACAGACGAGTGTGAGGTGATCGGAAGGTGAAAGCAGCACTTCGACGAGCATCTAAACGGCGATGCAGTAGAGCGCGAGGACGATATGGCAACTGATCTTGGTGCACGAGCAGAAGACATCAGGATTCCAGCCCCAGATCTCCTAGAGGTGGAGGAGGGAATTGGCCGGCCGAAAACAATAATGCTGCTGGAGTAGACCAACTTCCCATCGAGCATTTGAAATACGGTGGAGAAACACTGGTTAGAGCCGTGCACTGGGTCATTGTCAAGATTTGGGAGGAAGAACTAGTACCGAAGGAGTGGATGATATTGTATGACCCATCGAGTGATGTGTGTAGTTCGAGTATCAGGGGCACTCTCAAGTCCCTTTGAAACCCGAAGAGGTTTAAGGCAAGGTGATGGTCTTTCGTGCCTACTGTTTAACATTGCTCTGGAAGGTGTCATCAGAAGAGCGGGGATTAACACGAGTGGTACGATATTCCAAAAATCGGTTCAACTGTTTGGTTTCGCCGTTAATATCAACATTGTGGCTCGGACCTTTGTGAAGATGGTGGATACGTACATCGGATTAAAGACCGAAACCAAACGGATTGGACTGGTCAAGAATGCATCGAAGACGAAGTTAATGAAAGGCAGAGGTTCACGAGAAGACAGTGCTAAACCCCCACCTCGAGTTCAAGTTGGTGGTGATGAAATCGAGATGGTCGACGAGTTCGTGTACTTGGGCTCACTGGTAACTGCCGACAACGATATCAGCAGAGAAATTCATCGGTGCATTATGGCAGGAAATCGTGTATACTTTGGTCTCCGGAGGGCGCTCCGATTGAGTAGAAATCGTCGCCGCACCAAGGAAACCATCTACAAGACACTGATCAGACCGGTAGTCCTCTACGACATGAGACATGGACTATGCTTATGGAAGACCAACGCACCCTTGCGGTCTTCGAGCGGCAGGAGTTGCGTACCATCTTCGGTGGACTGCAGATGGAGAACGTAACGTGGAGAGAGCGAATGAACCACGAACTGCAACGCATTCCGCGAGCCGAAATGTGTAGAGATAAGGACGGACGGATCTTGACGGATGACCTGAGGGGATCGAATGGTGGGAGCAGCACTACAATGAACTTCTGCAGAGGCAAAGGACCAAAATAAGCCAAAACCCCACGATAAGTACAGAAAAGGATGCTAGTTTGAGAACAACCAATCAATCTGGCGCCGCTAGCTAGAAGGTTTTGTAGGAAGTTATCAAGCCGGTTTTGTGTATGGGCCTTTGAAAACGGACCAAATCTTCACACTGCGGTAGATCCTCCAAAAGTGTCGCGAATATCTAGTAACCACGCACCATTTACTTATCGATTTTAAGGCCGCTTACGATACTATCGACCGTGTAGAACTATGTAAATTATGGACAAAAGTGGTTTCCCTGCTAAATTAACAAGACTGATTAAGGCCAGTAAACGAAACAGACGGAGATGTTTGAGGTGGTGTTTGAAATCGTGTTCGTTTTGAACCCTGCCGGCACAAGATGTGGAGGTGCATAACGAAACGAGATAGGCGGTTGGATCAAGTGGAACAAGATCTTGGACGCTCAAGAATCTGGATGTCTCCAGCTGTCATGGACCGAATTTGTTGGCGTAACATTGTGACGCAGATAAAATCCTGAGGGATGTTTCACCAGAAAAGTGAGTATGTAAGTATTTTCGTTTTTTTTTTTTGTCGTATCTGACTTCACTTGTCTCCAGATTTTCAACTTGGTTATTGACATTCCGAAAGGAGAATAGGTGGTCAAGGCAATCACTGTAGAATGAAGGTTGGTATATGCATTTGTTTAGGAATTGGGGAAAATAATATCCGGATTAGGGAAAAATACTATCCAAAAACAATTTTCATGCTAAAGAGAAATAAATTTTTCAATTTAAAGTATATGGCTTATAAGTAATAAGATTTTTCGTCATCCCTGTTCACCTCACACGTTAATTCACCACAGTTCATTTATATCAAAGATCGCTCTCGGGAAGTTTTTTAAGGAGAATAGAAAAAGGAAATCAACCATGGATTTACTGTTTTGCGGAATGTAAATTTCATAAAAATAATCCTCACAAAAATTATTCCAAACCTTTCTTATGATTTCCGAAGGTTTTTAAGTAACCCTTAATGCTAATTTCATATTTCAAGAAGGATGATTGCAGTTTGCTAACGAATGAATGAAGTCCATCAAAAACTTGCTCAGCAGTGTTTTTTTTTTTTTTTTTTTTTTTAAGGGGGGATTTGTTAGTAGCTTAAGTATTTATGATAAATACTAGTAAATAATGAGTATGTGCGTCCAATCACAAATGGTGACTTCTCAACACTGTTAGAAATTTGTAATTTTAATTGTTAGGATTTGTTTGCTTTCGCAATTAAAACTTATCATTCGTAGGGATTTGAACCTACTTGTCAGAAAAGGGGAAGTAAACTTACAACTAACTTAATTGCTAACTTATTGGCTATAAAGAGAGCTTATCGTAGCAATTGAGGATTGCAACGATTTTTGTCGAAAATTGTTAATAATTTTATTTGACATAGCTTCTAATGGTTCAACACCAGTAAGTCTATGTAATTCGAGTGTACCAAACCAAGGAGGACGCTTCAAAATCATTTTCAGAATTTTATTCTGAATCCTTTGGAGCGTTTTCTTCCTTGTTGAACAGCAACTTGACCAGATCGGTACAGCATAAAGCATTGCTGGTCTAAAAATTTGTTTGTAAATCAAAAGTTTGTTCTTTAAACAAAGTTTAGAATTCCTGTTAATAAGAGGATATAAACATCTCGTATATTTGATGCACTTGGCTTGTATACTCTCAATGTGCTCTTTGAAAATAAGTTTTTTATCATAAATTAGTCCGAAGTACTTAACCTTGTCGGACCAACTTAAAATAACCCCATTCATCTTGACAACGTGATTATTGTTTGGCTTGAGGAAAGAAGCCCTAGGCTTATGCGGAAAAATTATCATTTGAGTTTTAGAAGCATTGGGAGAGATTTTCCACTTTTGCAAGTAGGGAGAAAAAATATCTAAACTTTTCTGCAATCGACTGCATATGACACGAAGACTTTTTCCTTTTACGGAAATGCTTGTGTCATCGCAGAACAATGACTTTGTGCATCCTGGAGGCAAATCAGGAAGATCTGAAGTGAATATGTTGTACAGGACTGGACCCAAGACTGAACCTTGAGGTACACCTGCTCTGACAGGAAATCTATTAGATTTTGAATTCTGATAGACAACCTGCAGAGTTCGATCAGTGAGATAATTTTTTAAAATTTTGATTAGGAAAATTGGAAAATTAAAAGTTTGCAATTTCGCAATCAAACCTTTATGCCAAACACTGTCGAATGCTTTTTCTATGTCTAAAAGAGCAGCTCCAGTGGAATAACCTTCAGATTTGTTAGCTCGTATCATATTAGCAACTTTAAGCAATTGATGAGTTGTGGAATGCCCATGGCGAAATCCAAACTGTTCATTTGCAAAAATTGAATTTTCGTTGATGTGTGACATCATTCTGTTAAGAATAATTCTCTCAAACAGTTTACTTATTGAAGAAAGCAAACTGATTGGTCGATAACTTGAAACTTCAGCTGGGTTCTTATCCGGTTTTAAAATGGGAGTAATTTTTGCATTTTTCCATAATTTGGGAAAATATGCAATTTTGAAGCAGCAATTGAAAATTTTTACTAAAAATTCCATTGTGCTCTCAGGGAGATGTTTGATTAGTATATTAAAGATTCCATCGTCACCAGGTGCTTTCATATTTTTGAAATTTTTAATAATTGATTTAATCTCATTCAAGTTAGTTTCAATTATTTCTGCAGGTAAAAAATTCTGGGAAGAAATTAAATCAAATTGACGTGTGACTTCATTTTCAATTGGACTCACAAAATTCAAATTTGAGTTATGAACACTCTCAAACTGCTGAGCAAGTCTTTGAGCCTTTTGTTCATTGGATACAAGAAAACGTTCACCATCTTTTAAAACTGGAATAGGCTTTGAAGGTTTCTTAAGAATGGTTTTGAATATGGTTTCAATTTTTCAACTTTAGTCTCAAAATTTTGATTTCTCAGAAGAGTAAATCTATGCTTAATCTCTTTCTGTAAATCTTTATAAATAGTTTTAAAAACAGGGTCACGAGAACGTTGATATTGACGTCTGCGGACATTTTTCAAACGAATTAGAAGTTGAAGATTTTCGTCAACTATTGATGAATCAAATTTCACTTGAGCCTTTGGAACAGAATAATTCCTGGCATCAACAATTGCAGATTTTAATGCTTCCAAAGCGGAATCAATATTCACTTCGTTTTGCAAATCAAGCTCATTATTGAAATTTCTCTCAATATGAGTTTTGTATCTTTCCCAATTAGCCTTGTTATAATTAAAAACAGAGCTCATAGGGTTTAAAACTGATTCATGTGATAAAGAAAAAGTTATTGGAAGATGGTCAGAATCAAAGTCAGCATGTGTGATCAAATCACTACATACATGACTTTGATCTGTCAGCACCAAATCAATTGTTGAAGGGTTTCTTACAGAAGAAAAGCATGTAGGACTATTCGGGGACAAAATAGAATAGTATCCTGAAGAACAATCATTGAATAAAATTTTGCCATTGGAATTACTTTGAGAATTATTCCATGAACGATGTTTAGCGTTAAAATCGCCGATTATGAAAAATTTCGAACGATTTCTGGTGAGTTTTTGTAAATCACCTTTAAAATAATTTTTGAGCTCGCGTGTGCATTGAAATGGTAAATATGCTGCGGCAATAAATAAAATCCCAAGTTCAGTTTGAACTTCAATTCCCAAAGTTTCAATAACTTTCGTCTCAAGATGGGGAAGAGCACGATGTTTGATTCGGCGATGAATAACAATTGCAACTCCACCGCCGGAACCCTGAATCCTATCATATCTATGAACCACGTAATTGGGATCATATTTTAATTTTATGTTAGGTTTCAAAAATGTTTCAGTAATAATTGCAATATGCACATTATTTACTGTTAAAAATTAAAAAGCTCATTCTCATTGGCCTTCAATGAGCGAGCATTCCAATTTAATATTTTAATTATTTTATTTAAAATCATTGCTAAATTTTAAATTAGAAACAATTTTAATAGTAAAATTTGTGCCTATTTGAATGGCTTCAAGCATTGATTTTGCCTGCAACATGGCGTTCATAAGATCGAACATTGCCTGTTGCAAAAAAGAAAGTTTACCTGCCGTAATAGGCCCCAGGCAGTTGACATTAGAAAAAATATTTTCGGCAGCAATATTAGCTGGAGTAATAGGTGTACAATTATTTTCTAGCGTGTTTTGCTTACCCATATTAACGGTCATTTTCGAACTACCAACAGTAGGCGGTATAATGTTCGAACTACCTGTAACCTGTGCATAAGTTAAACGGGTATGCAAAGGAGTAGGTAAACTATGCGTCACTGGTACGCTTGGAGAATTTTGTTTAGAAGTTGGTTTTAATTGAGAAATTGAATTTTGTTTACCTTGCCTTGCCTTAACAATTGCTAAACGGACTGGGCATTGATAAAAATTTGACATATGGCTGCCGTTAAAATTCGCACAGCGAAAATTTTTACTCTCTTTCACAGGACATGTGTCCTTTTTGTGAGAAGAGTCTCCACAATTAAGACATTTTTGGTCCATGTTACAGAATTTGGAACCATGGCCATAACGTTGGCAAGTACGGCATTGGGTGATATGCTTTTCACCTCCGCCATACTTCCTATAAATTTCCCACTTTACACGCACATTATACAAAAAATGTGCTATTTCAAAGAATTTTAAGTTGTTAACCTCATTGCGGTTAAAATGAATTAAATAATTAACAAGGGAAATTCCAGTTCTCTGACTGTTTTCACCTCGTGATTTTTGTTTCATTAGAATTACTTGGGTAGGGGCTATGCCAAGTAATTCTGTTAAAGTAAGTTTGATCTCATCAACGGTTTGATCGTTGGTGAGACCTTTCAAGACAACCTTGAACGGCTTGGCGTTCTTGGTGTCATATGTAAAAAATTTGTACATCTTGTCAGTTAAATACTGAACAAGACGATCACGACCCTTTACTGAGTCGGCTAATAAGCGGCATTCACCTCTACGGCCAATTTGATAGGTAACTTTAACGTCAGAAACAAACGTTGAAAGTTCCTTTTTGAATATATTAAATTCAGAAGAAATATTTACCACAATAGGTGGAACTTTCTCCTTTTTTAAAGATTTTATATTTTGTATAGTTTCATTATTGGTAACTTCCATTTCACCAGCTTCTTGCTCAGGCAAAATATCAAAAGGATTGTCACTACAGACACTCGATGTGTCAGAAAGAGATGCCTCTTTTTTCCTCCCCGCAGCGATGCGAGGTTTCTTTTTCCGTCCAGCCATTTCAGGTGATACGCAAAAAGTTAAAACAAATGTTAAATTCAAAAGTAGGTAGTCTTGAGAAAGACTGATGGGAAATAACTTTCAGGTAGTCTTTAAAAGACACACTGACAAAACACAAACTTTGAAGCTATAGGCAGTCAAAGACCAGTCCACAAGCAACCGAAAAAACGTCTGATCTGTAGGACAGTTCAAGACGCACTGATTGCTCAGCAGTGTTTGTAATTTCAACTACATCACCATTCGTGAAGTTCTTCACGAGGAGCTATCCGTAAAAAAATCGAGTAAATTCATACAAATATGAAAGAACCAGTTAATGATGGGATCTTCTATGATTGACAAAAGATTCTCCATGGTAAAAAATAATAGCAAGCATAAGTAATTGGTCAATTAGGGGTAAACAGGGTAAGACCGCCCTGCGGGGTAAGACCGCCCACCGTAGTTTTACTACCAAGTTATAAAATAATTGAAAAATTTCTTTAACGTGTCTATTAAAGTATAATTACATAACATTTTGCACGTTTTTCTGTTTTGATAGTGCACGAACGGTCGCAAAAGTAATCAAAAACAACCTTTTAGCTGGCAACCAGTCAATGCGCTATTGTTTTGCGGCAACGGGACTTAAGGTTTTTCAGTCTAAAAATCTATTGTTTTGTTCGTGAATATACGTTTAATCGCTTGCCTGAATCTATCTTTTTTCGGAAATATCGAAGGCGTGAGTAATCTTGTAATTTTGACTACTTTTTCGGTCAAATATGAAAATGTTCCACTGGGGGTAAAGTCGCCCACTATACAAGGGGTAAAACCGCCACGAATCCAACTGCTTGTTGTTTTACTTCAAGACCCAAATGCCTCGACACTACAAAGGGAATATTTACAGGATCAGTAAAGCAACTTCAAGCCACATAAGACATCGATGTTAATCGACCATTTTCGATTTGGTTTAAGCTTTTCTAGTAATATATTTTAACAAGACTTATTTTTGAAAAAAGTAAACCTGTGTGAAAATGGTGTTAATGAACCAAAATAATTTTAGAGCCAGGATGGTGTGTTTGATAGGTATGACGTCTCCGGCAGAATTGAAAATAGTAGTTTTTTACTTTCGAAAAAAGTACACACTCTAAAAAAATTTGAAGAAAAAATATAGAAATAGAATTAAAAATATTTTTTTTTTTCAAATTTTTTTGAAAAAAACATGTTTTTGTCTGTAAAATCTACAAAAGGTAAGCTAAAATTTTATGGTTGTTGGATCATGGAGTAATAGAAATATTAATAGCTCAATTTTTGTGAGGAATTTTTTTTTTTACGGTTAATTTGGTGTATAGAGTCATTCGTAATTTTGTTCTTCAAAAAAAAAAACATAGAAAATTGAAAATATAAATAAAAGAAATAATAATTATTAGTATTTTTCTATACATAATAAGTCTTCAAAAGAATCATACAGATAGGTTTAATGAGTTTTAATTTTTAGCTTTAAGATAGGTATATTATGAATTCAATATCTTGAAAAACCCCAATTCTGAAAAATCTATTTATTTTGTAAACCAAAAAAGTTACCTAAACATTGATTTGAACTTGAATAATCAGAACAACACAAAATAAGTTAAAACTTAGAAAATTTTTTTTTTCAGATTTTTCACAGTGTATATTTTATTTAAAAAGAAAAAAAATACCATCTACAACTTTGTCAGAGACTCTATACCGATAGAATCAACCGTTTCGGCCCTTAAAATATTGTTTATCCTCAAAAAATGGTGGGCGATCTTACCCCGCTGGTGGGCGGGCTTACCCCGCATGAAAAAGATCTGCACATTTTCAATGAATTTTAATAAACAAAAATATTTCAGTTCTTATTTTTTAAATGCGGGTATTGAATAGAAGAACCTCTTAGCGAAGAAAAAATGAAATTGCAGCCGCAACTTTTTTTTATAAACAGAATTGCTTAAGGGGGCGGTCTTACCCCGCTTACCCCTAGTTTACTTTTCGAAAACCAAATTTTTGACGGATTGGTGATGACATTAATAATGAGAACTTGATTTTAACAAAAATTCATATTTCGTCATGGGCGGTTAACTATTTCCATCAGTTATTTAAAGTAACTCTTGAACATTAAAATGACTGCTCATTTACTTTTAAACAAAAACAACACTCAGTTTGACTTATCCGCAGTTTACCCAAAGATGCATTGTTACCAAGTTTGTGTACTCTCAAAAATACTATTCGAGAACCGCCTTCTATTTGAAATAAACAACTCGAGAGAAATCCCACTTCAGGTGAAATTGTTCCTCCCGCGTAGGAACAGTGGGAAATTTATCACCATCTAAGCTAACAATTTTCAGCGCAAACAGTTGCATTTATCCATAACTCAAAAGCATTGTTTGTATTTTCCCCCCTCTCACTCTCTCACTGTGGGTGCTACCGTCGTCGACCCAATCGAATCGAAGCAACCGAAGGTGAGGCTCGGGGAAACAGTTTCGCTTTCCCTTAAAAAAAAAAACGAATACCCACCGCGGGCGGGCGGGCGATGCGCTCTCAACGCAAAGTGGGTGGATTCCCTTTGGAACGGTGCGCAAACGGAGATCAAGTTCAACCAACTTTTTCACTATCGAAAGTAATTGGCTACGGGAATTTTCATTTCAAGTTCAAAAAGCGTGCCAGAGACAATGTTGAGTTAAGTTCTTTTACTCAACACTTTGTTTGTTCAACACACTCCCTTTCGCAGTTTGTCCGGAGCAGTAGCTGTGACACATTCTTTCGGTTGCTTCTCTCCCCTTTCACTGTGCGATCGCGAATTAAAAAGCCCGATTTATGATGATTACGCCTCCCCCCGGTGCAGCTTGCGGAACGTTGATCGTCAGCAGAAATCAAAGGCAAACAAGTGAATACCAAAACAAAACCAGTAGGCCTTGGCCGCTGCCGACTTCGATTGGTTGCATAATTGGACGGAATTGCCGTTACCATGGCATTGCATCAGGAGCATTAATTTTTTTTCCGAGCAGCTGTTTTCGCTCTGGCTCAGGTGGAGGCGTTTGACGTGGATCGGTTTCGGGAGGCCACTGCGGGTAACCGATCGAACATGTGTTGGGAAATTACCGAGAGACAGTTGCCTAACGAAACGGTTCACTTGTGAAAAGCGCAAAGCGCACTGAAAGTGGGGAAAATATGCTAATAACTGCGAGCTGGAAGCGAAAAGCGAAGAATTATCGCCGATCGTGAAAATCGACAAGTTAGAATCTTTTTGATCCGCTTTTTAACAATTGCATTGAAAATCGATTGCGAGCATTAAATCTCAGTTTTTTTCCCCTTACGCTTGGGGCAATATTTGTAAAAGCAAAGAAAACCAATGTAACGATCTCATGTTAATAAAAGCACTGGATATCCACTGACCTAATCTTGAGATGTGAAATTGAATTGCTAATCGGGGGGCTTTTCCCACCAAAGTTGGTTTGCTCGTTTGCGCAAGTGAATTATCTCATTTTTGGCACTGGTTAATGGGCTGGTTTTTTTTTCGCTCGTCTAGTAGAACAGGGTGTAAAAAGAGTGTGGTTAAAAAAGCGAGGCTTTTTCCATCAGTGTGGCCTGTATAATCCAGCCGTTAGTTGGGAGATTTTAGGGAGATGATCTTGCAATTAGTTGACTCACTTTTGCTTGGATTAAGAAAATAAAATTTCTGTCCGTTAGCTTGATGAAATAACTAACTTGGTAAGGAGTGATTTGAAGAAAAGGTGAATGTTTAAACAATTTAAATGTTACAAATATTAAAAATTTGCATGATTTTACAGAATCGTGCCTCGTACCTTCACAACACCTTCATTCGCATTCTTCAATCACTGAGATAAGTTATTCGAAGTATTCGAAAAAATTGCACGGTCATCTACAGTTAGAAGAAAATTTCTCTTCCTAATCAAATACTAGGTCTGGATATAGAGTGAAACCAGAACGGTTTACTTTTGCTACAACCTTAACTTCGCCGCTGAGTTAAGACAAAACCTATATCATTGAAATACGCTTTATGCTCAAAAACTTTTGCAAATAAATTTACATGATGATCGAAATTAAAGATTTCAACTTAGCGATAGGAAAAATGCATGTCTCCCCCCACCCTCCACTTTATGAATGAATCGACAGTGATATTTTAGTAACATTTCAAAAACTGATCTGAGCTGGGGGAAATTATTGAAGAGAGAGAATGAGAGAGAACAATGCAGTGTTTTCCTGATATCTGTAGTGATGTCGCTTACCGTGCAATACATGTACCGTTTTAGTAAACCGTTGCGTAGTTCAATCAGTAGTCGATTTGAGAACAACTTTCTAATTTTTGTTTATTGCATGGCATAAACAGTTAGATGCAAAATCGATTGATTTGATTGATTTTGAAAAAAAAAAACAATTTCGACCATTTCATGAGTAGCCCTAGGGCTAAGCTGAATTCGAAGGTCAATTTATACCCCTACATTCCAATAAAAATCCGTAATGCAAAAAGAGTTTACTATAAACTGCCCCCGCCTCCGCCCCTTGGTTACGCCACTATCACAAAAACATTCTTCGTATCGAGGAACTTACAAATTGGCACGATGTTCGAGTTTGGTTTCAAAAAACAAATTTACTGTTGCTACACCACCAGACAGACAGACAGACAGACAGATCGCTTAGAAGCACTTTCTAGTGATTCTGAGCTCAATTTGGGATCATATTTTATTCTGGCTTTTTTTGGCCCTTAGAAAGGCTTTCCAGGGATTCTAAGCTCAATTTTGGATCATATTTTACTTTGGCCATTCCTGGCCTTAAGAAGGGCATTTTAGTGATTCTGAGCACAATTTGGGATCATTTTCTATTTTGACCTTTTCTGACCATTAAAAGCACTTTGCGGCGATTTTTTTTTCTGTGTGCACTCATCACTGCGACCAGAGCTTAGATCTATTGTGATATTGTCCAGGCGTTTTCTGTTCTCCGCACTTCATATTATTATCAGTAACACTATTGAAGTAAGTGATACGTTTTTTTTTCTTCATATATTAAGTGATTCGCTTATCATTCATATCAGTGCTTGTGTGTAATTACCTTTCCGTTTCAACCTTACTGCTTTACTGTACCGAGTCTCTGTCCATTCTAATAATATCGCCTAGTTATAATTCCCTGGAGAGAACTTTTATATGTTACTCACACCAGTTTTATTATAATAGGGACTTATTTTTGTTAGGAGGAGAGTCAACAGGGGTACTCTAGAATCCAGATTGAAGGAAGGGTACGTGGTGAGGAGCCTGAGAATAAACCCATGCTTAAAGTCCTTTGACAAAGTCCTTTGATTCTACTAAGATTCGAACCCACGACCACCCGCTTACCAAAGCGGACTCTGTAACCTTGCGGCCTCGGAATTTCCTGGCGATTCTGAGCTCAATTTGAGATAATTTTCTATTTTTTTCTGGCCTTTAAAAAGGCTTTCCAGCGATTCTGATATCAATTTGGGATCATTTTTTATTTTGGCCTTTAGAAGGACTTTTCAGTCATTTTGAGCTTTATTTGAGATCATTCTCTATTTTGGCTTTTTTGGCCCTTAGAAAGGCTTTCCAGGGATTCTAAGCTCAATTTGGGATCATATTCTACTTTGGCCTTCTCTGGTCTTAAGAAGAGCTTTTCAGTGAATCTGAGCTCAATTTGAGATCATTTTCTATTTTGGATTTTTTTTATTGTTTTTAGAAGGACTTTTCAGCGATTCAGAGCTCAATTTGGGATCATTTTCTATTTTGGCTTTTTCTGGCCTCTGGAAGGGCTTTCCAGGGATTCTGAGGGCAATTTAGAATCATTTTCTGCATGGGCCTTTTTTGGCCTTTAGAAGGGCTTTTCAGCGATTCTGACGTCAATTTGGGATCATTTTCTATTTCGGCTTTTTGGCCTTTAGAAGGGCTTTCCAGGGATTCTGAGCTCAATTTGCGATCATTTTCTATTTTGGCCTTTTGTGGCCTTTAGAAAAGCTTTTCAGCGATTTTGAGCTCAATTTGGGATCATTTTCTATGTTGGCCTTTTCTGGCCTTTAGAAGGTCTTTTCAGCGATTCTGAGCTCAATTTGGGATTATTTTATACTTTGAACTTTTCTGGCCTTTAGAAAGGCTTCTCACTGATTCTGACCTCAATTTGAGATCATTTCCTATTTTTAATTTTTTTGGTCTTTAGAAGGGCTCTTCAACGACTCTGAGCTCAATTTGGGATCTTTTTTTTTTTTTGGCCTTTTCTGGCCTTAAGAAAAGCTTTCCCGGGATTCTGAGCGCAATTTGAAATCATTTTCTAGATGGGCCTTTGGAAGTACTTTTCAGTGATTCTAAGTTCAATTTAGGATCACTTTATATTTTGGCCTTTTCGGGCCTTCAGAAGGGCTTTCCAGGGATTCTGGGCTCAATTTTGGATCATTTTCTATTTTGGCATTTTCTGGCCTTTAGAAGGTCTTTTCAGCGATTCTGAGCTCAATTTGGGATCATTTTCTATATTGATTTTTTGGCCTTTAGAAGGGCTTTCCAGCGATTCTGAGCTCAATTTGGGATTATTTTCTATTTTGGTTTTAATGGTCTTTAGAAGGGCTTTTCAGCGATTCTGAGCTCAATTTGGGATCATTTTCTATTTTGGCTTTTTCTGGCCTTTAGAAGGACTTTTCAGCGATTCTGAGCTTAATTTGGGATCGTTTTCTATTTTGGCTTTTTTGGCCTTTAAAAGGTCTTTCCAGCGATTCAGAGCTCAATTTGGGATCATTTTGGCTTTTTCTGGCCTCTGGAAGGGCTTTCCAGGGATTCTGAGGGCAATTTGGAATCATTTTCTGTATGGGCCTTTTTTGGCCTTTAGAAGGGCTTTTCAGCGATTCTGGTCTCTGGAAGGGCTTTCCAGGGATTCTGAGGGCAATTTGGAATCATTTTCTGTATGGGCCTTTTTTGGCCTTTAGAAGGGCTTTTCAGCGATTCTGAGCTCAATTTGGGATCATTTTCTATTTTGACTTTTCTGGCCTTTGGAAGGGCTTTCCAGGGATTCTGAGCGCAATTTAGAATCATTTTCTATATGGGCCTTTAGCTTTTCAGCGATTCCGAGCTTAATTTGGGATCATTTTATATTTTGGCCTTTTCTGGCCTTCAGAAGGGCTTTCCAGGGATTCTGAGCTCAATTTTAGATCATTTTCTATTTTGGCCTTTTCTGGCCTTTAGAAGGGCTTTTCAGCGATTCTGAGCTCAATTTGGGATCATTTGCTATTCTGGCTTTCTTGGCCTTTAGAAGGGCTTTCCAGCAATTCCGAGCTCATTTTGGGATCATTTTATATTTTGGCCATTACTGGCTTTTAGAAGGGCTTTTCAGCGATTTTGAGCTCAATTTGGGAACATTTTCTCTTTTGGCTTTTTCTGGCCTTTAGAAGGGCTTTTCAGCGATTCTGAGCTCAATTTGGGATTATTTTCTATTTTTGACTTTTCTGGCCTTCAGAAGGGCTTTCCAGGGATTCTGAGCTCAGTTTTGGATCATTTTATATTTTGGTCTTTTCTGGCCTTTAGAAGGGCTTTTCAGCGATTCTGAGCTCAATTTGGGATCATTTGCTATTCGGGCTTTTTTTGCCCTTAGAAGGGCTTTCCAGCAATTCCGAGCTCGTTTTGGGATCATTTTCTATTTTGGCCATTACTGGCTTTTAGAAGGGCTTTTCAGCGATTTTGAGCTCAATTTAGGAACATTTTCTCTTTTGGCTTTTTCTGGCCTTAAGAAGGCCTTTTCAGCGATTCTGAGTTCAATTTGGGATTATTTTCTATTTTGGCTTTCTATGGCCTTTAGAAGGGCTTTTAAGCGATTCTGAGCTCAATTTGGGATCATTTTCTATTTTGGCCTTCAGAAGGGCTTTTGAACGATTCTGAGCTCAATTTGGGATCATTTTCTATTTTGGCCTTTTCTGGCCTTTAGAAGGGCTTTTCAGCGATTCTGAGCTCAATTTGGGATCATTTTCTATTTGGCTTTTTTGGTCTTTAGAAGGGCTTTCCAGGGATTCTGAGCTCAATTTGGGATTATTTTCTACTCTGGCCTTTTCCGGTTTTGAGAAGAGCTTTTTAGTGATTCTGAGCTCAATTTGGAATCATTTTCTATGTTGGCTTTTTCTGGCCTTTAGAACCCTAACTAACACCCAGAGAATCCTGAGTAAGAATCCCCAGGATACTTTAAACTTGGTGACGAAATCGTGAAAGGAATCGCAAACACGATCCGGAGGATTCCCACTTACGATTCTTATTCAAGAACCCTAGAGCCATTCACAGGGCATTCCTGAGGATTCTTTTTTCAGGAATTCTTTTCAAGGACGTTCACGAATCCAATGTGAGGAATCTTAGAGAATCTATGCGAATCGTATGTGTTCGTCCGGGAAGAGCTTTTAAGCGATTCTGAGCCCAATTTGAGATCATTTTCTATATTGGCTTTTTCTGGCCTTTGGAAAGGCTTTTCAGGGATTCTGAGCGCAATTTGGAATCATTTTCTACTTTGGCCTTTGCTGGCCTTCAGAAAAGCTTTTCAGTGATTCTGAGCTCAATTTGGGATCATTTTCTATTTTGGCCTGTTTTGTCCCGTATATGCACTTCGCGGCGATTCTGAGCTCAATTTGGAAATATTTTCTAGCTTGGCCTTTTCTTACCTTAAGGAGGGGTTTTCAGGAATTCGAGCTCACTTTGGGATCATCTTCTATTTTGACCTTTTCTGGCTTTTAGAAGAGCTTTTTAGTGATTCTGAACTTAATTTGGGATCATTTTCTATTTTGGCCTTTGAAAGGGCTTTCCAGGGATTCTGAGCTCAATTTGGGATCATTTTCTATTTTGGCTTTTTCTGGATTTTGGATGGGCTTTCCAGGGATTCTGAGCGCAATTTAGGATCATTTTCTATGTTGGCCTTTTTAAGCCTTAAGAAGAGCTTTTTAGGGATTCTGAGCGCAATTCGGAATCATTTTATATTTTGGCCTTTAGAAGGGTTTTTCGGCGATTTTGAAAAGAAATCTAAATCCATTCTAGTTACTTTGGGGTCTTCCCCAAGGCTCCCATTTAGGGCCACTCACATCCATTTGATACATTAAAATTTAATTGCAATTTAATGTGAAAAATGTAATTTAATTACTTTCAGGAGAAAATTAGTTGTGCCTAATTGCCTTTAAATTAGGTAATCAAAATAAATAGAAATGTGAATGAGTTATGAATTTAGAATTAAGTTTAATTGCTTAACTTAATTTCACTGACTGCTATAACAGTATCATTATTAAGGCATATAGCATTTTAGAGTTTATTAAACGCTCCTTTGACAATTTTTAAAACTTGAACACTGTCAAAACTTTATATATTGCCTATTTAAGCGTAAACTAGAATATTGCAGCATTGTGTGGCATACACCGAGAAAGAAAGCAATCAGTAGCTATGAAGAAAAAAAAGAAAGCAATCAGTAAAACAAAATAAATATATTATATTTTTTTTCAGTTAACTTAGCAGAAAACAACTAAGTTCTCGTTATTTGTCAATAGATGGCGCTTGTCGATTTTGTCATACGGAAAACTTGATAAAACAAGTTGAGACATTAAACCGTTTTGACGTTGATGATTTTACTGTGGCGTGATTTACTCTCAGTTGTGGGAGAATGTCTGATTTTGTGTAAAAGAATCGTCATTCGCTGGAAGTGTTACTTTTCTCATTTCATTCGCAGAAAACGTTGACTGAAGCGAATCGAGAGTTAAATATTTTTACGGAATTGCTGTTCTTAGTAAAACAACGTCCGATGAACTTGAGAAATTGCTTAACGAGGATCCATAACAAACGCAGGAACAGCTTGCTTCGGTGCTAGAAGTTACCCGACCAGTCATTGCTAAGCGATTGCATGCTCTGAGAATGATTCAAAAACAAGGAACTTGGGTTCCTTTTGATTTGAAGTCAAGGGACGCTGGGTGACGGTTTCGTTTCGCTTGTAAACAACTGCTCCAGCGGCAAAAAAGGAAGAATTTTCTTCATTCCGTCGTGATAGATAGTGAAGAATGGATTTATTGTAGTATGGCTTGGCCGCGTATTGCCAAAGTTGTTGAAACTTACATAAACAGAAACCCTCAAATGAGAAGTCATTGTTCCGTGCGATGGCATGTGGTCTGGCTTGTCAGCAGTTCTGTACGTGTGAAAATATCAAAAAACGGTTTAATTCGTGGATAACCTCAAAGGACTTTTATAGTAACGGTATTCAAGCTTTACGAAAGATGGGACAAAGTGGTAACTAGCGATGGCCAATACTTTGAATGACTTGTATATTTTTGTTAGAAAAAAAAAAGCTCCTAGTAGAAATTGAATTTGCTGTGAAATATTGATAGCAATAAAAGAAATTAAAAAAAATCTCACAAACTTTTCTCAGTGAGTGAATATTGGAAACCTCTGCGGTAATAAAGAGTGCCTCGCTCAGAAGACATAACAGATTCAGTTCTCAGCATATCGGAAAATTATAATCTTGAATGGTTTCCAAAAGAAAAAAAAATACACGGTAGAGACAAATTTCAAAGAATAATTGAAAACAAACACTGTCCAGATTAATATTTTTTGGCCGTGTAATATCAGAATATTTGTAAAAATATGTTTTCTGTTATAAGCCCTATTTAGAGTTCCAAGCGAAGTGAAAATCTCATACAAAATGTTCTTTTTTTTACGCCCGTGAAAAATGCAACCTGCACAAATTTCACTTCGCTTGTAACTGTGAACAAACTCGATCCAGCGAAATCGAAGGTAGTGGATCTCACCTTTTTCACTTGGGTTTACTTTTTTCACGCATGCAAACGCTAGTGAAAAAAACAGCAGCAAGCGAAAACTTGATTTTAAGTGCGTTTATATGCTGTCAGTTGCAGTCAATTCTCACTTCGCGACAATTTCATTTGATTTTAAGTGCAGCACAACTAAAACTATTTAAACAGAAGGTGGAGCTCAAAATGACTGAAGTAATTTCAAATCATAAATAACAAAGATAATTGCATTCAGTTTTGTACCACTCAGTAGGTTCTGAGAGTTTAACGATCGCCAAGAGGAAACACTTTTCTTCGCGCACAGAATAGCGAGGAAAAAAGTGAAAAAAATAATGCGACTGTGTGAAAAAAAAGTCACGCTGCACCCCGGATGAAAGAGAAAGTCATTGTTTGCAACGCGGTTAACGTCACCAGTGGCAACGGAGTGACAGATCGAGAACGAATAAAAATAGGTTTACTGCGATGCGCAACTCATTAACCGATTAGTTCCGAATTTCGCGGCTATAATGGAGAAAATTGATCGGCACTTGAAAGACGATGAAACTTTGCCAGTTAGCACAAATTCGTTGGCTGCTAATTGAGCCCAAATCAGACCCCGAACACGGCAATGCTAACGTGTGAAGCGAGCCTCCGCAGGTCGTCGTATGAGAAGTAACAAAACTAAACACACAAGGAAAAAGAAATTTTTGCGAGAAGAAAGCTGAAACAATACTCATAAGTTGTGATAATTACAACCATCTGTGTGCGGTTATCCCACCCGCACAAAAGGGTGTTTTTTCTGTGTTTGTTCCAAAGGCATAAGGGTGCGAGACCTCAGCTAAGAAGTGGCGAAAGTGCGAACGCGTATTGTCCCATCGCTTCCCACACTTCTTCTTCTTCTGCACTCCACTTTACTTATTCCGATCGGGGTTGTGATTATTGTTGCGTTGAATCGACGGGTTATTATTAGCGCACGTGTGAACAACAGGGGAGTTCGGGGTGCGATGTATCCTTTATTCACTACTTAATACCTAACGATTGTTGCTAAGTCTACCTTCATAGTTAACAATAGAACACTCTTTTAAGCAAGAGCAAACAAACAAGTTAACAATATAAATTTATACTAATTTACATACGCTACTCGATCAATCGTTAGCGTTTCATAACCAGGGAAGCTTGTTTTCAGTTGTAATCCAACAGCACCTGCAGGTTAGGTAACGCTCGTCTCACCGGTTCTAGATCGTCGTATTGAATCCGCTGAAAACCTTCCTGTTTGTGGAACAGAAAACACGAATCAAATACCAACTGTCTCAGGAACCTTAATTTGGATGTGAGATCGTGTAATGCGATAGTTTCCTGAAGGAAAAAAAAGCTTAAAACATCATAGCAGGCTCGGTTGATCGAAAATCAACAATACCAGATGACACTCGACGAAGATCAACTTCTGCACTCGATTGCGGGGATTGAGATCCTTAAGTACTTCAGCCGGAATTGCCACTCCTCCCAGCTCGAACGTGTTCAGGTTAGGAAAGCGATCGAGATATTCGAAAATTTGCTCCGCCCGGATAGTCCGAGCGGTAAAGTGAACACAAAGCCTACTGATTCCGTTGATGTTTTCGGCTATCGATTGCATTGTCCGCGGTGCATCCGTTCCGTTAGTGTGGATAAAGTAACGTTTCAGACTGTCCGCCTTAAAGTAGAAGTTCGATTCATCTGTCACGTTGATAAGTGAAAGGTTTTCCAGATTCGGAAGACTGATCGGGGGACTGGCAGGTCGAACGTATGGATAGTAATCACTTATTAGAAGTAGCTTTAGCTGAGCCAACAGAGACATCTTTTCCAGTGCCTTTGGATTGTTGATGTTCATTTCGGCGATCACCAGATCGACAAGATCGGTTGCATACTCACAGATCGCAGCAAGCATCGATTCCTTCAGACCCATTCCCAGAGGGATGTATTTGGCACGTGTGTCGAATAGTTGGAGTTTTCGGCTGCGCAGCAGCCTTTCGGAAACGCACGACTCCAACCGTAAATCCGCCATATTGAAATAGAGTGACTCCGCATACTCGGATATTATTCGTACAACGAACTTCACAATCTTTAACCGGGCTTCGGTCAGCGGACTGCCCAAGTTCACCTTCAAGATAATGCTGTAGTACTCTCGATCAGATTTCTCCAAAATCTGGGCCATTTGTCTTAACTTGATCAACGATTCGTTCAGGTTAATCACCAATCGGAATCGTTTGATGTATAGCTCTGAGAAAACTATCTGATTCCAGCGGTGACATACGAGAGCCGCTGTTTTAATGTCCTCCAGCGGAAGATAGTCAAACACATCGCAAAGTATCTGCAATTAAAGAAACAGTGAAACTAAATCACTTTCGACGGGACGTCCATTTTCTGCAAACCTCAAACGGTAGATCGTCGATGCCAAGCGACATTTCTTTGTCACGTACTTTAGGCGTGAGCCCTGGTTCACTTTCCGCGAATCGTGATTTTATTACTCAGTTTTCAGGCGCACTTCCTTTCCACCGAGAAAGCATAAACTTGCACTTCTCCGGCGTTGATGCAAAAATGCTTTCTTTATCTCTTCGTCAGCAGTTAAAAAAATATATGCAAAAGTGAAAATTTACGACGCAACAACACACTACCGCGTCAATGTCAAGTTCAGTCCCGCCGCACTCAGCTGATAGAAGCAGAACGAACGATCCACTCGTGAACGCGCTTTGTTATTGTTTGGCAAACGTCGCCACCGCAGATTCATCCGACATCGAACGGCTTTGGTCTAATCCAAAGGAAAACGGAAAATGAATGTGAAAACTTCGCCAGTGCGCATGTCTGCTTCGAACAGCTGGCCGATGGCCGATGGTGACAGGGTTGAAGTACTTTTCTAAGAACAAATAGAACATTTAAAGCTCAAAGTATTGACAGCAACTTCTTTACCCAGCTTGAAACTGAAACAATATCATCCATCATGTTTATCTTTTGTTTTATCTTTTGAACGAACGAGTAATTTTCCAAAAAATTTCAAGCGAATTATTCAATGTTCTCAAATAATTCTCGCCTAAGTTTTCAAAAAAACCTAAGTAACAATGAGAGATTGTCTTCTCTCTTACTGTGATTCGTGAATTACCAGCGTCATTATACAAGTTTTCAACGACTGTTTGCCAGAAATCGAAAGATTACAACATTACCTACTTTACTATGCAAACAGTATCATGGAAAGAGTTAAATGACTTAGTTATTGATCAAAGAGAAAGTATATAAACAAAGAGAGCAAGATCGCGCGAAATGACCCATGGTCGAATATCGACCATTTTTGATTTGAATGAAATTTTGCACACGTATTTGGCTTAGCAAACTGAGCATTTTTCACAGGTGGAGAGAATTTTTACACCCATGAGTTACATTCTAAAAGGGCGTATGCCTGTTGGCATAGGTTTTATTCGAAGCATTGTAGCCCAGAAACCGTTGGTTGTATAGAAAAACTGTCTGAGAATGAGTTGTAGGGAATTAAAAATGCACCATAAAAAAATGTACACTGTTCAAAAAAAAATTTTTTGACCAAAAAAAATTAAAAATAAACATTAAATTTCAATTAAAATAAAAGAGTTGATTTATTTTTTAAGAAACTTGACGTTAATACGCAACTTTGAAAAAAAAATTCCAGGATGGAGAAATGAAAAAGGATTTTTTTATGGTAGATTATTTTTTTTATAAAAATTCTAATTTAAACATTTTTCAAAATATTTGTATTCTGATGATTTTAAAAGATGCAGAGAGTTATTTTGAATCAAAAAGCTCTTGGTAAACATTCTAAAGGCATCGGTTTTCGAGTTATTTTTAATTTAAACTCGAAAAATTATCAATATTTCGGAAAATACACGTTTTTCTTAATTTGTCCATGGTTCTCCAGCAAAAACCATACGTTCATTGGAATGCTTGATATTTTTTTCATGGTGCATTTTAAATTCCCTACAACTCATTCTCAGACAGTTTTTCTATACAACCAACGGTTTCTGGGTTACAATGCTTCGAATAAAACCTATGCCAAAAGGCATACGCCCTTTTAGAATGTAACTCATGGGTGAAGAGTCCCTCAATGTTACTTAAGCCCTTTTGAAAAGTTACGCGAGAATTGATTGATTTTAACACTTATCCATTCCGTGCTGACTAAATTCGCACACTGATCATCTCATCCACGCCGGTTTAAATTCTTCCATGGAGAAATTCTTATCGATGTTAAACAAACAGCGTAGAGTAAAAAGAAAGTTTTTTTTTTTGAGGAAAGCACCTGATGCATTCGACACATTTCATTCACTGTTGACTGTTTTACAAGAAAGAATACAGAAGGAGAGTCGAAGAATTCCTCATCCTGGAGCATTTTCGAAATACTGAGAATAATTTAGTGTAAATTTGGTAATTAAATGAACTGAATCTGTTACTGGGAGTTTGTTCATTACTGTAGAGGTTCCAAGGTTTTAAGTCTTCTTTCTTGTGGACAGTCGCCAACATTGAATTTACCGGATCCAGTCACGGCACGTTGTTTCACTTACAGCACTTTTTGAACTCTCCATGTGCTTTAGCCATCATTTTTAGTAAACCAATTCTTTTGCAAAGATTTATAGTCATTTTACTGAAGCCCGTTAAAAGAATGAAGTTGATTAAGTTTATCTGTATTCATATGAATTTATTGAGTACACTAAAGTCATTTTTTACGCGGGGATACGTTCCAAATTTGTATGGGCCCGCGTAAAAAACGACTTTTTTGAGTTGCAAATATAACGAAGAAAACCGTTCCAAAACGTTTTAGCCTCGTTTGAATAGAATAGTGGGCAATCTAGAGACCAAAATGCAATATTTTACATTTTGAGTATTTACACCAAAATTTGTGATTTTTTTCGAAAACGGATATATGATCACTCGTGGTCTAAAACGGAAAACGTGAATGAAATGAGGTCGATATCTTGTACCGTTTTTGAGTAATGGAGGAAATCAACCCGCGTGAAAAAAAAACGCGTAAAAACGACCTTACTGTATCTTACATGTTTTCACAAATTCAAGTGATTCACATCACTGTTTTCATCTTTGGTGTGTGTCTGGAGTGTATGTGTGTGTTTTAGTTGCTGTTTTTACCTTCGAATTGTAAAGTATTTACCTCAGGATTGTCCACTCTGGTGGCGCTTGAGTTAAAAGCGGCTCCCAATCACAGTTGTAGTTTAATGAAAAACATTCATTATCTTCTTCCAAATACACGTAGTAGCCTTGAAAAAGGCCGATCAATTCAACTGCAAATTTTAACCAATTATCACAGAAATGCGCCATACATAAATAAATAAGCCAAACCATTATTTCCAGTTTTCTCATTTCCCCACCTGTGCAAATTTTTATTTCGTTTGTTGAAATACTAATGTACGAAAAATAAACCTCATTTCTGTTTTAGACCTATCTTCCAAATAGCTTCGCCTTTTTTTCAAGTTCTCACAGTTTGTCCCAGTTCGTAATATAATATGGATTTTCATTGATTGGAATTGAAACCTGGCTTTTCTTACTTCATCACGTATGGTACCGGTACAGTTTTGGAATGGATTATACAGTGATCACCCGATTATATCACCCCCTTGATGATGTTTGGGGTGATACAATAAGGAAAGTAATAAAATCGGGAAATATTTTTTATTAATATTTTTTATGAAATTACCATCTTTCCAATAATTTAATACGTAAAATCAGCGATTTGAATTACTACAAGAAATCTAGTCATATGAAAAAGCAGTTCTATCCGTCTTTCTGTCTCTCTGATCCTTATAGACGTGGAAACTACTGTACCAATCGGCGTGAAAATTTGTATGTGAGGGTTGAGGCCGGAAAAAAGTTTAAAAATTTGGAAAAATATGAAAAAGTTAGTACGAAAATTGGAATTTTTTGTGCCTTTTGAAAGGAAACTTCATATGGTTCTTAATATGTAAGAGATTTGCTAAAGACACTATGCTAGACTCAGATCTCAATCAAATGAAGAAGGGAGTTTTCTATCTAATTTCTAGGTGATTCGATCACCTTATTTTATCAAAAGATGCGTTGCTTGATAGCTTAAAAAATATATGAAAATACCTTATAGCTTGAATCACTATTCAAATAATCAAACGAAAACGCCAAAATAAAACATTATATCCAGAATGATGTTATTCTACACAGAGCTGTGCAAAAGTACTAAAATATTGAATCTGAATAGAAAATCATTTCATATTGACATTTTTTGTGATGAAATGTTATATGATGATAAAATCGGGTAAAAAAGGAGATGAAATCGGGGGCCGATAAAATTGGGGGCAGATAAAATCGGGTACTAATGTAATCGGGTGATTACTGTACCTATAGCAGAAAAAGTGCATTTCCGATTAACTAGGTATATTCTGTCGACCGTGTCAGGGAAAGCAAGCATTAAGCGACGAATCAGAGATCGAAATCTGCGTTTCGACAAGGCTTGACCATTTTCGGTAGTACAATACTTCGAATAATAAAAATACATTTTTCTGCCTTTGGGTAGCTGCATGAATGATTTTCCAATCGGTTGCCGTAAGAATTGAGGAAATTGTTTGGAAAATGACTGAGTTTAAAGCGTGTGAAAGTGGACAATTTTCGTGACGCTCTCGATGCTTTCGGTTTTTGAAATTGAACCCCTGTATATGTTACCGTAAGACGTATTCTAGGTCAAAAATTACGTAATTGAGGCTCAAGTTCTGAGTGTTCCTCTGCTTGTGAAAACCTTTTTGCTCTACTTGGAATTTGTTCGAA
The DNA here is from genome assembly GCF_029784165.1 of Wyeomyia smithii. Taxonomy (NCBI): domain Eukaryota; kingdom Metazoa; phylum Arthropoda; class Insecta; order Diptera; family Culicidae; genus Wyeomyia; species Wyeomyia smithii. The sequence continues at coordinate 177,737,629 of NC_073694.1, forward strand.
AACTCCCGGCTCGCAGATTTACAGGGCGAATAGAAAAAACCTCATAGCGAATATTTTTTGCAGAAAAACAAGTGAATTTGAGAAACTAAATCAATTTTTTTGTGTGAAATTATGCCTGAAACATTTATTAGCCCATCATGGTCAGGAAGTACAAACCAAAAGTTCCAAAAACCGTTAAAAATGGATCCACTCCGCCTGAGGCAAGCTGTTGAGATTTTACGCAGAAAAAACTGTCCCTTTGTCAAGTGAGTCAACTACTATGTAATTAGTTAGATATTACCTTAAAACCCCAACCTAGCAGATAACCAAACCGTAAACAAAAACGTGTCGTAAGTTTGAATCATTTACTGCCTGAAGCTCGATATGGACGGACAAAGACATCAACAACTCAGGAAAATTTAACCAAGGTTCCAGCTCTACCAGGACAAAGTGTTCATGGATGTCGTGTCCCAGACGAAATACAGAAAGATGGCGGCTGGATTCAGGCATTGGTTTATACTCAGGCTCCCCATCAAACCTTCGTTCACGTCGAATTCTACAGAACCTCGGCAGATACATCTAGACACAAAAAACTCAATTTTTTCGTGTCCAACGTACAGATAGAACATCGCAGTATTCAGCATTTGTTTTTCTTTTAATTTTTTTCACAACATTGCTGAAGGAAGCTGAAAAACCGCTGAAAAACCGAAAACGCCAACAGTAAGGCCTTGTTTTATAAAACAATTTTGCTAAAGACATTGAGTACATAAAATCAAATTTTCCCAGTCAAATCTAAAGCGATCATGATTTTTTGAATTTAGACCACTTTGCACTGTGAGATTTTCTTTGTACTTTACGACCTTCAGAAGAGCTTTACTCAAAAATGTACCGTACGATGATTTTGAAATTCTGACCAGAGGTTCTGGACGTCATAACGAATCGAATGGTGTACTCAGATTTTTTGGAGCATTTTTTTATAATAACGGGGTGTGAAAGTGGGAGCACCGTGTAGTGTATAGCTTTTGACAGTACAATCCCGCGCTATACCGTTCTAGTGTATACTTTTGAGCCATAGGGGTCATAGGGAAAGTGAGGTTAAAGTGATTCGGTGAGATGGTCAATTGAAGTCAGAAGTATAACAAATACAGTGCTTTTTCGATTTGATCAACAGTCATTTTTATCGAGAAAGCAATTACTTTCAATAAGTAATTTCCTTTTTCGAAACCGAATTCAGTTCCACCTACACTGTTTTACATCTTCAAATGAATGATTACGAGGCGCTAAGAAGTGCCATTGATTTTATCACAGCTGTGACACCTGGAAAATCTGTCAATTTTCTGGTCATTGCGAATTACCGTTTGCATACGACGTAGGTCGTTTCTTGCTTCCTTGTGATTCCAGGAGGCATTTCCCTTAACCTGATTATCAAACGATTCTCTCGGACTGTGTCGTACGAAAGTTTGAAGCTGGCTGCTTTCGAGTTGTATTTCGTGCTATCCTAATTATATGCAGTTGAACATCGGGCCTCGTCCTAAATAACGAACAGAATTTTGCTCGAAAGCGGTCGACGGTACAGGTAAATTTTAAATTTTTTATTTGTAGATTTAGAGAGAGTCATAAGTGTTGAAGTCTGGTCCTTGATGTCGTTTGTCAAAAACTAATATATTTCGCGCACTACGTTCATCTGTATGCCCACAAACAATGTTCAGCGCAGTCCGTCCTCTTTATCGAATTCCCTCATTCTATCATCTACGCCGTACCGCCTGCTTGTTGCGATAGTCATCTCTGAAGGTAAGATAATCACACGGGCAGTGGTGGGTACCATTCCGCTAATTCGCTAATCGCTAATTAGCGACGCTAATATTTAGTTGGTGGTTTGGCGATTTCGCCAATTTTTGAGCTGGTTAGTGAACTGCTAGCGTCGTTAAAATTTTGGCCTTCGAATCGCTAATTTACCAAATGTTGTAGAGAAGCGACAATAGAACTATTTACAAAAAAAACTGTGAGTTACTGATGGCGGACATAAATTGCTTCGAATGACAAACATATTATACTGCGAAAGTTACTTTCGCAACGTATGTTTCATTCAAACAACGTTCAATTGTTTTAATCATCTATAGTTTTTCTTTTTACACACAAGTGCAAGTGAGTAAAAAGGTTATACGGCGATTTCGTATTACCGGTGAAAGTGAAACCAATGCTAAAATCCTCTTTTTTTTTGGTGGAGGAACGCGAGCGCTTACCATGGGATGATCGGCTTTATGTGTTATGTTTAATGTATAATTCATTGCATTGCATCTTGTGTGCGCAGTGGACTGACGTCGATATGGATACTTCATACATCTCGCCTGCGCTGTTAGTTAGCTGTTTCGAAGTTTATCGTTCGTGTTCTGAACGGACGATTACGGACGTTTTGACCAGTTTTATACCCTTGTTTTATGAATTTTGTAGCTTTTGAACAAATATTGAAACACGTAGACAATTTTTATTTAATTATGTTGAAATCTCATCAGCCAACATGGCAACTAAATTTTGATTGCGATTGTTTTGTCATTTTCACTCTGTCTTTTTCGATATGCATATTTGCATCTTCATAAATTTACGACCTGTGGATGCATGAAACTTTGCCAGTTTTTATACTCAGTAGGTATCTTCGCTTAATTATTCGAGAAGTAAGAAACAACCAGCGCGAAGCACCATGCCTCTGTGCGTATGCATCGGAAAGAGGAAATAGAACGGTCGCGCATAATGCTCCGGTGCAAACGCGCTAAAGATTTTCGGTGTGTTGTGACTACTGAGGTGTCATCATTTATTTGAAGACTACCCGCCCGTTGGTTCTATTTCAGCACGTTGCGATTCAGAGTAGGTTTGGAATTCATCGCGACAAAATATCGTAATTATTCGCAATAAATATCGGGATTACATTGTTTGGTGTGACTGTTAACGATTGATAGGTTGCCGAAGATAACTAGAAACTTCGATTCTCCTGTATGCCGATGCAGCGATCGTGGCGCGGTTCTAATCATATCGTCTCCTGGTGACCGGTTGCCCGGAGTCCGAGAAGTAACCATACAACAATGACAATATCACACGCTAGCCTGATTAGTTGAGAGAATTCGTTATCGATATTGTTTTTGGCACATTTTGCATGTGTAGGATAAGTACAACGATACACCGTGCCCCTGTGCTGAGTCGAGAAAATTTCCAGCTCGAAAAAATCCTCGACCTGAACGGGAATCGAACCTGACATCACAACCGACCGACAACGCTAACCACAGAACCACGGGGATCGCCACCACCACAAAGACCATTGTTGGATTTACCTCCAGTCCAACACGAGATAGGGATGCTGGGCTTGCGTTATTGCCGCGTTAGCGGCCTAACCAGAGATTGCGCTCGCACTCGAAATAACTTTACCAATTGTGTCCAGCCGTGGACCACGCCGAATGCCTTGCAACTCAATCCGCCTCTTTGGATGGTTGCAATGAATAAGGAAACTAACACCTTGTTCTATTCCGCGAATTACTTAGACGCACTATTTTTATTCAATAAACAGTGAAAGTGTATTTTATAATTATATTTCTAACTGCTAATTTAATATAAGGATGAGTTATAAATTCCTGGCGGTCTTCCTGAGTCGCTCTTGTTGAAGTTCAAAATGGGAGTGATGACTGCTGCTGATCCGAAAGTGGGCCAAGGTGAAGTGAGTCCAAGCGGCGATGTTTTTCTCCCGAAGTGATCGTTGCGCCTCCCGATTGATCCCGATACCGATCCTCCTCGATTGGCAGATCAACAGTCTCGCTCTCACGGTAGTGATAAGGGCTCACCACCACTTATCAGTAGCGGGTTTGGTTGACGCTAACGATGATGATGATGATAATGATGGTTGGTGTGTGATTTGCCGCTGTGACCGTCTTCAGTTCCCGTGTGCCAACAACCATCAATAATGATAAATTAACGTATGATCATACTGATGCTCTTCGGGAAACCTTAAATTCTGCGCAAGAGGGGCACAGTGCGCGAAATGTAGCGATTACCTGCCATCCGACTGACTCATGCGCTGGTGTTTAGGATAAGTGTCCTAAATGCCAAAATAAACATGAATCACTACGTACCTTTTATCAAGATCAAGATCATCTATTCGCATTAAAACTTATCACCGCCGCTGCGCTTTATCTGAAACATGATTTTGTGAATGTAGCGAACAAGATCACCACGATGTTCTTCCCATGGGGAGACGCTGGAAGAATTCGAAACTGCAGTTTTTCTACAAAATCTACTCCTTCCTACTCAAACTCCATGGATAGAAGATTTCGCTGATCGTATCTACCCTCCCTTTGTACCTAACCGTTTGAGTTTCATATCTTTTCCCTCAGCTAATGCTAATGACGAATTATGTGACTCTTTTAATTTAGAGGAATTGAGTTTGGTCCCAATTCAATGCCATAACTCAACTCCAGGTTTTGATGGAGTGTGAAGGTTCTGGTTCTTAAGAAACCAAAAGACTGGAGGCAGTTTATGATCGAGTTGTTTGCTAAATTGGTGCAGGTCGATTTTGCGAACATGAGGCGTACAGACCGATATGCATGTTTTCGTGTTTCGGAAGCGGAAAGAGGGAATATTTTATCCCTCACTCAACACGGTTTCAGGCGAGGTAAAGGAACTAGAGATTATCTAGCTCTTTTGACTTTTTTTAATTCAGTTGACACTTGCCAAGTAAGGAGAATTAACCGTTGTTTTTCTGGTCGTTCAAGAAGCTCATGATTCTGTTCTGTTTGATCTTCTGTTGAATAATTGATCAAATTGAATGTTCTAATAAAATTTGCGAAATGAATTTCAAACATGATGGCAGTAAAAGAGATGAACTTTTATTTTACGAATTCGTTACGGATTACTAGAATTAGTCACTTTAAGGTCTTGTCTCAGTCCCTATTTGTACAACGCTTATGTTAGCGAGATCGATACATGTATTGATAATTAATGCACCACAAAAAATCAAAATAATGGTCGCAGTGGTCCAAATCTTACAAAAAAAATATGCACATTAGTTCAACTGGCAGACGATAAAGCTGGTGACCTGAGTATCTGGGCCATGTCACAACATTTCACATTCTTATCAGAAAAAAAACTGAGTTTTGAGTATTCCCGATTAAACAAGTTTCATCGTTAGTGGAATTAAAATTCAACAATACGTCGCTCCCCAGAACATTCTCAATTAGATACTCAGGAGACTATTTTGATTCAAAATGCAAATGGAGAGTACACTACGATTACTTCATGAAGATGATCACTGGATCTAGATGTGGTACATCTGCACATCCAGATAGTCGAATTACACTCTACAAAACTACCGTTTGATAAGTAATTGAATATGGTAGCCACGCGGTCGGATATGCAGCTATATCTGTTAACTTTGTTGTTCTTAAGTTGAACGTTTACAAAATCGTTGTCTTAGAATTGCTTAGAAATTGGTAGTATAACCTCAACACACACTCAATCCTTGGAAGTGATGTGTGGTATCCCTTCTCTAGCCATACGTTTTCAAGAGCTCGAATCTAGATTCCTCATAGATTGTTTCCAAAAAAAAAAATCATCCGAATGTGACGGTGCCTGACAAAGTTATTGAATAGAAATCTGGTTCTCGTTATCCGTTCAATTACCGTATTGGTATCACTCTGTCAAACCCTTCGCAAAGAAATTATTTCAATTTTGAATTCGAACTGTTGACACTAAGTTAGTACAGAATTTGAAAGGAATCCCAGAGCAGTATTTCTTTCTAGTTTAGGAAAGCATAAGCTTGATGTTATACGGATGGGGTTGATCTGGGTTTCTCAGTCTTTTTGAAGATATTATACAACTATCTGTGTAAATTGCCCGACGTTTCGGCCGTGTTTGGTGGCCTTTTTCAAGGTAACTACTAAACTTCTTCAAAACTTCTTCAAAAAGACTGAGAAAGCCAGACTAATTCCATCCATCCCAGCTTTTAAATTGTTCAGCATCACCATAAAATCCTGCTATATGGCCCATATACAAATTACGCAAAGGTTCGAGGGAAAATACAATGCGTGAAATTTAAACACGAATGCTAACGGGTGAGAAGAGAAAATATTAGACAAAATTTTCGTAGGTTTTAAGCATGTACCACAATTCATCCCTGCGGAATTCATCTCTATAGACTCTAGACTATAGAAACCTGATACTTCCACGAAATCCGCGAGACTCGAAAAAAAACTTTTTCGAAAGAGCCCAAATTTCTATCATTGTTTTAGGAAGCACCTCAATATCTATCATAGTTGATTTGCGGACAAATCAAGCCAATTAGAAAGTGTTTTCAGTACTTAAACTGTATAAAAAAATTTGATTGTTTTATTAGTATAATACACCACTTAAAGTATGCCTTGAGAAATTTCATGAATTGTTACTGACATTAAAGGAGCGTTAGATCATCCAATGTATGCAGATAGCATTAAGGTGCATGACAAAGTTTTGAAATGAGTTATTAGGTGAGTTCAAGAAGGGAAAAGCTAATAAATCCAATGATACGGAGTTTGTTATGTGGACGAAAATCCACGTAGATTGTCCATACAAAATTGAAGAGCTTTTAAAAAACATTATACATCTTAAAGCCTGTAAATCTGCAAAGATATGTCTATTGACATAAAAAATTAAGAAAAAAATTTATAGAGATTGGAATGGTTCTTTTCGAATTAGGAGTAAGCCCTTTTTAAAAGCTGTAGAATTTATGATAAGTATTTCAAACTTTACTCAAGAAAAAAAAACCACCTTGAATATTTTTTCAAATGGAAAAATGAATGCATGAGAAAAAATGCTATTTGAACTATTCGTTATGCTGGGATTAGTTTCTTCTTTCTAAACTTTTTAAGATTATCATGTTTTTTTTTTATCATTGAGAATATTCGATCAGAAATTCGTGACCAAACATCTACGCTAAACGGTTTATGAGATAAATAAATAAGAGAAAAGATAAAATAAATATATCACCCAATCCAGCGCATCTAATGTTGTGTCAAAACCAATGAAAGAAAAAAAACTACGCCAAAAGGGACGAACCGGTCGAATCGAACGACGCAAAATAACCCAACAACTTGGCCCCGCAGTGATTTACGATCCGATTCCCCTTCTCATATTCGACATTCGATTAGCTGCGGAATCGGAAAGCATCTACCGTTTCCCGTTTCCTCTTTATATTGCGACTCCGAGCCGAGCCGCGAACGCAGCAGGCCACGGCCCAGCACCGGTCATGTGTGTGGTTGCAAAACTGAAGTTGTTTTTTTTTATATTCGTTATTTTGCCTGCACGCTTCGAAGCCTACTTCGGCGAATGACACTCTTACTTCCGTGGCTCCTCTCAGCCAGCTCAAGGGTGTACGAGCGAACCAGTTCTAGTGCGTAGAGCAGGTGTCCAGTTTGTGCACATCTCGGTTTCATAGCCTACTAAACCGTTACCCAAAAGACTTGCAGGAGAGAAAATTACGGCTGACGGGCACGCGGCGATTTTGCCGTTTGGATAGCGATGATGACGACGCGATTGTGGTTTAACTGGATTGAAATACTCGTTGCATCCAGTTTCGAGTTAGCCAGCTTCGTTCGCTAGTCACAGTTAGTTAGTAGTATGTAGCACACTATGTCCCATTTCTGCTGATGCAGTACAGGTTTTTCTTTTACTGACTGACCCACTTCCCTTGAACCGTCGGAGGCTACCGGAATACCAACCTTTGCTCGGGTTTGAGTTGAAGAAAAGCAGGAACAACAGCAGGATACTGCTGCGCGCTAGAAGACTCATCATTTTTTGGGTATCCTTTCCACCGTGATGCACTCGCGATTGTTACACTAGGTTATGTCACTTTCGGTAATCTGCCTTCACACCACCTTTCTCTAATAGGATCTGTAACTGATTCTCAATTACATGAACTCTGATTGCACTGCTCATTTTCTTATCCAAATTCTTCTCCAGCATTCACATAACAATCACTTGTTTTTTTTCTTCTTCCACCTATTATCACTTAAATCTCGCACAAACTCGCTTGTTCGCTTGGCGTCCCGAGTGATCTTCAGCCGATCGCAGCAGGCGCGTCCAACCGTTCGAACCGTTTCATCTAAACTGTAACAGCAGGAATTCCACCAAGTCTGGCGATAATCCGTACACAGATTGGGTTGGGATTGGGTTGTTACAGATTAACCACCGTTTTCGCCACTTAACTACTGCGGCACGCGCGCGCGCCCGTTCTGCACCGAGATCAACGCCGATGAACCAACAAAACAGGAAAAAACGATCCTCCCCGGTGGGCTGGAGTTGCGCGAATGTGAGCCACCGGACGGCCGAGCGATGCGCGTAGGTACCGAACCATACTAACCCATCGGAAGCCTCTCTGCTGGGCTGAGTGTGCGCGAAAAAAAGCTCGCTCTTCGCGCGGAAGAAAGCACAGCCGGAGAAATGGCATCGCAGTTGGCCTGGTCGCGTAGGCTTCTGCGATGTTTTTACTTGCCGGTTTGCGCTACCAGCGAGAGTGGCATTCAAAGAGAAAAAAGAAACGGAGAAAGATTGAAGCTGTAGGCTTTGATTTGACATCATCGGAAAATGAGCTTTCTTTTGAGGTAACTTTCAGTGGCTTCGTAAGGGTGGCTAGTATTACTGGAGACAAACTCAACGAACCTTTCGAGCTTAATGCCTGTATACCAAAGCCTCCATACATACAGTGTTCTAGGAATTTGAAACGAAATTGATAATTTGTTAGTATTTTGTAATATTTTCATGAATTTCCAATCAGTACCGTCATGTAAAATTAGGCTCAGAATCAGACAGAAAATAACTCTAATTCAGCCCAAGTCCAAGTAAAAAATGGCATAGTATTCCTCAAGCAACTAGTACAAATTTGCTGTTTATTCGTTATCAAAACATTATTTTGAAAATAATCAACCGCAAATTTCTAATAGATGAAGAAAAAAAACCGCAAATTTGTGCAATCAGAAGTTGAAGAGAATGTAATTGTCACGAACAAAAGAGAAAATAAAACAAGAACTTCGACAAGAAAGCAAAAATGATGATAAGAGGTAAAGCGCGACAAAAATGAAACGTAAAAATGAAATGATGAAGGTAAAATGAGACAAAATTCAGACACGAACAACGCAAAAAACGACAAAGAAAAATCGAGATGCTAAGATGAAAACGATTTGGAACAAAAGAAGAAGAAAAAAACACTCAAAAACAATACAAAGATGAAACAAAACAGAGGGTGTCTCTGTTGGGACCAAATTTGGTATGAATAAAACAAAAAAACAATAACGAGAAATAAAGCTCAAACAAAAATAAGACAATCATTTAGCGACAATAACACTACTTAAGACAGTCAAACAAAATTGATACAAAAGTGAAACAATAATAAAAAAAAAACAAACGGAAATGAGAGACGAATAAGACATAAATGATACGAAATAAAATCAATAACAAGACGAACGTAAAACAAACATATGCCTAAAACAAGAGAAGTAGAATACGATAAAAATAATACAAAATCGGGATAAAAAGGATCAAATATGAAACGTATATTACAAAAAGTTGTGACATGGATGATCCAAGAATAAGACAAAACTGGAACCAGAATGAGCTTAAATTGGCGCAAACGAAAAACGATAATGACACAAAATTAAATAAACACTGACATGAATGAACTCAATTCCACTAAAACTGAGACAATAATGAATTGTAAATTAGACACAAGAAAAAAAACGAAATAAGACAGACAAGAGAAAAAATGAGACAAAAATTAAATAAAATAAAAATCTAACAGCCAAAAAAAGAAATTAAATTTAACTGAAAATTAGATAAATGCTAGGTAAAAGCGAGTTTAAAAAGGGAGCGAAAATGAAATAAGGTTGGAACAAAAAAAAATTATAATGAGGCAAAAATCCACAAAAATGAAAAAATCCACAAAAGTAACATATTTACATTTCTAAAAAAATCAGATGAATAACAAGCACAATTTCAGCAAAATCAAGACAGAGAGATGAATTAAACGTGAGACAAAATTGAAACAAAAATTAGCCATACAAGAGACCATACATAGGCGGCTAAATTGAGCAATCGGACCGAACTAATGGAGAAGTAATAAAGAAAATTAAACAAATGAAAGTTAAACAGAAAAAAAAACAACAATGAAACGCTAATGAAAAAGAAATTTTACTAAAAAAGGTAACACGAAACAAAAATAGAGGTAAAATAAGGCGATAAATGAGACAAACTTACGATAAGAACGGCGCGTAAATATAATAAAATGAAGACAGATGTAGGATGAAAACGAAGCTAATTCGGAACAAAAGAAAAACAAAAATGAGACTCAAACAAGATAAAAATAAAAACAAAAAACACAAAAATCAAACAATAATAATACAGAAAAAAGACACAATTGCAATAAAATTAGTTATATATCGAACAAACACAAAGCAAATATTGTTCCTTGTTAAAACAAATAAAGGAAAGAATAAAGCGATAATTACAAAGATAAAAAAGAATAAATCGACAATAATACATATGAGACAGTTGCACAAAACTGATAGGAAAGTAAAACATAAATAAAATAATAACAAAACTCAAAAAACAACAATGAAAGATTGTCAAAATTACAACGTTGCCAATGTTACAGAAAGGCAAAAATGAAAATCTCAAAATGAGAGTAGTGAAATACAATAAGAATGAGACAAAAGCAGAATAAAAAATATGAAATGAAAAATAAGTGGCCCCAAATAGAACAAAACTCTAAAAACTTGAGTTGGAAATGAGGCAACTGACAAAGGATAATGATACAAAACTGATATTAAAAGTAAAAATGAGACAAAACGGAGTCATAAATAAAGCGATAATTAATTGAATTTTCTAGAAGTGTGACAAAAATGAAACACCTACAAACGAAATGAGGCAAAATACAGACCATAACAAGTCAAAAAATGAGTGTGGGGTGTTGCAAAAATGAGGCAAAAATAAAAGCGTAACGGAAAGCAATAAGACAAAAATAAACGCATCATATAGAAACATCTAACAAAAACAATGAATTTTAAGCAAAAATCAATTAAAAACTAAATGAAAAACAGCCGATAATGAAAATAAATTGTACATAAAAGGTAAATGAAAATGAAGCGAAAATAAAACAATGTTCAATATAAAAGAATGTGGAAAAATTTTCGACACGAATGCACACAATATGTGTAAAGTGTCTTTAATAAAATTAATAATAATAATAATAATGTGGAAAAAATCACATATAAAATAAATCAATAAAAATATATAAAAAAAAACAAAAAAAAGGTACAAAACAGATGAGAAAAAATAGCAAAAAATTGAGACGAAACCAGACATAGGCCATAAGAACGGAAATGAAAGAGAAATAAACCAAAACGAGATGAAGATGGATAAAATGTTTTATGAAAATTAAGATGAAAATAAGAACTACATGAGACCTAACTGCGGGATAATGAATAGAAAATCAGAAAGTCAGACAAAAATAATAAAAAAGTATAATAAACATTTTAGAAATGACAAAAACTCACAAAAATAACACAAGATGATAAAAATTTCACAAATGGTGTAAAAACCAAATAAGAATGAGACAAAAATAGAACAAGAGACAGAATAAAACAAGGGTGATACAAGAGTGAGACTAATGTGAAAGTGTGGTTGAAAAAAACAACACAAAACAAAACTGAAATGAGACAAAAATAAGAGATGAAATTTAAACAAAAATAAATCAAAATGAAATTAATTTTAGCAGCATATCTTAGTTACACCATAGAAAGAAGTGAGCTAAAAAAAGAGTAAAAGCCGAACAACACAAACAAAAGCAAATTGAAGCAAAAATCACAAATCTGATATAATTAACAAAAGTGACATATTCATATTTTAAATGCAATGAGATAAAAATTTAACAAAAATGAGACAAAATTAATACAAATGAAACAAATAAAACATAGGAACAAGTCAAAACATGAAATTTAACCAAATTACGTGAAACAAAAATAAAACGAAGACAATATATACCAGAAATAAAACTAAAGCGACAAAATTAAACGGTTGGATCAAAATAAACGGAAAATCAAAACACAGCCAACATAATTCAACAATATAAAAGCGATAATATGGAACGAATAAACAAAAATAATGTGCTTAAAAAAATAGGAGACACAAATTAAAAAAAAGATTAAAATTGAATAAAAATGAAACAAAGTAAGACGGAGGGACAACATTGTGGCGAAAATGAGACAGAAATGTAACAGAAATGGAACCGAATTGAGGAGCATAACCAAACAATAATAATAAAATACGAAACAGACATAAACTGGAATGAATGGAGTGTAAATTTAATTAAATAATAATTAATAAATAATCAAAAAAAAAAATTAGAAAACAGGAAGAATAAACTAGAAATATCCAAGACACGACCGCATAGTTAACGTAGGACTACAATAATTTTATAATTTTATTTTGAAGCTAAGTTTGATTTCAGCTCGTTTTACTTTTGTAGTTTGCTTGATTTATTTTAACCAATTTAAGCTCAACATCTTCCAAAAGGAAGGTATTTTGGCTCGGATGGTAATATCAAGTATCTAGGTCGTCAGCCCAAATTCATCAAGCGACACCTCAAACGACTTGGAACTGAAACTAGTTCATTGGTGGCCATTTCTTCTGTTAAGGTCGTCTTTGACCAAATAAAACGTCCAAAAAAGTCATGAAAAAAGAACCGTTCATTATTGGCATGGTTCGATTTTGGCAACAGAAAAAATTCTGGCGTGTTACAAAAATCGAACGGGGTCTGTATTTTGATTATTTCTTTGCAGCACTCTATCTTAGAAAAAAAAATCTTCTCTTTAACATTCACAATGGTCCGGAAACCAAATTTAGGGGAAAATTTGGGTCTAGAGCTCTATAGCAATGTTCTAGAGAAAATCTTTTTTTACAAAGTTACTTAAAATTATTGGAGCTATAATATTATAGAACAAGGTTTTCTAACTACAAAAATAAAAAAAAAAATAAAAATTTGGTCACCCTAATTTTTGTAAGTTTTTCAATAAGAGCTTTATCATATGTAACAACTTTGTAGAAGGAAGTTTTTTCTAAAATATTGCTATAGAGCTCTAGAGCCAAATTTCCCCTAAATTTGGTTTCTGGACCATTGATGAATACCTTTCATTCTAATACAACGAATTTTCTTTGATACGCGAAAAGGCAACCTTCTATAAAATATTTAATTGAGTACGATTTAGTAGAAATTAAACTTCCTTCTATATCTATTCGTCTTGTTAAAGTTGGCTCACTCACCGATCACAAAGCGGCAAAGATGACACATAATTTTTTTTCCTGCAGTTACAAGCTCGTGGAAAAAATATCGATAACGAATTACAGTTTTAGTAGAAAATGTAAATTCACAGAAAATTTTAAATTAGCACAGAATTCTATGAGTATGTTAACATTCAATTTAGGTCAATTTAAACATTTTATCAGTACAGGTCGGACTCGATTATCCGGAACATCAAAAAAATTTTCATTCCGGATAATCAAGTTCTCCGGATAATCGAATCACACAAAAAATACTGTAATTTTGTGATTAACGAACTTAAAATAAATATTTCTTTTCTTTATTTCACTTGTATGATGCAGTAGCGTAACCAGAAATTATTTCTGAGGCGAAAAGCGGTAAAATCTTGAGAAGCAAAAAAATAAATTGGACATTGATTATTTTCAACTTAATTCGAACATGTCCCAAACATGCTGAAAGTAACTTAAATGGTAACAAATATGCCAGAAGGGATGATAAAGGCAAAATTTCGGAATAATAATTTGAAAACGGACCCCAAAAAACTGAAATTCTGGATATTCGAGTCTAAAATTCCGAATAATCGAGTCCGACCTGTACCATCATATTCTCCTTCAAGACATCAGTTTTTTTACTATCAACATATTTATTAACAGTAGAACGTAATACTGTCTAAGAGTGAAGGTGGTTACGAACTTTCCGGAAAAGCTTCACCTTTAAGACATCAAAATAGTCTAGGCTCATGGAAGCTAACATTAGTTGACCTATTGGGACGGGGAGATTCTGTCAAATTTTGTTTTTGCCACTGCTATACAGGATATCTCAGCAGGCAGTTGGTGTCTATTCATAAAGTCTGTGCCAGGCGTGCTCGCATCTGATTGGTACATTGTTGGTGAAAATTCGACCTTGAAACTTTTATTCAATTTTCACTGTTTAACAATGAAGTGATAATGAAAATTGACGAATCACAAAATTGTCCATCATTTTATCAATCCAACGACATATTAATTAATGTGATCCATCATGGGTTACATCAGTATAACCGTTTGAAATCTTTCATTCCGACGTTACATCTTGGTTTTAGTTTTCGCGGAATGTATCTCGATATATTGCGGTTGGACGTAGTCCTACGTCAAAAAAAGTAAAACAGTTAAAAAATATGAAAAAAATCGAATAAAAATAAGACAAATTATGACCAGAAATAAGACAGAATTTATAAAAATTTAAACAAAGATGGGACAAAAAGATATAAAATGATAAAATAAATTAAGTGACAAATTTACATACCAAGATTTATTAGAAAAAAAACAGACCACCGCAAACTATCAAACGAAAAATGATACACGAGGGAAAAAATGAGCCAAAACTAAACCGATAAAAAGTAAAAAAAGACATCAAAATGGGATACATATAAGACGAAAAGAAGGAAAAAATTATAACAATCCCACCATTGGAACAGAACAACAAGAAAACAGAAATGAGACGGAAATAAAAAGCAAGTGAAACGAAACCGAGGCAAGAAAGTGACTAAATAATAAGCTTAAACAAAACTCTGATAAAAGTTTAAACAATTGTTGGTCAAATAAGGAAAGATAGTCAAATTGTTGGCTTCAAATAGGGACGAAAATTGGGCAAAAATAGGAATAGAAGAGTAAGCAAATACAAAGATGGGAAAAATGAAACAAAATGGGGTCTAAAATTGAACAAAAATAAGTCGAAAATTATACAAATCAATACAAAAAAATTGGAACTGTATAATAAGAAAAAACAAATGCAGACGAAAACACAAAATTAACAAAAATGAGACAGAGTTAGATGAGCAGTCATATAAAACTTTATCAGGCTCAGACGAAATCATTCCGAAAATGAAACATAATGCAAACTTGTTGAAAATGATTCGTATTCAATATTGTGAAAATTTCATTCGTATGGATTTGACTGATTTTGATTTCAATTACACTCCATATGTTTTTAATATCACAAATATAATAAGTAATAATAATCACTAATGAGCAGAATTTAAGAAGAAATGAGCCAAAAATGAGACAAAATTTAACAAAGATGGGTCAAAATAAGACAAAATTATATTATTATTATTATTATTTATTTAACACTCAACATTCATCTGACACTAACCATTGTCTTGAATAATTAAATTAAATTAAAAGTACAGTTATTCGGTAACATCTAAAATTCGCTGACGAAAGGCGTTGATCGGTAAATTGAAGTGAAAAACTTGGTAGAATTCATTGAAGCGGTGGCATACGGCACGAATCGGGTCGTTAGAACCATGAAGTCGCCTGCGTGGTGCCAAATGAATAAAATTTCTTTGATGTAATGGTCTTTCGGGAGCGTATAAATCGAGTTGAGCCAGAATACTTGGGCAATCGATGTGGCCAGTCAGTAACTCCGCTATAAAGACGGCCTAAGCGGTTTTTCGTCGATGTTCCAATGGTTGGATGCCAAGAAGTCGGCAACGATTTTCATACGGTGGTAAGCTCAGTGGATCCCGCCATGGGAGAAAGCGAAGCGCATAGCGGGTGATTTTCTTCTCTACCATTTCTATTCTGTGTGCCCAATTTGCGTGGAAAGGACTCCATACTATAGAACTGGCCTATAGAATCGATCTCACGAAGGAACAGTAAAGTGATTTGAGGCATAACGGATCACGAAATTCATCGGCAATCTTGAATATAAATCCTAACTGCCGATAAGCCTTAGCAATAATGCTATCGTAATGAATCTTGAAGGTCAATTCACTATCCAAAATGACATCTAGATCTTTTATACATTATTATTACACGGAGAATACGGTGGTTTGCTATGGTATATTCATACAAGATTTGCGAACGTTTCTTACTAAAAGAAATTGAGTTGCACTTTTCTATACTTAACGTTAAGCAGTTCGTTTCGCATCAATTCGCAAACGTATCCAAAAGTTCCTGAAGCTCCATGCAATCGCGTAAACATTTTATTACTTTGAACAGTTTGGTATCATCAGCTTAGAACAGCCGACAGTTAGGAGTCAACTGTAAAGCAGCATCGTTGATGAAGATTGTGAAAAGTAGCGGGCCCAAACTGCTGCCTTGTGGAACACCTGACATATTGGAAAAGCAGTCCGAGACGGCTGCTCCTACTTTTACACAAACTTTACGATCAGTCAAGTATGATTTGAACCAGCTTACGGATTCTGAAGTCATACCAAGCCTTTGCATTTTATCTAGCAGTATCCCATGGTCCACTCTATCGAACGCAGCTTTCAGTTCTAAGTAAATAGCATCGGTTTGGAAGCCACAGTCCATGGTCTGCACACATCGTGAGACGAACTGCATTAAATTTGTGGTTACTGATCTTTTTGGAAAAACCCGTGCTGCTCGGTGTCAATATAATGTTTACAGCTTGCAAACAAAGCGTCGTTCACAATTATTCCAAACAGCTTGGAGCAAGCACACAAGGATGTGATCCCTCGATAGTTGGTAACGTTGCGCTTATCACCTTTTTTGTGAACAGGAAAAAGATACGAGAATTTCCAGCGGTCAGGGAATTTACATTGTTGCACAGATAAATTGAAAAGCTTAGCGATTGGCAAGCAGAGGACTTCTCCACATTGCTTAAGAACCGCGGAGGGAATACCATCTGGTCCAACGATATAGGAAGCTTTAAGCTTACTAAGACCGGCGGCAACAATATCTGTTGTTATGAGCGGTAGTCTAAATGAGAAAACATCACAGGGAGCTGCATTGCTGGCATTGTTGACTTGTTCAGGAGAGGCAACAAAATCATTGAAAATCTGCTGAAACTGCTCGGCAAATAGATCACATTTCTCACGCTCATTGTTAGCAACGCAATCACCCAGAAACATGGAAGATGGTAATCCGTGTTCCTTGCGCTTAGTATTCACAAACGACCAGAATTGTTTTGGATGTGTTCGAAGGTTATTTTGAGTGCGTTCAACGTACCGATTGTATAAAAACCGGTTGTAGCTGCGATACTGGCGACTGGCAATGTTCAACTTATTTTTGTAGAATGATGAGCGATGAGAGCAATATTGCCGAAGCGCAGCTGATCGAAAGCGCTTAAGCGTACAGAGACGTAGATTCGACCACGCTGGTTTTCGAGGTGGTTCACAGAATGGCACTGTCTGGATAAAAACGCTATGAATTGCATTGTTGAAAGAATTCACCGCATCGTCGATACCAGAAGACTGTTCCAATAGAGCATCCCAGTCGACTTCCGAGAGCGCTGTGCAAAGTGCGGTATAGTCAGCACGACGAAAATTTAGACGCCTGCTTTCTGATGGTTGTTCGATGACCATTGGTTGAGAGACGCTTAACGAGATAACGATAGCAGGATGCACAGTTTCGAGATTCACCAGTGGCTCATGGGGAATCGATACAGAACAATTTTGGATTGCTTGGTCGTTAGCTAATATTAGATCTAGCATGCGGTCGTCATCAATGAAAACTGTATTGATTTGGGTCAACCCGTGTAGACAAAAACCATCAAAAAGAGAGCAACAACAGGCAGGCATGTGGGAACGTAGTGTGTTCACCAGAGGTTGCCCGTTGGGTGAAATAGACTATCGCAAACTGGACTGGCTGTAGTCGCCGAAAAGTAATGTTTCATCCTGAGTTTTTAAACGAGAATGTACCATACCTATCGAATCGATATGCTGGTGAATGAGCTGTGAATCCGATTTTCGGTCAGGTGGCAAGTATACTACGCCAACGCTGATGTTGTCACAAGATGTTTGAACTATCACCCACAACTGCTCGATAGTGTCATTAATAGGTGCAGGATCAATACGGCAATTTAGTTTTACCGAAACAGCTATCAGAACACCTCCGCCGCGCGTCTTTTGACTATTCGATCGAGATCTATCATTCCGGAATACAGTGTAGTGATTTCCAAACAATTGTGTCGTGAGAATACGATCGTCGAGCCAAGTTTCAGTTAGTACAATTAAATCGTAATCACCTTCAGAAACAGCCAGAAAGTATGCGTCAATTTTGGTGCGCAACCCGCGCACGTTCTGGTAGTAAATCCGTAACTGGTACAAATATGAAACGGATCCTTCCGCCAAAACACTGGAATGTTGAAAAACATGAGGTACCGAGAGGTCGGATGTACAATCATACTTGCCTGACGGTGCAGGCTGGAAGACCCCGTCTCCATCTCCGAACACAGGACCGGGACGATGAAGAGAGCGAAAATCAGTAGGTAGCTCGACTGTGTCAGAGGGATCAGGGGCTTCCATAATGCCTGTTAAAGTGTGTCCCGGATCCAACAAATCAAGAGTAGCATATGTAGCTGAAGTCGAAAAATTATCAGAAACGCAAAAGTATCCGTCGGCCGTCTTACTATGTGGAATGATCAGGTTTGAACAGCGGGGCTGTACACAAAATTTTCGTGGGCTGAGCTCGGCCCGCGGCTGGCGTTTTTTGACGTTGGACTAACGTCTATATCGAAGTTAGGCACCTGAATTCGAAAATCTAGTAATTCAACCGGGGAAAACCAGGGAAAAGTGGTCAGGTTTTGAGCGCTTATATATCAGCCATTTTTTTTCAGAATTTCGAGGTTTTGGCATCAACCGATCAGAAATTCTTTTACGGTTGAATTTATGTAACAAAAATAACCTATTGTTCGAGATACACTATTGAAAAATTGATAAATCACATCGATTGTCTAAATCATACCGAGCAACCAATCACCACCTCTCTTCACAAGCACAGTCGACACTAACGGATACAACCGATCTGACTTTGTAAACAGTCTCACAGCTTTCAACCAATAACGAGCTCGCTTTCGGTAGCTGCAACAGGTGTTTCAACACCGTTTTAAAATGCTTCTTTTATCATTACCACTGAACAGATTCTAAACACCAATGGCTTGATTGATAGGGGAAATATTACGCAAGATTGTCATATAATAATTTAAATATGTTTTCGATACTAAACTAGTTAAAAGTTGTGTTAAAAGTCGTGCACATTCAACCAATCACAAGCTCGCTTCTTGTTTGCTCGCGGATGGATTTTTGCTTTGGGCTATATAATAGCCTGTGTCGTCTCATAGCAGTCATCAGTTAACAAGTGGAAGGCCACCAGGCCGGTCTTGTATAATCAGCAGCAGTGGCTGATTCCAGCGGCCAAACTGAGCTGCAGCAGAACCAGAGCGGTGGTATCAGGCAGCATCGGCGGAGGTAGTGGGAAGCTGCATTTCTTCATTCAGTTCGGTGCTCCTTCGATCTGAGTCGGACCCCACCAGCGGTAATCCAATTCAGATATCGTTGGGTGAAAACGTTGGGTGTGTGTGCAGTGTGCACATATAGCGTATGTGCATCTGTATTGCTATGACATTTGCGATGATAGGGATGGCGCTGTTGCGTGTGTATGGTTAGCTATAGCGTGTGTAAGACACTAGCATGTGTAGCATATTATGGCTATTGCGTGTATATCTTCAGCGTGTGTACGGATAGTTATAGCTTGTGTGTGGATAGCTGCTGCGTGTGTAATGATTAGTTATAGCGTATGTATGGATAGTAATAGCACATGGTTGGATAGCTTATGCGTGTGTATAGATAGTTGTATCGGATGTATGGAAAGGAATAGCGTGTGTATGGATAGCTATAGCTACAGCGTGTGTATGAATAGTTTTAACGCGTGTTTAGATAGTTATAGCATGTGTGTGAATAACTATAGCGGGTGTTTATCGAAGATTATTATTGTCATTGAAAATATTAAAACGTCTTAACGAACACAGTTGTGAATTTGATTTTACAGCAGCGATTCTTCAGCCAGTCTTTATTCATCGAGGAAAAATTACTACCTATGAATGATCAACACTTATTTACTAGAAATTTGATTTAGATCAAAACGGGTTTATTTGAGTATCATAAGTTATTGGTAAAAAGAGTTGCAAGTTTTCTCAATGAGCATTCATTAAATTTTCGTTTTTGTTTCTCGGTGCGCGGTTTTGATTTTGTTTCTCGCATACAGGAAAGAAACAAACTTGTCGCTATCGTGAAAAATAACAAAACAATTAGAAATGCTCTAAATCACAGCTGAAGAAGTTAAGATATTTTCCTGTCACTCGCCCAAACCTTGATAACAACTACCGAAAAACGTGTGATTGAGCTCTTGCTATATTGAGTTATTGAACCAAACGTTTTTTTTTTTCAAATACATGAAGTTATATGCTGGGCTGGAACTAACCTAGCATGAGTTTTATCGATTAAATGTCAAACAATTTTCAAATTTAAAATTTTCGGTTGAATCGTTCTGGGCTCCAATTTCAGATAGTTTCGTAAAGTTTGCTTTTTGCTTAGATAGGAAAATTTTACCAATTCGCTCAATTAAATGATTGTCTTGGTAGTGCAGCAAACAAAGGGTTGATTCGAATATGTATGAAATGACAGCGATTAAATAAAAGATATCCATTCTTTTAGTATATATCATTATTTATAACGTTTTAACGTCTCAGCATCCAGAAATGCACTGTTATATAAAATTGCAGCAAATACTAGAGTTGCAATTATCTCTATTATTTGTTTTAATGGAATATAAGAATACCGTAGTCCAGCGTCATGCGGTCGTGTCTTGAATACCACCCTCCTACTTTTTTCAATAAACTCGCGAAACATTAAACCTTCTGGCCATATGGAAGGCATCAGTGCTTGATGTTCCAGGGCAGGAGAGAGACCAACTTTGTAGGACACAAATGTCAAAGTGCTAATATCCTTGCTTTTGGCAACCAATCTCACAACATCCACTGGGTTTTCGTCATTGAGGCAGCGAGCAACAATCTGGGAAACATCGTCGTTGGTAACTAGTGGTTGAAATCAGGGCTGCTGAATATCACTTCGTTGCATTCGTATTCATTCATTATTGCCGAAGCACAACAACACGTGGCAACAGTGTATTCACTCAGCAATGGAAACAACGCCTATAGTGAACTGAACTGTTATGAGTGGCTTGTGGGCCATGAATAGTTATTAAAACGTAATATGATTACCTTCGTGTTTGATTCGTATTGGCTACGATTTACTCAAGTCATCCGAAGCGATATTGAGCGATCGGATGGGAATACATCGTTTCAGAAGCCTTTGTGCCTCAGATCAATGCCGATGAATATTCACGGTGAATGGTATTACCAATCGCAATGATGCTTCGGGGCGAATCCAAACGAAAAATGAAAATTGCCGAGGAAGAAGCTTATACTACCGTGGGCTAGGATTTTGACGTAAGCGCCAAAAGCACAAAATCGCTACAGATCTAAATCGTTTGCAAATTAACAGAAGCGCTTTATTACGCAAACTAATCTGATAGAATCTGAGTAAATATGATGAAAAACATACCCCATTGCTTTAACACGTTTATTTATGTAAACGCATTGAGTTTTATTGCCAACGTCACTTCTCTTGCAAAACAGCAAAACCATTTCAAAGTTTTGCACTTAAAGTGACGTTGGTACGCCTGAATAGTCTAGTTTGCCATGCGTACTGGTCGGTAGCCAGCGGCAAGGATATAAATAAAATTATGCACTCCACAAGCATGATACACTATCGTATTCGTACCTCAACGTCACTTCTATTATATTTCTCAGTTATTTATCAAAATTTTTGGAAACGGCAACAAGAATCTTGAAGGTGATTTTCTATATTATAGTAATATGTAAAAAAATGAAATTTGAAAATTTGGCGCTTACGTAAAAATGCAAGCCCACGGCATATATATATATATATATATATATATATATATATATATATATATATATATATATATATATATATATATATATATATATATATATATATATATATATATATATATATATATATATATATATATATATATATATATATATATATATATATATATATATATATATATATATATATATATATATATATATATATATATATATATATATATATATATATATATATATATATATATATATATATATATATATATATATAAATATATACAGTCATGGAGAAAAAAATAAATACACTTGCAGTGTTGGATGACTTTTCGTATTTGCGCACTGATTCTAATTGTTGTACGATGTTATGTTGCGTCTTTACGATCTGCGATCTGTTCTTGCCAAAATGTGTCGCTTTTGAAGTAGAATAAAGTTTCCTGTGTACCTAGGTGGTCGATTTTGCTTCCATATGTCGAAGAAAACATGCCACTTTGCTGGATCTCTATGCAGTATAACGATCCTAAACATACAGCATTGAAAACAAGAAAATGATTTTCAAACGAAAATATAAATTTATTAGTTTGACCAGCGCAGACTTTTATTTTAAATCCTTTAGAAATTCTATGGAAGATTGGGAAAGTCTAGGTTGCAAAGCATCATCCAAAGGATAAAACAGACTTATGGAACGTCGGACAGGCAGTGTGAAATGCTAGTTCAGCTTCTACTCGTGAAAACCTGGTGGTAAGCATACCCGGAAGATTGAATATGGCTTTACAAAACAAAGGACAAGCCACGAAATTTTGAAAGTGAGTTTTGTAACGTTCAAGGTCACTTTGCTAACGATATGTAGAGAAATGAAGCTAATTTGGATTGTTTTGTATATATATTTCAATAGAGTATTTATTTTTGTTGCCACTTTAAAAACACTAACTCACGCACAAATTTTTCGGAATCACCGACAAAAAAAATTCTTCAGTCATTTCTCCGTGCCTCTTTTAAAAAGAGTGTCTGCGGATCATAATGACGTAACATAACATCATACAACGATTAAAATCAGTGCGCAAATACGAAAAATTATCCAACACAAAAAGTGTATTTATTATTTTCTCCATGACTGTATATATATATATATATTATGTATATATATATTACATATATATGACTATGTCCGGCGGGTTGCTTCTGATTGAATAAGTAGTATGTTCACGGCCTTAGTCATTTGCTTTGATCCTTATAGCTTTGATAGCTTATCTAGTTTGCTCTTGTTAAGCCAGGACGCGGAAACAGTCTCTAGGAAGATACAGGTAGAGGGTATCAAATTGTTCCGTTTAAATAAATAGAAAAGATTTTTACTTTTGAGAAAGGGTTTCTTCTTTTGATTTTTTTTTTTTTTTGAGATGTTTTCAAGCGACACAAAGAAACAATCATTTGTATTTATTTGAACGTAACTTAAGAGTTAAGAAAAAAATATCGACAAAAGAAACATACAAAATGGCGGACATATTCACAATTTCGTAATCATGCAATTCATAATCATTGTGAAAATCTGTCTGTCTACTATGCTATTGCTACTATGTAGCAATAGAAGTATTGAACGTTGACATATTTTTTTCTCAACTGTGGTAAAATTAATTGTCTTCCCGGTCAGAAGAGCACAACTAAAACATTACAAAATTCTATCAACGTGAGATACAAATAACATATTTTTATACAATTTTGTATTTTTCCATATAATTTTGACTACAAAATTGAATCTGAATATATATATATATATATATATATATATATATATATATATATATATATATATATATATATATATATATATATATATATATATATATATATATATATATATATATATATATATATATATATATATATATATATATATATATATATAATAACAAAACGTGTAATGAAGTAGTTCTGAAACAAGTCTAACTAACTTTTCGTTTTTATCAAAACCTGTTGTTTCTAACAATGTTTGTTATTATATTGTATTATATACTATCTTATTTTGTTAGAAAGCTAATATGTTAGTAGCAAATTTTAATATGTGTTTGATACTAGTAGAATCATTTCTGTTATAATTTCTGTTATTTTAACACCTAACGGGACCAAATTGAAAACACAGCCTGCAAGGTTTTTCCCGTAACAAACTAACAACTTCTGTTACATTTTTGTTTTTTCTTTCTGATCGGGTTTGCAACAAATGTAAATTTGTATAAATAACTTAAGTAATTGTTGTATACACTTAAGTCGCTTTTTACGCGAGGGATACGTGTCGCGTAAAAAAAAAACGCGTAAATTCCGGAATTCGCGTAAAAACCACATCCCTGTCACGAACGTCATTCCCATACATTTCGCTTGAAGCCGTTTTTCTCTGGCTCTCTGGCTCGATTACCCGTCAAAAGGCTGTCAGTGCTTGCGAAACAGCCGATTAGGCACCGTTCATGCGAGATTAACTGTTGCTGCAAGTGGTGTGAAGAAATGCAGAAAGCGAAAAACGATTGTTCTGTTTTGAACGTTTCATGGATTTTGTGCACTACATAAATGGTCACGTTCTCGGCTCAATGAACGGAGCTTATGACCATATTTCCAACAGTAGCGCCATCATCATCAGTGGCGGCTTCAGGAAACTGTTGTCATGACATCGGTCTGGTAAAAACCCGCGTTTAAAAAACGCCTATGAAGCAACCTTAGTTTGTTGATGCACGCCAACTCAGCACACAAGATTGTTAAAATATGCCATTTTGCGTTTTTCTTAATCAACATTCATTTTCCTATGCCCAAACCTATCTTTAAGTGTATGCAAAAGATTATTTCGCTGTATCGCATTTTTCACCCCGAAAATAAAACTAAGAAAAACCACCTCCGAGCAATTAGAACACTTTGAAGAAAGCGCTATACCTTTTGAATAAAATAAAATCTGTTGGTTGCAAATTCGTTTTTTCATCTCCAAGATAAATAAATTAACCCTCTAGTACCCAGTGCCGCCTTTAGATGGTCTTCAGTTGAACCTCTAAAAAGTTTCAATCAATACTTAAAAAATGTTTATAAAGTTTCAAAGTGATTTTTTCGAAGTCCGTCTGGAAATTATTTTGGGCACTAGAGGGTTAAAGCTGCAATTTATTTATTTACCGTATATTGCAAACATCGATTAAAAAATAATTTTTAAATATTTATGTAACCATATTTACCGCGTACAAGAATGATTAGTAAGCACACTAACTGTTCGGTTATTTCAAAAATTTGGTTATTCGGATTGAAATATTCTTAAAAATTCTAGATAAATGAGACAGACCTCGCAAATTAAGCAAATGATTAGTTGTATTAATTTACAATTAATTAATTTACAACCAACACGGCGCTGCCATGCATCTTCAAAAACCGAGAAAAATATGAACAATATGTTCCCCGTCGTCAATCATAATAAATTCAACTAAATTTTGTATGACTTCCAACATTAATTGTTTTCTTAAGAAACTATGCTCGCTGTTTTATTGAATCTTCACGACATAGATACAAAAATAAAAGCTTTTTTGATCCCGGCCGTATGAACAAAAAATCACAGGAAGGTTGTATGCAAAGCCACGACCGCAAGGTTGAAGTAGAATACTTTTACAAGAAAGATAACCCGGCTGCTTGCGTGTCAGTCATTTTTTCTAGTAAATAAACGTTGACCGTTCATTGGCAGTATTGTAATTTCTTTTTGTTTGATGTTTTGAATGAAGTTCATTGAATATTTTAAAATTTTGTGCAAATGAGAAGTTGAAGTGCTGCCGAATTGTAATATGCACATTTAATACGACATCATTAAACGGGAACGGAACAAAGGCTACGGTTATGCAGAACGCGAATGCCGGCGCGATGCGATTCGCCTTACCGTGGTGAAATGTACAGCTCTTTTTAAGGCGAAGTAGAGCAATACATTTCAAAAGATTTCGTCTTGCCGAATCGCATCGCGCCGTTATTTGCGTTCTGCATGACCGTAGCCAAACACTAAGCGACGCAAACACGTAATTATAGCGCAAAACGAGAAAATATTAACTCTTCAAATATTCATTTGTGTTCTTCAAATTTCAATTGTTCAATTTAATATCAAATGAAATGTCTGTTTATTATCTGATGAAGCTCTTAAATAGGCCAAATGATGCATTCCCAATTTACTAGGTCCATAACTATGCCGACCGTGCTTGGGAAAGCAATCGTGCAACGACCAATCAAAGGGTCGATTTTTGTTTTTTGACAAGGCTTAAGAATTTTCAATAGTACAATAGTTCGAATAATTAAATTGCAATTTCATGCATTTGGTAGGAATCTTAGAAGATTTTCTAATCGATTGCTGCAAAAACGAAGTAAATCCATCGAAAACTAACCGATTTATTAGCATTTGAAATTGGACATATTTCTCACTTTTTCCAGTTTTAGATTTTCATTACACATCCCTATGTAGCCGAACTTCCTGAGAGAAGTATTCTACTTCAAAAAAGTTTGTCCTGCTTGTCTCGTAGTATTTGCAGCGGCGAATAAAGCCAACGCTTTAAGGCCGTGAACATACTAGTGCCGTAGGCTAATGTACAGCCCTAAGTAAAGCCCTGCCGCAGGGTAATGTACAGCTAACCCACGGCAAGGCGAACCGTCTCCGCAGTGCAAGACGCGCCAGTATATTTTCGGCCTAACTCATACGGCCTATTGTCTCATAGCACCAGCAAATGTATGAACAAGCTCAGAAATTCTGGTAAGCTTCAGTGAACGATTCGATGCGAATGCTATTTTGTCTTCGTCCCGATTTTATTTGCCATGATAAATCTATCAATGCCACGGTGAACCGATACAAATATTTACTGAGTTGCATCGATGTGATTTTGAACCGTATCCAATCGGCAAATAATGAGAAACAGCAGGAAAAGGGAAAGACACGAATCGATCGTTTCAGTTCATCCGAACACATGTACGCGCCCGATGAAGTATGCGTTCGTGTTACATTGACATTAGTCCACAGCGAACGGTTCACGAAGCGAATGAAGATTCAATGCAGGAATCAGGAGCCCAACTCAACTTGAAATCCTTACAGGTACAACCAAAACTTTGGCGCTGGTGTCGCCGGAATGATGAATGGAACTGATTGGCCACTCAAATCAACTGTTTTCGTTCCACGATCAGTAGCAGTAGAACGTAGCGGCGTTCCATTATTACCCCGTCTTCTTCTTACACCAAGGCTCGGCCAATTTGTTTTACTTATTGGCCGCGGAGTGATATTTTGTTCGGGTTGCATACGGTCTAAAGCCAAATTATCAACTTTGTGGCTCAAGCATTTAACAAACTTGTGCAATTGATGAATTTGTGTTGAAATGTTGGTGCAGCTGTACCCTGTTCAATTTTATCAGCCAGGTATGAACGAATGCCTCTGCCTTGCAATTCGTCTCTGCATGTTAAACACAAAAACATAGCTTGCCCAGTAGCAAACAGCTCCTAATGCGAGCGATTATTAAGTCCACAGCACTTTTGACTGATATGGAAATAAGTTTCACAAAACCCGCAGCGGACTGGCTCTAAATCGTTAACCGACAGCTGACATGCACCACACTGCTTCGTATCCATCACTGCTATTGTCTATTGTCTCCGAGATGAGTTGAACACAACCGGCGGTAACGTATGACGGTAAAATAAAAATCGCTACAAAAGAGCTATCACACTTCTAATTTGCACAAACTTTAATGTTCTGTAGTAGTCGAAAATGAGACAAATAACTGGTAATCGAATTCACATAGAAACGATAAAGATTTCACTATTTCAAACTGGAATTAAACGGAGGTTAAAACCAAACAAATTATCGTCGTGAGTAAACACACAAACAAGAATAAGGGATAAATTAGGGAACAAACAAGAATAAGGGATAAATTGAACCAATAATGAGATGAAAACTAGACAAACATAAAATAAATTAAGTCTAAGTCCTAGTTCATGATCAGTGAGTTTTTCATATTCATCCAAATCTTTTTATAGTTCTTCGACAAATTCGAACAGTTGATAATATTTGACAATTGTAAACAGTTTCATGGCAGTGTTCCAAGCGCAATTCCTGGAACCAATCGAAAATAATCTGATTATTCATTTCAGTGAAATCAATTGTTTATTGTTCAAAGCTGGCAAATTCTCGCAGAAGTAATAATCATTCAAGCAAACTGTTTACCCTACCGGGAAATTGATCTCAATTTAGCAATCCCCATCTCGTGTTATGCTAACAAATTCTAATATGCCTTCTGCATATGAAAATCAAATGTTTGCGTTCGCTTTTCGGACAATAACCGGGCAAATTACTAAACAAGTGTGAGTCGGTTTTTCGCCCCTTTTTCAGCAGAGCCAAGCGCGGTTTACCTGTCGGACTGCATGTAAAACGCAGCTAATTGCGGTCGATTGATTATCTGTTTCGATCTGGATTTTGTAATAATGAGCCGATTTTGATTTAACCCATCCGATCCGATAGAAATATCAACGAGGACCCATCAGTAATTGAAGGCAAATATTGACCGCCCGTTCCCGTTTTCTGGGGCGAATAAATCCGGGCAAACAAAACTTCGGGTGTCGCTTTAAAGCCAGCAGACATGAAACAATTATCAAGATCAAGCAAACCCCGGCAATGATGACGCTTTAATTACGTACACCCTAACCCTGATCCCTTCCTGCTGCACTAGCACCAACCTAGGCTAGATGATGTGGGGCTTACTAAAGCGTAAAATCATTTCCATTCCATAGGCGATGGCTGTGACGACGACGACGAATGAATGTGAGATATGAAATCTTTACAGTCAGTTCAAGGAAGTGTCGAGCTGAAGAGAAGAGAGGCTGCTGCTGGTGGTGGTGGTCATTATGCTCGCATCCATATCAAGCATCGTCATCGCATAAATTATGAAACTGTCCCTTCTGCCATCCGTGTGTCGTGGCGTAATGACATATTGCCTGCATTGGCAGATGGCTTGAAGGCTTGAAGGGTTCAGCCTGCGTGTGATTGGTGCTTCGTTCAAATGCGTAACTGATGTGCTTCCACGGTACTGACCGCAGTCTGTCTTTTGTCAATTTCTGTGGGGTTCCGATAGATATGATTAAAGTTCTTTTAATGGGGTTTAATAGCAGAGAATGTTGCCAACTCTAAATTTTAACTATCTTGTACTCAGAAAAACGCAGTTTGTTTACAGCACTCGAATCGATTTACCTGGCGGCGGCATCCAAAATCGCAGGAAACCTTGACTCGCCGCAGCACGTAAACGAAACTCATCGATCAGGTTAAGCTCTGTTTACACAATACCAGTGACCACCGGCCAGGCGGGGCGAACCGAAGCGGAACTCAAAAGTACCACACATCATTAGCACCTTTGTTCTGGTGCCGCCGCCGAACGGACTGACTGACCGATCGTCTGGCCAATTCGCATCCGCTCCGCGAGCGTCAAAAAGAACCGCTGCTGATTACATCGCAAGAATTTCCGCTCGTTTCCCTGGACATTGCACGCGAAAATCCCATCTTACTCCGCAGCTTCACACCCAGGCGACGACTCATACGGTCAGTGATGGTGAAAATTGGATAATCGTTGTTATGTTTTGCGGTCATTTGTTGTACTGACCCCTGCGGTTCTTGGCACTTCCTCACACCCGCTGTGTTCTGTTTGCTCGGACAAAAAAATCCAAGTAAACCTTCCGCGGATTTACAGCTTTTACTGCTGCTGCGACTAGGGCTGGGCAAAACATTATGTTGTTTCTTCGGTAACGGTTTTCTCCGCTTGCTCAGATTGTCATCAGAGAGACGAAAAGAACACGAACTCAAACAGTGCATTAAAAGGTCGTTAAGCAATGTCTCTTCCTCGATGGATAGTTATTTGCGAGAGACATCTAGTTGTTGTTACTGTTGCTGGAAGCGGTTCTCGAAAGGGGATTGAGGTACGAGAATCTTAACATCATGATGAACCTGTATCCCAGGCTGTTGGGAATAACTGTTATATATGAGTTAAGATGATTTTTTCAACAATGCAACAACTTACTTTATTGAGAAAATGAAAATATTGAAGAGAAAAATTTTAGGGAAAAATAAATCCTTTTGGGTAAAGCGGTTTTTTTTTTGCTAAATGATTGCTAACCTTTGAGAAATGCGTTTTTCAATTGAATAGGAGTCATTCGAAATATGTCAAATTAAGGCCTAACTCTCCAACACTTTTGCAGCAAAATATGGAGTTTATTACTGCCGCTATATCGACAGTTTCTCCGACACCAACGCGCTTCATTTCCATTACGCAGCAGACAATGAATTCGACCTACCGCAAATTAAAGCCCACCCCAAAATAGCGGGACTTTGTCTTTTCCCTGACTTTGCCTTCTTTATCACGGAATAGCAATGTGACGATGAACAACACTGCTACCTGTTTGATGGAAAAAAAATCCGTGTGATCGTCTTATATACTTACAAAGAGGACTCATGCAACAAGCAGGCGGGGCGGCGTAGGTGATAAAATGAGTGAATGCGCAAAAGAGAATGGACTGTGCTGCATACTGTTGGTAGAAATGCAGTCAAACGTTGTGCGGGAAGTATATTAGTTTTTCGTCAACTGTATAACCGTCATCAAGAAAATCGTTAAGATGGCTTTCATATGTCCAGATGATTATAAAAAGAACATTCTGCAGGCAAAAATGTTCAAAAATAGTTTCCTCACAAAAAAGGTAATTAACATTATTGTTGTTTAGCTAAAATTGAACATTTTCAACCGCTCTACCATTTGTTCTTTGATACCATCTTTCTATCTATTTTAGTTTTCGAGGAATTCCAATTTTAATGAAGCAATAACCACGAGTTCTTATAGGTAAAGATCAAAACACAACACAACAAACATCGTTTTAAACAGTACTGCTTTTGAACATTTTTACTTCCAAAACGTTATTTTTTATATTAATTTAGAAATGTAAAGGCTGTATCAAGTAGAAAACTCTCTCATCTTTTAAATGAAATCAATAAAACTGCTCTAAGTGACATACCCTCAAAGTCAGAGTCATTTTATGAAAGAGTATCCAAGAAACTTAACGTCAAATAACTCCGAGTAGATTAACGTGAGGGCATTTGCGTGGAAGAGTTTTCTTTATCAAATGTGGTCCTTTATCAGCCCTTCAAATATTCCCAACAAGAGCCAAACACCCTGTAGAACAACTCGTACATTTTCGTGCAGAATGTTTTACCTGCCCGGCTCGTTATTCTTCTCAATACGAGGCAAGAGCAGAGAGAATATCCACTATAGACACTATATATATAGACCTGCGGACTGAATCGCAGCGAGCTAAAACAACTGTCAAACGAGCGAGCCAAAATGAACATAATGAAAAATTTGCGCTGCGTGTAGCAAGTTTTGACGTAGGACTACATTTCAATCATGTCTAGCGATGTAAATATCTACACATGTGTTTATGGTTTATACTGCTTATAATCGCATATCAGTCCTATCTTGTAAATCATCAAGTTGAGAAATCAGCGCTTGAAGGTATTTTCTCGTTTTGATTATTTCACCTGTTGAGTTTGGTTTATTCCTTTTTTGCAACATAATCCAATGCAATAAACCTTTATTATGACTTGCTTTCGTGATAATTGCAATGAAAAATAATACAGAGACTGATATGCGATTATTCAGACCATTGCGTAGCAAAACAATCGCATATCAGTCTCAGTAGTCATATTTTTCGTGCGTGTTCTGTCAAAAAAATGGATTAATGCGATTTGTTGTTGCACATTTTAAGTTACTCCGTGTAATTTAAGAATGGATTTAATTCAAAAGTTTTACGACAGTGATGAAAAAAGTGTAAATTTAGAAGGAGATATTGATTTTGATTTAAAAAAAAATGATTTAAAAACGTGTGAAATCCAGCGAAGCAAAATATATGAAGGAAGAAGACAAAAAAAAACAAATCAAAAACTTGAATCCGCTAAGAAACAACGAAATGCACACGCCATCAAGTTAATTGATTGTCACTGTAAGAAAAAATTCAGTAACCTTGTAGCTAAGGATGATCGATCCTTTACCCAGTGATGTATAGCTCTTCACTGAAGACCACGTCCAGGGAACCAGCAGGCGTTGAAAAAAGTGACAGTCAGAGTTGAGACAGTTTGCCTATCTATCTCTTAGTGATTACATCGAAGTGTTCGAAATTTGAATCAAAGCCGAGTTCTAAATTCTCTTCAATTTTAATCTATACAAATAGCACCTAATTGCAACAAATATAAAATAACCAACATGTTGAACCTTTAGGATCGACGAGAAAATTTATTTTTCGTTGATTTTTTAGTGCAAGCAGTTACATCATAGCTTAAGTGTTCGAAATTTGATGCAGTACGGTACATCTCTCCAAATGGCCCAAGCAAAATGCATCTCTATAATTACCACATTCAAACTACTGACATATAAACTTGTATTGAATTCATTGAAGAAAAACCTTATACGAACCTTAACGATGATGAAGTTCATTTCCAATCTGGCTTCTGGAACAGAGGCATCAGCTGAATATCTTCCGAGAGATGATGCATATGAAGCATATACTACTATACACCTTTTTCAAGTTTCGTCATTCTCGATTCTGCGTTTACGAAGCTGGTTGTGATTGTAAGGCAATTAAAAAGACCAGCTTCGTAAACGCAGAAGCGAGAATGACGGAACTTGAAAAAGTTATATAATTGTATTTGCTTCATATGCATCATCTCTCGAGCGATATTAAAGCACTGTTGCTGGTACTTCTGCTTCAGAAGCCAGATTAGAAATGAAAACGCGCCGTCCTGTACTGCTTTTATGCATTAAAAAAAACTGGGGACTATGCTCCCCCACCAATATTTCAATTGAGAAAAGAAGAAGTGAGCGTCAGATATCAATTGCAATTTTGATGTGGGACTGTGGTGCAGAGGGCGGGAAAAACGGAAAGCAAGCCGATCGGATTTAGTCTATTTTTTTCGATTCAATTTTTGTGCGTCAGTAGACAATTTTAGAGTGTAGAATATACAAACTAAATTGTGGCTACTGTCAAGCATGGAAAAGTTCACTCACAAGCAATATTTCATGCAAATGTGTTCTTTGATTTATCAGTTATCGTTCAACTATTTCCACTCGCGTACAAGTTTTCCATAGAAACGCTGCTGATTGCTTTTCGCTTCTAAGAGTTCCGAATACAATAGAAGGAGACTGAATGATTCAAACACGATAGTATTTATTGTATCCAAGTTCACTTGCATTCAACATTATCGCGAGAAGCTTTGAGATATTATCGCCAGTGATACAAAATTATGAATCCAAATGAACGTTAGATTGCGTTCAACTGTTTGCTTGCCGGAGCAAATAGGTATCATCAATGCTTACGGAAATTGTAGCATGGTGCATTAGCATCTGATACTTGAAATCACCAAGAATCATCGTGGTATATCACGGTGAAAGCACGACGTGGAGTAGCCGCATTACGCCTACAAGCAACCAACATTTGAAAGAATCATTGCGATCGCTTGAGTGCAATCGTTTACGATTCTTTCGTGAAACACTCGCTATACGTTGCTCGCTCCGCCTAAAGCAGGCAATACTGAAACAAAATCATCAAAGAAAGCTACCATCTATTTCTTTGCTCTAAGTTGTCTCTTGCAAGCTCGAGAATGTGTAACTTTCAATAGCGATGGTTTGCTAGGATTGAAAGCTTATAAATAGCACGTTCAGAAATGATACCCGAATGATTCTTATGCGATGCGAGTTTTTCCATCCTTGGCTACTGTGAAAGCAGTAGATAAAGTGCTCTTCAACTATTAACCGAAACGAAATTTGGTATATATTTAGGGATTGGGGATAACTATTCCAATACAAACACTGTCCTTCTCAGGACAAACAAATCTACAATTGAAAAGTTCGAAAAATACGGTAAATTTCCTATGAGCCGCTGACTATCCGTTCGTTCCGAACTGTTTCACAAGGTTGTACGGTACACATGAATCTTGAAAAATATATGTTTTTACCTTCTGCCAATATGTTTCGAATTTGATTAAAAAACTGGTCGTATTTTAGGCAAACGTAGAAATGGCAATTCCATAAATTTTTCTTCAAATAAAGCTTGTTGATTCAAAAGCAACATTCCAGGGGCAGCCAAAAATCGGTATCTCAATCGCATGAAATTTTGGGAGAAAGGTTGTTCAGAGTGTAAGAAAATGTTCACATGAATATTCTGGGTATTTTTCGGCCTCCGACCACTCCAATAAGGCAAAAAGTGGAACTTAATTCCATAGCGCCTTTCACCTTCGTCCTAGCTTAAAAGTGTCTTCGGAGCAATTGTTTTTTTTTTTTATGAATGACCCGCATAATCGCATATTGTCAAAAAATATGAAAAGTTTACTAAACTAAAAATAAACAAATTAACTTTTTTGTGTTGATAGATAGAAGAGTGTTTATTCAGCAAAGTTGTAGAAGATTCAAAAATATGAACCTTTGTCGAACAAATGAAAATACTATCTTTTTCTGTACAAAGTTATAAAGTTTATTATATAAAACTTACTTAAAAGTTAGTTTTTTGTACTTTACTTTTGTTAGTTGCATTTTACACGGTAGTGTTGTTCGAAGGAATTGTTGGGGCACACAAAACACACATTTTTGTCAAAACCATATATCTCTAGGACTTTGCCTTACGAAGTTATATAATATTTTAGCTTATTTTTTCGATAACTTCAAAATCGTATAGGTTACAAAGGAGCAAGTGGAATCATGATGTCAATGATTTTCCTTGAATTTAAGCTGAAGTGCTATAAACTACTTTAGGTTCCATTTGTCCCAATCAGCGTTGCTAAACGAGCGAGAAGCATAACATATCCACTCCTTTCTGCTTGAGAATGAGATGTGTGCTACGCTTCTCCAGTCGTTCGCACACACACCTTCGAGACACTCTTTATTATTCACGCACTTGCCAGAGCAGCAGCCAGCATACAACCGCTCGCAAATTCTCTTCTATCTTTTTACTCACGCCGAGTACGCGAGTACTCGAATAAGAGTACTTGACTAGGAGTGCTTGAAAATATGTGCCCGAAAACGAAAATGCTTCGTTCACCGACTCACGCATGCGGTTTGTCAATCGCTGAACTGATGCCAAGCAGTTTTGCATCGTGCACCGACAGCCATGCTTGAACGTGTAGGGTATCGGAACACCTACTCGCAGTGATGCCACATTTTTATCTGTATTTCGAATCTCAGGAAATCTCCTCGGTGATATTTCAATCTGTATAAAAATTTGCATATTTACTCAACATATCCCTTAGAAGAAAAAAACGCAACATAGTTTGTTCATTGATTCATTTATGCACACGTTTACGCGTAACATATAAATATAATGAAAACTCTAACACGCTCAATAGCATTTGAGTTCATTTTCGATTTTCAACTATATCGAAAAGTTTATTTCGCGACCTCATGAAAATCAAAAAAAAACTGTATAGTTCTGTACTATTTCTAGAAAATCTGTAATTTGTATATACAGATATCTGTATGAAAAATATACGAAAAATCTGTATAAGTACTGATAAATCTGTATATGTGGCATCCCTGCCTACTCGTCGAAATATTCTTTTTGCCACTCCGCTTCGTCGTGCCTTGTCACTCCGTATCGTCATAATGCGTCTTGACGGTCTTAATAATCACCTCCGCTGGTTGTGCTCGCGAGAAAGGGAGGTACTCGCGAGTGGGAAAGTACACGAGCGAGAGTGTGTGTGAGAAAACGCTCGGTAGTGTGAAATGAAAAAAGTAAAAGAGAACGAGTAACAGTACGACAGGAGTATCTCTAGTGTGAGATTTTGGTAGCGGCGAGAACGCCACTTGGAGTATCGCATGCTTTTTGCGAGCGAGTTTAACAACGCTGGTCCCAATCCACCCATATTAGAGTACGGCGAGCATATGTTACAGTAGGTTTTCATATACCAAAAATACTATTTTTTTTGTTAGGAGATAGAGGAATGGTTTATTCGGCAAAGTTATAGAACGTGTAAAAATATGGAACTTTGCTGAACAAACAAAATTCCAATCTTTATTGGGTACAGAGCTACAGAGTATAATCTATAAAAGTTACTTAGAAGTTAGTTTTTTGTACTTAACTTTTGTTAGTTACATTTTGCAAGAAAATGTTGTTCTGAAGAAGCATTTGGGCATACAAAACACATGTTTTTGTTGAAGTTCACGCATCTTCAGGACTTTTCCTTACAAAGTTAAAGCATGTTTAAGCTTATTTTTTCGATAACATTAAGAACGTATAAAGTAAAAAGGGGTAAATAGAATCATGATGTCAAGACTTTTTCTCGAAGTTTAGCTCGAGTACAAAACTGTTATAAGATCCATCCGTCCCAAACCACCTAATCTTTATTCTATACGTTGTTAAAGTTATCGAAAAACAAGCTAAAACATACTATAACTTTATAAGGAAAAGTCCTGGAGATGTGTTGCCTTCAACAAAAACGTGTGTTCTGTACGCCCAAATGCTTCTTTAGAACAACGTTTTCTTGTAAAATAAAACTTACAAAGCTAAGTGCAAAAAATTAACTCTCAAGTAACTTTTGCAGAAAATACTTTGTAACTCTGTACCCAATGAAGATAGGAATTTCGCTTGTTCAGCAAAGATTCATATTTTCACACGTTCTAAAACTTTGCCAAATAAACTAATTCTCTATCTCTTAACATAAAATAGTTAGTATTTTTTAAATATGAAAACCTACTGCAACATATGCTCGCCGTACTCTAATATAGGTGGATTGGGACAAATGGAACCTAAAGGAGTTTAAAGTACTTCAGCCTAAATTAAAGGAAAAGTATTGACATCTAGATTCCACTTGCCCCTTTTTAACCTATACGTTCTAGTAGTTATCGAAAAAATAAGTTGAATATGTTATAACTTTGTGAGGAAAAGTTACGGATATATGGACTTCGGCAAAAATGTGTGTTTTGTGTGCCCTAAAAATTCCTCCAAACAACACTGCCATGTAAAATGACTAAGAAAAGTTAAGTAAAAAAAACTAACTTTTAGGTAAATTCCATATAATTTACTTTATAACTTTGTACCGAAAAATGATCGGATTTTAATTTGTTCGACAAGTTTCGTATTTTTGAATCTTCTACAACTTTGCTGAATGAACTATTCTTCTATCTCTTAACACAAAAAAGTTGATTTTTTTATTTTTAGTATAGTAAACTTTACATATTTTTTGATAATTTGCGATTATGCGGGTCATTCATACAAATATTTGTTCCGAAGACACTTTTAAGCTAGGATGAAGGTGAAAGGCGCTCTGGAATTGAGTTCCACTTTTTGCCTTATTGGACCACTGTGAACTGTGTCTGGCGCACACCTAGACGCCTAGGAGAAACTGTATTCTGCTTGGTAAAAGAAATTGTTCAAAAATTACTCTTGTTAACACTATTAGTAGCATTTTCGATAACTTCTTCAATTGAATGATTTTAAGGCGCTAAAAAGTGCCACTGCACAGTGGTCCAATAACTTAATTTCATATCGCCTTTCACCTTCATCCTAGCTTAAGAATGTCTTCGGAACAATTGTTTATATGAATAGCCCGCATAACTGCAAATTGTCAAAAAATATTAAATATTTACTATACAAAAAATAAAATAAAACTAACTGAGGAATGATTTTTCCAGCAAAGTTTTAGATGGTCTGAAAATACGAAACTTTGCTGTACAAGCAAAATTTCTATCTTCATTGAGTACAAAGTTATACAGTGTATTATACGAGAGTTACTTAGAATTTTGTTTTTTGTACTTGAATTTTGTTAGTTGCATTTTACAAGAAACCGTAGTTCTAAAGAAGCATGTGGACATACAAAATACACATTTTTGTCGAATACCTCCCATCTTCAGGGCTTTTCCTTACTAAGTTATAGCATATTTTAGCTATTTTTACGATAATTTTGAGGGCGCTTAGGGTAAACAGTGGGTGGACTGGGACAGATGTAATATATGATAGTTTTGAATACTTGAGCTAAGCTTTGAGTAAAAGTATTGACTACATAATTCCACTCGCTCCTTTTAACGTACTTTTTCTTTCTAGTAAAACTTAAAACAAAAACTGAAATTTTGTGTAATTCACACAAAAAACGACGTTGGTAATTTTATTGTATTTCATAAAAACTTTTTTCAAATTATAGAAATGATTTGTGTTTTCAGCCTCCCTCTCCAATTACTGTTGAAGATGCTTACGGAAACTATCACATTCACGTTTTACCATGTGTCGATTAATGGATGTCATCACCTCCATAATCCTAGTTTTGAGCGACCTAAGTGTGGTGTGAGGCGTTCTGTTGGTATCCCGCGTGATGACGCCCCATACAAAATAAACCAAAAAATTATCGGAATTCCTAGTGGGTCAAATTTCCTTCTTCCAAAACTCCGATCTATGTTACGTTATGGTTCTAGCTAGACTACGCTTTGAGCCATAATATAAGTTGGAAATTTCGTTGAAAAAAAGCTATGAACCTGGCTACGATCTAGTGCAAACCACATATCATTCTTTCTGTTACAGGATTATTATGATGAGGATGCTCATAGTTTATTGCTTTCCCAAACCTTCTTTATACGATACACAGTTCTTTGCAACATCTCTTGATTCGACACTGTTTGTTTACATCTGGCACCTAACAGTACGGGATGTTCAGTGCTACCAGATTGATCTGAATCTTACTCTACAAACATGAGAAATTATTATTTGAAATTTACTGCAAAAACTTGTCACGCACTCTGTATTTGAAATCGCCGCCTGCTGCGCTACGACTTGCCGCAGCTCTCTTTGTTGCTGCTCGATCCACTTTCCAGTAAATAATCCTCTTGCAACAGTGATCGTGGAGATAATGAAGACAGAATTTCTGCTAGCTTTCAAAAGTGACTAGCGAGGGGTACGCTTCTGGTGAGTGTGTTGTGGTGCACTCGAGCGAGCGAACAACAAATGCTTTCAGAGGTCGAAAGCTTCACGAAATTACAATTTTCCGCATATGAGTGGATGTACAGTAAATTTTGCAATCGATTACTGTAAGAAAAGAGAAAAAACGTGGTTCTACATTTAGGATATATGTTGGCGTCTCTTTAAAATCTTGATCAATATTGCAAACAAGTTTAATTAACTCAGCAAAACTTTTTAGACTCTCAGTAGTAAATTTGCAACATTGCTAGTGATTCCGTAAATCATGTCTCCATTGATATCTGCTAATACATGATCCACAACCTTTTATATCGTCACGCTTCCAGCTCGCAAAAAGACCCAGAAAGCGTCACCATTTGCACCCCGTCCAACAATCCGGCTGCTGTTAATCTCCTCAGATAATACGGAAGAGGATGAGCCGTAGAAAAGTGCCACTCTCGTTTACGCTCAATTTCCCGCCAACTTCCACGATTGCGGGTCTGCCGGAATGGTCGTAAATCAACACGTTTCTTTCGGGTCTTCCTGCCCGTGTGTAACGGAGACTGACAGCGAGGGTGCCGAGAATTCCTTATCTGTCATCCATTCCGACGCGTGATACGCAAAATCTTCGCAATATAGTAGAACATCCTTCGACGCTCTTTCACACCATCACCCGAGAGGCCTCCACCACCAAATCGTAGACGGAAATTAAGCTTTTCCGAAACGTCATTCTCCGCTTCGCCGGAATGAAAGTGAAGAATTCTGCCCCTCAGCAGAAGAATTCAAGCGATCTGTTGAAGGAAAACAATTACAGTCGCACTAATCAAATTACTGATTCCGGATGGCTGCGAGACCGAAACCAAGACCGCGCGCCCAGAAGACAATCAATATTCATGCATTAGTTGTTCTGTCTGACTGCCGTCGTCTGCCTGTCGGTTCTCGTCGTTGGTTTTTCCGCTCCGGTGGTAATTCAATGCTGGGCTAATAAAAACGCCTGCCAACGGCCACCCATTTGTTCCTTTCCTCCCTCTCTCGTTTTGACGTGCGTTTTATTGCTTTTACTTTAACATTTTTTTTTCAAATTCTACTAGCAGAGATTGAATTCAGTAGTAATAGTCGAATGAGAAACTCCACCCAAAACGACTGTCCATTTGCCGATTTAATTGGGAAATGTGGCAAATAAATAAAAAACGATTGCTCTGCATGTTTGCTGAAAATTAGATTTATTTCGTTTGCACTCGAACATTACCGTCCTCAGTTAGGCCCTTCAATCGCAAATCGCTCCCCTCCGGAATTCGTCGCGTTGGTACAAACTAGCAAGGGGGACAACCGTATCCTTTCGTTCATCGACAAGTGCGTTTTGAAATATTTACGAGCCGCCCTTGCCATGGCGTCGCCGTCGTCGTTTTTGCTTTCGCAGAAGGATTCGATTATTAGCCTGCTACGATTGCTCCGTACAATCCGTGCAAGAAGGGGTTTCCCCTTTGCCTAGCGAACCTATACATTAGAGAAATGACAAGACACTCACCGTTAAGGCAACTGTCAACATCAAAACGGATAACGGCAATGCAAAATGATACAACTCGCCCGTTTTGATGTTGACAGTTGCCTTAACGGTGACTGTCTTGTCATTTCTCTAATGTATAGGTTCGCTACCTTTGCCGGAAACAGGTCGTTAGTGTGTAGCGTTTCGCAAATTGGAACTCATCGAAGTAACCTGTTCTTTGTAGGGTTGTCGATATTGAAAATAAAATATCGATATTCGTTTTATCGATATTAAAAGCGGCATCGATATTGAAATCGATATTACGTGTCGATATCGATATTTTATCGATATTTTCCTTCATATATTTTTTGTTTGGATTTTAGTTAGGCCTGAAACAAGCTGAACGCCGACGTGAGCGATCGGGCGAGATTCTTGCCGAAGGTTAACAAACAGCCGTGAGTAGAGTTGTTCATTAGCCTACGGCGAGAATCTCACCCGATCGGTCGCGTTGGTGTTCAGCATGTTTCATGCCTTAAGGTGAAACCTCATTGAATCCAAAAATGGCCGACTTCGAGTCACCACTTCGAATTTTCAAAAGCACAAGACTCGGAAATACTCATTGCGTTTCCTATGAAAATTCTTTTTTATGTTTGCTTCACCACAGCAAACATAAAATAACAATTTCACAGAGAACGAATTAACTGTTTCCGAGTCTTGTGCTTTCGAAAATTCGAAGTGGTGACTCGAAGTCGGCCATTTTTGGATTCAATGAGATTTCACCTTAAGCAGGTATCAGACGAAGCAAATATTTGCAATTTTTTAATACAGATTTTATTTTGTGCAAATAAAAATCGTACCAAAAATAGCAAATATTTTCGTCGTCTAATACCTGGTTTAGTATTGCATATTCCGGCGAAGTGTTTGCTATTTCATCTCGTCCGTTAGGACAGCAGGCCGATTGCTGATCGCTTTACGCAAGGTGCATTTTCCAATCAGATTAAACCGACGTTTCGTGAGCCGCGTCTCCTAATCGTCACTGATCCATTGACTAATCAGCAGTCAGTTACTGAAGCATCCTACCTGAACATTCATGTTATCGCTTATGTAACACCGATTCTTTACTGAAATTCATCGATCCTGCCATCCCAATGTAACACCAAGGCATCGCATTTGATCGGTTTAATGTGGTGGTTATTGCCCCGAGAAGTTTCACACCCAAATTTCTGGAAATTCGCTCTATTTCTGTCGAACTGCTTACATTTTCCATCTAGCACTTAATGATTCTAATACCAACAATTCTGGTACCTACTTTTTAGTTGGTTTGCCCTAAAATAGCTGAAATAGAGTAAACGTCCTTTAATTTCTATTGACCTATTTTCGAATAAATATATTTATCAATGGAAAACCAAGCCTTAACCAGGGTGGCCACCCAACCGTGAAAACCGGGAAAAAACCTGGAATTGTTTGGAGCCGGGAAAAAACCAGGAATTTCACTGAATATTTCAAGCCGGGGTGAGATTGTCAGCTATTTCATGGCGATCACTAAAATTCCTGGAATAAGTTTTCTCGAAAACGACCAAGAAAGACTGGTCTTCTGACCCGGAAGAGATGGCTGACAGGTCACGGGCTGGATGGCACAATCTCACCCCGGCTGCCAGTATATTTAACTCATTTCTCACAGTGCCTATATCAGTTTTGTTTTTATTCATCTTTCTCTTGAAAATTAATTAACCACGGTAAGCTCCCCGGAAGTAGCAGTCAAACGGCTCGAATTTTGCCTAGAGCAAATGGTTCACAAAGATAATCTCGCGGGAACTGTAGTTGACAGATTTCGCCAAGAATACTCACAACTGTTGGGTATGCATTCGACGGAGACATTGCTGACTTCCTACCGCCGTAGTGAAAATCGCCTTGATACTTTCTGTAGAGATCTGATAGCTGATTTAGGCAAGAAACGTCCTAACTTGACCGTGTTTATTAAGGAGATTTTGATCCAGCGATTGGTGTACGATGCAGTACAGGATGCCGGTGGTGAAGACGAAATTGATATCACCAAGTCGTTAATCTATTACGCTCGCGTTTCACATAGCCGATATATTGAATTGTTGAAGACAAAGAAGAAGGAGAATTCAGATCAAGATGAAGAAGCCAGAAAGAAGAATGCCACGGCCCGTGCTCTTGAGGCTAATGTGTTTAAGTGTAATTCTTTTATATATTGAATCTTCGGTGGTTGAGGTAAAAACGGTTCCTACAAACTTAATTTAGCCTAGGAGTCCCCGGTAATGAGTATTATATGCGTTGTTTATAAGTTTTAAAAATTCTACGCCCCTGCGAGCGACCTTCCGGCAGTTAACCGGAACATTCGCCATGGCGGACGAAAACCTGCGTGCAGGCATGTTTTCAAGCTTTTTCTGTGTTTTTTATTAATTCCTCCTCCGTTTTCGCGACAAAATTGTTGGAATAGATCTTGCGCTTCAAGTATGCCCAGAAATTCTCCATCTCCTCCAACGATCGCTTCGAGTAGTGGGCTGACGCCAAATCTGGCCAGAACACCGTGTCTTCGCGCTTATGGTATTTCTTGATTAACGACGCAACTTCTGGCAGGCACTTCGTACTGTAAATTTCCTCGTTCACGGCCAGCCCGGAGCAAAAGAAGAGCAACTTTGACATCCCTTTCTCGCTGATTGTCAGCCACAGCCGCACCTTCTTGGGGAACTTGGTCTGTGAATATACTTCACCTCGGTGCTCACTTTCTTCGTAGGGGAGGTAAAATACAAAGTGCCCTACTAATCGTTGTCATCTGGGGTTAGATAGGTCTCGTCGTCCATTACCACTGTCACATCACGATTTGCCAGGGAAATCGACTTGACCATCTTAAACCTCTGTCGCTGCGTCATTGCCTGCAGCTCCGAGACTAGCACCAGTGGACGGGACTGCTGCTTCCTGACATGTATGCCCATGTTTTCCAACAACTTTTTCACTGTTTTACCGCATGCACCAACCTCCCGACCAAGTGCACGCAGCGATTTAGCCACTTTTCCCTCGGTCTTCCTCTTCAGCATCCTTTGAAGCTTCTTGCCGTTCAGGGTCGTTGGCCGTCCAGAACTGGGCTTTCTTCCGATGCTTTGATCGTTGTCCAATTGTGTCAAGATATTGTAGATGCCGAAACGGGCATACCAGGCGTCTACAAAGTGCCGCACGATGTCCGTTTTTGACGTGGCGGGGTACCATTTTTTTTTTTTACCGCAAACGTTATCCTCTTGAAAAAGATGACGTCCGTCACATTTTTCGAATTTCTGCAACAATATCTCTGGATTATAATAAGCGTGAACACGCTTAAAAAGTGACTATATTAGAATGTAATTCGATAATGGGATGTAAATCGACAGTCACGCTTTTTTAACCCTTAACTGTATGAAAAAATGCAGAATTCTGAAGTACAAATAACCGGGAAAAATATTTGAACGAACCGGGAAAAACCGGGAAAAACCCGGGAATTTAATTTCGAGTTTTTTGTGTCACCCTGCTTAACGTTTGATTTCAGTATAATGTGCACTTTCAATGAATATCT
The DNA here is from genome assembly GCF_029784165.1 of Wyeomyia smithii. Taxonomy (NCBI): domain Eukaryota; kingdom Metazoa; phylum Arthropoda; class Insecta; order Diptera; family Culicidae; genus Wyeomyia; species Wyeomyia smithii. The sequence continues at coordinate 177,781,624 of NC_073694.1, forward strand.
TATATTGTGTGTAAGCATTTTAAATTTAATTTTGATGCCATGATGAATTTATGATCGGTAGGCAAAATTTTGCCGGCAGCACTCCCCTGATGGCAATCGAGAATATCGGACAGCAATATCGAGTCGCAATATCGAAACATCGATAATATCAAATGCGCCAATATCGGTCAAAAATATTGATATTGTGACGAGCAAATATCGATAATATCAAATATCGATAAAATATCAACAACCCTAGTTCTTTGTTAAGATATTATAGCGTTTAATACACGTGCGTCTTAATCCACGCTTCTCGTTCTGTCGTGAAGGGTATTTGTTTTTCATTCGTTTGTTTGTTAGGTTGAGAGAAGTGCAAGACTACATTGACTCGTTTGTTGTAATACAGATAAACGACGGTCTGCTGTTATTTGAGCTGCGGATTCAGGCTAAAAAAAACATTTCATGACGAATATTCTGAGTTACTGTGTCGTAAACCATTAGCTTGCGATAGTCTTGTACTTTTCATCACATTGAATTTCAATCCCTCAACTAGTCCATATCTACGGGGAAACTACTGGGTATAAATTTGCTTTCACTTTGGGAACCGCTCACTGACTGGCTGGAATTGAAAACTCCGAGTGCGCTCAAATTATTATCAGGCTTACTATTTTGATTTTGGCAGTGTTGCTGAACAACATGTTTTGATGTTTTGATTCATAGTTTCTTTTATGATTTCACCTGTTATATTCTTAAATATTCCAGTGAACATTCAAAATAAAGTATAAAGCGTTCAAATACGGGCATAGTAAAAGATCCCATTCGGATCTTCACTTATACCATTTTAAAATTTAGGTATCTAACTTCCGGATAGACGTAGTCCTACGTCAAAACTGGACCCTCATGCAAGACGGTGTCCCGGCTCAAAACTGGTGCAAGACCAACTTTCCCTCTGTCATCATCAAGGAAGAGTGGCCTCCAAACTCGCCAGATCTCAACGTGATGGACTTCTTGTTAGGGGAATGTTAGAGGCAAAGGCCTGCTCACGAAAACACACAAGTTTGGACGAGTTGAAGAACGCGACCGTTCTAGTCATCCGCTAATCAATGATCGTGCCCCAACTCCGAGAGTTTTTTCTGCAACATCAATATTTACGCCACACACCATTTGGAATCAGTCATTCCCGGGATGCACGCCTGCAAGCCTTATGGAAGACCCTAATCCCCTCGGCACAGTCGAGTTATTTCTGCCAGCGACCTACAGCCATCCCGGTCCTGTGCTCGAGAACGGAGAAGATGTCTTCCAAACCGTCAATGCAGGCAAGTACGCATTAACTATGAACCAACGTCTGTTGCGGCAAAAAAATCTCCTGGTCACTTTATATCTGTGTACTACCAGAATGTGAGAGGTTTGCGCACCAAGATCGCTCAACTGCGGTTACTGTTAAGTAGCAGCGATTACGACGTGATTGTTCTCACGGAAACGTGGCTCAACGCCGTTATCGACAGTGCAGAAATATCGTCCAATTATACTCTCTTTTGCTGTGATCGCAACGAAGCGACTAGTGTTCACTCTCGAGGGGGCGGCGTGCTGATAGCCGTCAAAAGTAACCTTAGTTGCAGCTCCGTGTCATTGAGTGACTGTAACCAGCTCGAGCAAGTAGCAGTTCGCATTACCTTGCAGCATCGATCGCTTTACGTGGCAGCCATTTACCTTCCGCCCAACACTGCTCAAGAACTATATTCGGCACACGCAAGTGCTATGCAAACAATTTTGGATCGCTCGTCGTATGCTGACATCGTTCTTTCTATTGGAGACTTCAACCTTCCCGCCCTATGTTGGCAATTTGACGATGAAATCAACGGATATGTTCCTTCTAATGCATCTTCCGATCAGGAGTGCAATCTCACGGAAACTCTCTCCGCAACCGGTCTGAGGCAGGTTAATCATTTTCTTAATTCAAACGGCAGACTCCTGGATCTCGCCTTCGTCAACCAGCCAGATCATCTCGACCTCGTTTTGTCTCCGATTCCGTTGCTTTCGGTTGACACTCATCACGCACCATTCATTTAATTGATTGACGAGGGTAATGCTGCAGCCATCTCTTTAGACGATGAGGACGATTGCCTGATGTACGACTATAGGACATGTGACTTTGAGTCAATAAACGAAGCACTTACAGACATCAACTGGGAGACTGCCCTGGGTATTGGCTCTGTCGATGACTTGCTTCGAAGATTTTATAGTGAACTTCAGAGGATTCTTAGAGGTATTGTGGCAAAGAAAAGACGAACATTCAGCACTAATTAAAAAAATCCATGGTGGACTAACGAGCTGCGCAATCTTCGTAATATTCTCAGGAAGACCCGGAAACGCTTTTCTCTCTCCCAAAATCAGACCGAGATCGCATCAATCTGTATGAAGTAGAGGCGGCATACAAAGCTCTGCTAACATCTACCTACGTTGACTACATCGCCATAATCCAGTTGAGCATTAAGCAAAATCCCAAACGATTTTGGGACTTCATCAAACAGCAAAATTCCAACAACCGTATTCCGAATATTATGAATCTCGACGGTGTGGAAGCTCGGACTAGCAGTACAATTGCCAATCTCTTCGCGACCTTTTTCGAAAACGTGTTCAGCAAAGTGTCACCAGTTCAAAACTATAATGCATTCGCTCACGTACCTGTGTATGACCTGAATCTGCCCACCATCCAGTTTTCCACGAACGACGTACGAAAGTCTCTGGAAGATTTAGATGTCAATGAAGGACCAGGCGTCGACGAGATACCCCCACTACTACTGAAAAACTGTTCACGCAAAAGTTGGATGGTGCGAAACCAGTACAAAATTGTGCGTTTTTAGCGCAATTGTTGATGTAATTCGGAGCCAGTACAATGATTGCGTGTTGGGCATCACGCAATTAATGCTCTAGCGTTTCTCCAATGTATTTGGCAGCTCCAAACTACTACACCCAAACAGTTTCAACTGGTATCAAGCAGCATTGCAAAGCGAGCGAGAAGCAAAACCATTCTCCTCCTTTCTGCTTGAGGACTAGATATATGCTACGCTTTTCAAGTCTTTTGCACACACGCTTTCGAGATACTTTTTCTTCTTCATGCATTCCTCTGAATAGCAGCAAGCAAGCACCAACAGTATGAGTGAGACTAACAACAAATATCTTAAAATAACAATATAGTTCACTCTCTAATTTCCCATATATTTCCGTAAAGACAGACAGGGAACACCCCCTCTTGTGGTGAAAAAGGTAACTAAACTCATTGCACAGTGGTACAGTAAGGCAATTTATGCGGACATAAGCTTTTCGTTGCGATTTTGGTTTGCGATTTAAAGCCATACTTTTTGTAAAAAGTTGTTTCTTATACATAGTCCTCTATTTATGTGCGAATGAAAATTAGGGTGGTCCTAAAATCAACGAAATAAAAACAAACTAACTTGGTTTTATTTGCATAAATAATTGTAAACCAACTAACTCTAAGCCTTTTCGCTCTATTTTTCAATTCAAATTTAAAAGCAAAGTTTTCTTCGGTAACTTTAATCAAAAATACGCCAATTTTGACGAAAAAACATTGTCGATATATTGTACAGATGGACTCTTCACTATTTCTATTTTAAAAATAGGCCCTTTTAATATATTGATGTTTCCGTTTAGGGCAAATATAAATAATTTTTTTTTTTTATCATATGAAAGAACAAATCTTGTATAAATATTGTGAAGAAATACCGAAATTTGCTTAAAATTAGTTGATCTACAACTGTGCCGATGAATGTATACATTTATTTCTGCAAATAAAAAAGTTAGTATTTTTATTTAGTCGATTTCAGGACCACTCTAATTATCATTTGCACATACAAAATAGACTAAATATAAGAAACAAGGTCTTAGAAAAAATTTTACTCTAAAACCACAAAATCGCATCGAAAAACTCATGTCCGCCTACATTGCCTTACTGTACCACTGTGCATTGTTGTTGAATTTCTGTGAGCGTGTGACCGACATTTTCACACACGAAACTGAATTTTAATTTTTGATTTAGTTGACTCAATTTCATACTTTCCCAGAAAAAAATATGTTGCAGATTTCGTGCGTATATTGTTTGTATGTAAAACTAACGCCATTCCGGGAGTTAAATATTGATAATATAATGTGATGTAGCTTATCGAGGCACTAAGAAGAAATATTCAAATAATCAGGCCATGACGTGTAAATGGTAAACTAATCCCAAGTTGCTATATACGTGGTTCCCTGTGTAACTTCACTAGCTCAGATCAGTGCGTCTTGAACTGTCCTACAGATCAGACGTTTTTTCGGTTGCTTGTGGACTGGTTTTTGACTGCCTATAGCTTCAAAGTTTGTGTTTTGTCAGTGTGTCTTTTAAAGACTACCTGAAAGTTATTTCCCATCAGTCTTTCTCAAGACTACCTACTTTTGAATTTAACATTTGTTTTAACTTTTTTCGTATCACCTGAAATGGCTGGACGGAAAAAGAAACCTCGCATCGCTGCGGGGAGGAAAAGAGAGGCATCTCTTTCTGACACATCGAGTGTCTGTAGTGACAATCCTTTTGATATTTTGCCTGAGCAAGAAGCTGGTGAAATGGAAGTTACCAATAATGAAACTATACAAAATATAAAATCTTTAAAAAAGGAGAAAGTTCCACCTATTGTGGTAACTATTTCTTCTAAATTTAATATATTCAAAAAGGAACTTTCAACGTTTGTTTCTGACGTTAAAGTTACCTATCAAATTGGCCGTAGAGGTGAATGCCGCTTATTAGCCGACTCAGTAAAGGGTCGTGATCGTCTTGTTCAGTATTTAACTGACAAGATGTACAAATTTTTTACATATGACACCAAGAACGCCAAGCCGTTCAAGGTTGTCTTGAAAGGTCTCACCAACGATCAAACCGTTGATGAGATCAAACTTACTTTAACAGAATTACTTGGCATAGCCCCTACCCAAGTAATTCTAATGAAACAAAAATCACGAGGCGAAAACAGTCAGAGAACTGGAATTTCCCTTGTTAATTATTTAATTCATTTTAACCGCAATGAGGTTAACAACTTAAAATTTTTTGAAAAAGCACATGCTTTGTATAATGTGCGTGTAAAGTGGGAAATTTATAGGAAGTATGGCGGAGGTGAAAAGCATATCACCCAATGCCGTACTTGCCAACGTTATGGCCATGGTTCCAAATTCTGTAACATGGACCAAAAATGTCTTAATTGTGGAGACTCTTCTCACAAAAAGGACACATGTCCTGTGAAAGAGAGTAAAAATTTTCGCTGTGCGAATTGTAACGGCAACCATATGTCAAATTTTTATCAATGCCCAGTCCGTTTAGCAATTGTTAAGGCAAGGCAAGGTAAACAAAATTCAATTTCTCAATTAAAACCAACTTCTAAACAAAATTCTCCAAGCGTACCAGTGACGCATAGTTTACCTACTCCTTTGCATACCCGTTTAACTTATGCACAGGTTACAGGTAGTTCGAACATTATACCGCCTACTGTTGGTAGTTCGAAAATGACCGTTAATATGGGTAAGCAAAACACGCTAGAAAATAATTGTACACCTATTACTCCAGCTAATATTGCTGCCGAAAATATTTTTTCTAATGTCAACTGCCTGGGGCCTATTACGGCAGGTAAACTTTCTTTTTTGCAACAGGCAATGTTCGATCTTATGAACGCCATGTTGCAGGCAAAATCAATGTTTGAAGCCATTCAAATAGGCACAAATTTTACTATTAAAATTGTTTCTAATTTAAAATTTAGCAATGATTTTAAATAAAACAATTAAAATATTAAATTGGAATGCTCGCTCATTGAAGGCCAATGAGAATGAGCTTTTTAACTTTTTAACAGTAAATAATGTGTATATTGCAATTATTACTGAAACATTTTTGAAACCTAACATAAAATTAAAATATGATCCCAATTACGTGGTTCATAGATATGATAGGATTCAGGGTTCCGGCGGTGGAGTTGCAATTGTTATTCATCGCCGAATCAAACATCGTGCTCTTCCCCATCTTGAGACGAAAGTTATTGAAACTTTGGGAATTGAAGTTCAAACTGAACTTGGGATTTTATTTATTGCCGCAGCATATTTACCATTTCAATGCACACGCGAGCTCAAAAATTATTTTAAAGGTGATTTACAAAAACTCACCAGAAATCGTTCGAAATTTTTCATAATCGGCGATTTTAACGCTAAACATCGTTCATGGAATAATTCTCAAAGTAATTCCAATGGCAAAATTTTATTCAATGATTGTTCTTCAGGATACTATTCTATTTTGTCTCCGAATAGTCCTACATGCTTTTCTTCTGTAAGAAACCCTTCAACAATTGATTTGGTGCTGACAGATCAAAGTCATGTATGTAGTGATTTGATCACACATGCTGACTTTGATTCTGACCATCTTCCAATAACTTTTTCTTTATCACATGAATCAGTTTTAAGCCCTATGAGCTCTGTTTTTAATTATAACAAAGCTTATTGGGAAAGATACAAAAATTATATTGAGAGAAATTTCAATAATGAGCTTGATTTGCAAAACGAAGTGAATATTGATTCCGCTTTGGAAGCATTAAAATGTGCAATTGTTGATGCCAGGAATTATTCTGTTCCAAAGGCTCAAGTGAAATTTGATTCACCAATAATTGACGAAAATCTTCAACTTCTAATTCGTTTGAAAAATGTCCGCAGACGTCAATATCAACGTTCTCGAGACCCTGTTTTTAAAACTATTTATAAAGATTTACAGAAAGAGATTAAACATAGATTTACTCTTCTGAGAAATCAAAATTTTGAGACTAAAGTTGAAAAATTGAAACCATATTCAAAACCATTTTGGAAGCTGTCGAAGATTCTTAAGAAACCTTCAAAGCCTATTCCAGTTTTAAAAGATGGTGAACGTTTTCTTGTATCAAATGAACAAAAGGCTCAAAGACTTGCTCAGCAGTTTGAGAGTGTTCATAACTCAAATTTGAATTTTGTGAGTCCAATTGAAAATGAAGTCACACGTCAATTTGATTTAATTTCTTCCCAGAATTTTTCACCTGCAGAAATAATTGAAACTAACTTGAATGAGATTAAATCAATTATTAAAAATTTCAAAAATATGAAAGCACCTGGTGACGATGGAATCTTTAATATATTAATCAAACATCTCCCTGAGAGCACAATGGAATTTTTAGTGAAAATTTTCAATTGCTGCTTCAAAATTGCATATTTTCCCAAATTATGGAAAAATGCAAAAATTACTCCCATTTTAAAACCGGATAAGAACCCAGCTGAAGTTTCAAGTTATCGACCAATCAGTTTGCTTTCTTCAATAAGTAAACTGTTTGAGAGAATTATTCTTAACAGAATGATGTCACACATCAACGAAAATTCAATTTTTGCAAATGAACAGTTTGGATTTCGCCATGGGCATTCCACAACTCATCAATTGCTCAGAGTTACTAATATGATACGAGCGAACAAATCTGAAGGTTATTCCACTGGAGCTGCTCTTTTAGACATAGAAAAAGCATTCGACAGTGTCTGGCATAAAGGTTTGATTGCGAAATTGCAAACTTTTAATTTTCCAATTTTCCTAATTAAAATTTTAAAAAATTATCTTACTGATCGAACTCTGCAGGTTGTCTATCAGAATTCAAAATCTGATAGATTTCCTGTCAGAGCAGGTGTACCTCAAGGTTCAGTCTTGGGTCCAGTCCTGTACAACATATTCACTTCAGATCTTCCTGATTTGCCTCCAGGATGCACAAAGTCATTGTTCTGCGATGACACAAGCATTTCCGTGAAAGGAAAAAGTCTTCGTGTCATATGCAGTCGATTGCAGAAAAGTTTAGATATTTTTTCTTCCTACTTGCAAAAGTGGAAAATCTCTCCCAATGCTTCTAAAACTCAAATGATAATTTTTCCGCATAAACCTAGGGCTTCTTTCCTCAAGCCAAACAATAATCACGTTGTCAAGATGAATGGGGTTATTTTAAGTTGGTCCGACAAGGTTAAGTACTTGGGACTAATTTATGATAAAAAACTTATTTTCAAAGAGCACATTGAGAGTATACAAGCCAAGTGCATCAAATATACGAGATGTTTATATCCTCTCATTAACAGGAATTCTAAACTTTGTTTAAAGAACAAACTTTTGATTTACAAACAAATTTTTAGACCAGCAATGCTTTATGCTGTACCGATCTGGTCAAGTTGCTGTTCAACAAGAAAGAAAACGCTCCAAAGGATTCAGAATAAAATTCTGAAAATGATTTTGAAGCGTCCTCCTTGGTTTGGTACACTCGAATTACATAGACTTACTGGTGTTGAACCATTAGAAGCTATGTCAAATAAAATTATTAACAATTTTCGACAAAAATCGTTGCAATCCTCAATTGCTACGATAAGCTCTCTTTATAGCCAATAAGTTAGCAAATAAGTTAGTTGTAAGTTTACTTCCCCTTTTCTGACAAGTAGGTTTAAATCCCTACGAATGATAAGTCCTAATTGCGAAAGCAAACAAATCCTAACAATTAAAATTACAAATTTCTAACAGTGTTGAGAAGTCACCATTTGTGATTGGACACACATACTCATTATTTACTAATATTTATCATAAATACTTAAGCTACTAACAACTCCCCCCTTAAAAAAAAAAAAAAAAAAAAAAAAACTAGCTCAGATCCATCACGGGAAGCAACTACGAAATGTGCGGCCGTCAAGCCCAAGCTCAATGATCAGGCCACGAAGTGTACAATTAAATGAAGGTTTCAATTACTCGTGGAGAAGATAAAAGGAGAAACCGCACAATGGTTGTCAATAGTCGTATATGGTTGTTGTGCAACTTTTAGCTTAGATAACACTTGAATATTCTATCAATTTAACAATTTAAGTATGGATACATATAATGTTGTAATTGGTTTAAAAGCTTTATTATATTATATATAAAAGATGTTCAACAAAACAAACATAATTAGAGATAACAACTGTTATGCAAAAACTATTATTTAATGTTTAGTTTTCTTCGCTTTGAAAGTTTTTTTTTGTTTTTTTTATCCATCCAAATTTTTTGCTTTCGAGTTCTAATCTTCGTATTTATCACTTGCAGCTTTGCTTTAACCAGCATATTTATGTATTTACTAGCTGACCCGGCAAACTTTGTCCCGCCTATTTTTGTGTTTAATTTAATAATTTTCAACATTCCAAATTCATTGATTTCTTGCGATTTGTTTATATCGTTTGAAATTATTGGTCGTAGTATTCGGCTGTTTCCCAGAAGTTGCCATCTCACAATTCAAAATGGTGTCTGAGGTCAATTTTTAGCTCCATGCATTATTCTGGTTAAAGAAACACTCATATTGGGTGGTATTTGGTCACTTTAGGCTATTTTCCAGAAACCGGAAGTCACCACCCTGGATTTTAAAATGGCATTTGGAGACAATTTCTGCCCCCTGAGCGTCATTCTGGTTTAAGAAACACCAATAATAGGTGTTATTTAGTCATTTTCGGCTGTTTTCCAGAAACCGGGAGTCACCATCTTAGAATTCGATGATGATGATGATGATGGTACCACCTCATACCCCTACATCGGTTAGAGCTGGACGATTTATCTATATGAGATATTTTTAAAAACATGCAATGTAACCAGTTGGCAAACAAATAACGGACTGGTTATTAATTTCAGACATAGTAACCCTTCAAATGAATACCAATAATTAAAAAAAAAAAAAATTTGACGGATTTCCAATCCAAGGCTCATCCAGAACGTTTCCAACCCGAAAATTATCTGGACTTGATTAGGAATTGAACCCAATGTTTAAGAGCGTGCACTAATCAGAATTGGTTCTAGATAACGATCTAGAACTACGAGAGAGATCCAATGATACTATAGTTCTCGATAACGAGCTCTACAGATCACAGGCAAACTCAAGCCTTTTCAGTTTTCGCTCCAAACCCTATTTTAAATTGTGAAAACAGATGAATTGTTAAAAAGAGAGTGAAATAATTTAGAAAATATTGGTGTCTGTGGTCGATTCTAGCTCCTGTGTATCATTCTGGTATCGAAGCATCTCACATTGGATGGAAATCGGCCGGTTGAAGAAATACCCATATTGGGTGGTATTTGGTCATTTTCGGCAGTTTCCCATTCACCGGAGGTCGTCATCTTACAATTCATAATGTTGTCTGAGGTCGATTTGTAGCTTCAGTGCATCATAACAATCCCGGAAATACCCATAATCAGTGTTATTTGGTCCTCTGCCACTGTTGTTTAGGAACCGGAAGTCGCCATATTGGATTTCAAAATGGCATTTTGAGACAATTTCTGGCCTCTGAGCATCATTCTGGTCAAAGAAACACCCATATTTGGTTGTTTTTGGGTCATTTTCGGCAGTTTTCCAGTCACCAAAAGTCGCCATTTTACAATTCAAAATGTTGTCTGAGGTCGATTTGTGGCTTCAGTGCATCATAACAATCGCGGAAATACCCATATTTGGTCATTTGCCGCTGATTTTCAGAAACCGGAAGTCGCCATCTTGGATTTCCAACTGGCATTTGGAGACAATTTCTGGCCTCTGAGCGTCATTCTAGTTAAAAAACACTTATATTAGGTGGTATTTGGTCATTTTCGGCAGTTTTCCAGACACCAGAAGTCGCCATTTTACAACTCAAAATATTGTCGGAGGTCGACAAACGTACAAACCGTGGAGCACCACCCATGGATTGCCTCATACATAGGCGAACTTTATTATTATAAAATATTCGGCCGAGTCAACTTCAGAATTAAATGTGCATTTTTTTCAGTGTACCCATTAGCGTAATATTATTGTTAAAAGTTACTCTTTTTCGCATGTCGTGTAGAACAAAATCAGAAGTGGCGCACCTAGCGGTCGAAAAGGTGACTAACGCTTCTGTCATTTTCAATTTGTCTTCATAATTTCACGTAAGTGAACTATATTGGTATTTAAGATATTTGCTAACAACATTGGTATCAAGTATGCGTACAGCACGGGTGACTCGCTCATTTCGTGAAGCAACGAGATATCGCCTTGCGCGTCGCAATCCGAACCGAAAGAGAAGCGAAAGAGCAACCTGCAAATTGACGTGTCTAGTCTTGTCGCACATACATGGGAATTCTACGAGCGAGAGAGAAATTTCTTTCGTCGCTTGAGAAAAAAGCGCGTGCACAGAATGACAAATAATAATCCATGAGTAGCAGTCACTAATACACTCGACATGAGAAATAAAGTGTCGGTATATAATACATATTCTGATTTCATTCTATGTCAATGTATTCGCAGTACAACTGTTGCGTTATGCGTTTCACACATTTATTGTGCGATTTCTGTGCAACATTTGTGCGAATCGGGAAGACACAACGATTGTACAAGACTTCAACTTTTGCGTGTTCTGTTGCTCTCGCGTCACCAATTGGCCTAATTTTCAATAGCTCGCTAAAAGATCGAGTCTTCCCAACGGATTGGAAATCAGTGTACATTATTCCTGTTTATAAGTCTGGAAACCGCAGCTGTGTAACTAACTATCGCGGAATCTCCATACTTTGCTGTCTGAGCAAAGTTTTTGAAAAATTGGTTCACAACGTGCTATACAGTGTTATGTCACCATTCTTATCTGAGTTCCAGAATGGTTTCATGAAACACCGATCAACGACGACGAATCTGATGTGCTACGTAACCACCCTATTCAGAGAACTTGAAGCAAAACGCCAAGTTGACTCTGTGTACATAGACTTTGCGAAGGCCTTCGACACTGTGCCACATGTTTTAATAATTGCTAAGATGAAGCGGATGGGTTTCCCAGAATGGATCATGGAGTGGTTATTCTCATACCTAAGAGTGGAAGAGGTTGTTTATAAGAATCGACCGCAAGGTTAACCTAGAATTACGACAGCCTGTCTTATGTCAATAATTTTTTGCAATAGCTTTGGAAATACACTCGATTAGGGTTAACCATTTTTAAGGTGTGAAGCGATACATTTTTCCGTATATGTTTCATAAATTATTTTTGCTTTAATGGAATGGAATGGGATAACTGGAAAAATAGGTGTGACTAAATTAATTCCAGTTATTTCATCCTACAACGTTAAAAAAAATACATCTCATTCATTCTGGCTCAGAGCGATCATTTGATAAGCTCCACCTTTATTTTTAGTTTTAAAGTTTTTCCTCAGTTTCGTAGCACGGATGCACAAAAATGATTTCTTGTGGACATTCTGTCGAGCCGGACCCATAGCATTCTCATGAAGGCAACAAAATAACATGTATTGTGTCGTGTTGCGCGGCTTGGAAGGAAAAAATGTTTCCTTCCCCGTGTCGCATGGAAGCAGATTGTTGCGTGTTTGATACTGCCGATGGTAGACATTAGTATGAAGGTGGATATTCTGATGCGATGTCAAGCAATAACCGTCTTCTTCAAGACGTTACATCCTTGTTAATGAAGGGTTATGAATTTTCTATAACGGACTCAGCACCGTGAGCGGAACTTGCTGAACTTTTCTGTTCGAAATCGGATTTGTTTCGCAAATACCGCTTGTGATGCACAGTATCAATGAAGCGTAATATACATCACACTGCTGCGCAATTGCAGCAGCATCAAACTGCATTCAAAGTTGCAGTTTAGAAATAACCGTTCATTATGCTCTTCCGAATACATTTAGTAGCCTTGAAAAAGGCTGGTTGCTGCAGTTGCAAATTTCATTTAGTTATCGCATAAATGGTTCATGGTCTAGATAGCGCGCGATATCCGCTCTGACATAGATTTTTAGCACGTTGTGGAATGGGATAACTGGAAAAATAGTTGTGACTAAAGTCGCAACCAACGTCCGTGTGGTATCGGCACAATCATGGAATAAATTATACATAAAACACAAAGCTCGCTTTCTTAGTGAACTAGGTATATTCTGTCGACCTTGTTAGGGAAAGAAGCATTGTGCGACCAATCAGAGGTCGACATTTGCGTTTCGACAAGGCTTGAAAATTATCAATAGTACAATCGTTCGAACAATCAGATTACAACTTTCTGCATTTGGACGGGTGCTTGGTTGATTTTCCAATCGATTACTGCAAAAATGACGATAATCGGTCGGAAACTGACTGAGCTTAAAACGGTTGAAAATGGACAATTTTTGTGACGCTCTCGATGTTTTTGGTTTTTGAAATTGGATCCCTGTAATGAAATTGGTCCCCTGTATATGTTGCCGTAAGACGTAATTCTACGTCAAAAATGAGCAATTATTTTGTTAGTTAGGTTTGTGAGCCTGCGTCTAAATATCACTGTGATAATACAATCATGGAACATTCTTATTCAATTGTATGACAATACACATGTTCTTTATTGTATTTGATTGCAATATCTCGAAATGTCCTGTTACCTTCAATCACAGATAACAGATATCCAAGCTAGAACAAAAATCTCCAGAAATCGCGTGTGAGATTTCAAATTTCTACTCGTTTGGAATGCTAACGACAACTTTCTGCAACTTGCGACTTTAACCACAAAATACAACTGCTCAAAATTTCTTCCTTTAAAAAACGGCAACGCTTCTTATTGCAATAATATCGATAAGAGCTTAAAAACTATCGATTTTATCGAATCATCGATTATCGAAACTATCGATTTTATCGAATCATCACTAAGTGTTCTTAGTGTTATTGCGACATACTAAAAAACCGTTGCGTCTTTCTACACATGAAGCAAAATTAGCTTGGATGTCTGTTATTTGTGCTTTAATGTGCTCACAACATTCTCTCTGCCTTTTACTCCTTCTGAGTTTAGCTACTGCAAATCTATATCATATATTATCATTGGACTAAAACTAGTTGGAAGAATTATTACCAGGCCTTAGACGCGCCTTTGCTTTTGCACTTGGTTATATGTGACTTTTGACGTAGAATACGTCTTACGGCAACATATACAGGGACTCAACTTCAATACAGGGATCCAATTTCAAAACCGAAAACATCGAGAGCGTCACGAAAATTGTCCAATTTCAAACGTTTTAAACTCAGTCAGTTTTCAACCGGTTTATGTCATTTTTGCAGCAATCGATTGAAAAGTCATTTGAGCACCCGTCCAAATGCAGATAAATGTAATCTGATTGTTCGAACTATTGTACTATTGAAAATTGTTGAACATTGTCGAAATGCAAATGTCGACCTTTGATTGGTCGCTTGCTGCCTTTCCCTAAAAAGGACGACAGAAGGGAGTACCTAGTTAGCCGCAAATGCACTCTTTGGGCTATATAAGAGACTGTTTCTCCTCAAGCATATCAGTTTACTAGCAGTAGGCAGCAGCAGCGGACATCAACACCGATGGCAGTAGGCGAAGGCAGCGTGGTTCAACCACCGCCGCTGGTTGGCTGCAGTTCCTACCTCTTTCAGTTCGGCTTCCCTTCGATCTGAGTTGACCAGCAGTAATCCGATTCAAATACCGTTGGGTGAATACAACCCGAAATTGAAACAGACTCGCACCGCCAGGAGGTGGCGAGCGTGCGTGGCTTGCTATAGAGCGTGCGTGGCTGGCGTGTGCTGCTTGCTATATAGTGTGTGGCTAGCGTGCGTGGCTTGCTATTTAGCGTGTGTGGCTTGCTACATAGCGTGTGTGGTTTGCTATATAATGTGTGTGGCTTGCTATATAGCGTGTGTGACTAGCGTGCGGGGTTTGCTATTTAGCGTGTGCATGTCTAGCGTGCCTGTGCCTGCGTCGATAGCGTGTGTGGCTTGCTATATAGGGTATTCCCAAACCGATTCCAAGACATACATTGACATAAGACAGGCTGTCGTATTCTACGTTAACTCTGCGGTCGTGTCTCATAAACAACCTCTTCAACTATATTTTGTGGCTCCATTTCCATTGCGAACCCACCGTGGTTGCAATATGGCCTTGTTATTTTTTGGTCACACAAAAATGGCGTCTTTTTATGGGCCTGATTATTATTCATCGTGTCAGATTTACGAAAAATAACACAAACATCAAACTTCAATAATTTACACAAACTGGGTAACTTCTACTTTATTTCACCAATTTTTGGCTTGCACGAAAAGGATAGATTTTATTCAGTGTCTGATGTCTTATTCAGAAGTAAGTAATCGTGAATATGCTCAAACTAGGGTATCTCCACTTTCAACAAGCATGAGTGATTTCTTACTCAGAATAGAGTAACAAAAATTAGCGTGGGCACTTTTGTGTATCGATTCAAAAAATTGAAATATCGTTTCAAAAGTATCGATATTTATAATGCCGGTACAATATCGCCCATTGCCAGTCATTCTTTAGCGTAATTTGATTGAAAGATGATACCGAAACAAAAAGTAGGAGGGTGGTATTCAAGACACGACCGCATAGTTGACGTAGGACTACAATAGTTTTATATTTCCTTTTGAACCTCTGTTTGATTTGAGCTCGTTCTATATGTGCCAGAAACGAGCGACTATGTTCAATCACATTTTTCTAATTTTCTTGATTTTTTTAACCAATTTTAGCTTAACATGCTCCAAAAGAAAGGTATTTTGGTTCTTTTTGTTGCCGAAGCAGATGGAATCGTTAAAACGGTTCCTGAGAAATAACCGGAACATGATCCGGTAATATAATGATTATGATCAAAGCAGCCTCTAATTACTCGAATGGTAATATCAGCATCTAGGTCGTCAGTAGGGTTTGCAATATTCCCGGGACTGGATTTCCCGGGAAACGGGAATGAAAAATCTCTTCTCCCGGGAATTCCCGGGAACCGGGAATGGAAAAAAATTCTTAACAAAAATGAGATTTCAAACAAAGTTTATTAATAAAATGTATCAAACAATCGTTTACAATTTCATTATCAATTCGCATGAAACACGGATTAAAAAACAAAACTTATTCAATTTTACTCCAGAAATTCATGATCGATTTTTGTAGCAAATGTTAGCAGAAGAGTAGGTTTAAAGGCACGGTGCTCCCACAGACCGTTATTATAAAAAAAAATGCACCAAAGAATCTGAGTACACCATTCGAATCGTTATGACGTCCAGAATGTCTGGTCAAAATTTCAAAATCATCGTACGGTACATTTTTGAGTAATGCCCTTTTGAAGTTTGTGAAGTACAAAAAAGTTATATAAAAACGACGAAATAATTATTGTAAAGAACGTTTTTCAACCACCATTTTATGAAAAAACTTCCAAAATAATTTCTACTCATTCCAAGGGTTATATTTCAACATAATAACAATTGGTGGAAAGATTTATTTGAAAATCCCTATGATTGTCAAAACAATAAATTTTATAAAGCCTTGAGAGAATATTAGTTGAATGAATAAAATCTTAGAACATTTTGCATTGTTTTGACCATTACAGACAAAATTATAGACAAAAACTGATTTTAAGGAGGGGTGTTCCATAAAAAACTCTATTTTGTCGTGTCCAACGTACAGATAGGACATCGCAGTATTCAACAATTGTTTTTCTTTTAAAATTTTCCACAACTTTGATGAAAAAAGCAATCTGATATATTGAAAATTAGAAAAAACATTTATATTATCTCACTGTTAGGTGGATTGATCGAAAAACTAAAAACGCCAAAAGTAAGGCCTTGTTCTATGAAACAATTTTGCTGAAGACATGAAGTACATAAAATCAATTTTTCACAGTCAAATCTAGGACGATCACGATTTTTCGAGTTTAGACCACTGTGCACTGTGGGATTTTCAAATAAATCTCTCCACCAATTGTTATTATCTTGAAATATAACCCTTGGAATGAGTAGAAACTATTTTGGAAGTTGTTTCATAAAATGGTGGTTGAAAAACGTGCTTTACAATAATGATTTCGTCGTTTTTATATCACTTTTTTGTACTTTACAACCTTCAAAAGGGTATTACTCAAAAATGTACCGTACGATGATTTTGAAATTTTGACCAGACATTCTGAACGTCATAACGAGTCGAACGGTGTACTCAGATTCTTTGGGGCATTTTTTTTATAATAACGGTCTGTGGGAGCACCGTGAGGGTTTTTATGCCGTCGAATAATCGCCTCAGATCCGCTGAAAATTTTTCGTTAAGCCCAAATAATGTAATTCCTATCTATAAAACTTTGCTTAAGATCGCTGAATCATCGCTGGTGTCTGATTTTTAGAATACTTCTAAAACACCGATTCCAGCTCTTGCTACATTTCGTTAGAAACCTAAGAGTCCAATACTTTTAGTTTGTTGAAGATAAAGCTTAGTGTTTGGCAGGCAGGATTTAGAGCATTTGAATACCTACGTAATTAATGTGAAATCGCGGCCACAATCCAAGTTACACTGACTGAGTTTTATTAATTTATTTATTTCTGGTCGCATTAATTCACGGGTTTCAATATTTTTTATCAATTTACAGGCTTCGAAATTTTTTGTCAATAAACAAAGTAAAAATCAAGCAACTATCCGCTTAGTAGTAAACTCATTAGCAAAAAAAGACATTAGACGAAGAAAATATTTCTCAATTGTTCGTTTACTGAATATATATAGCATATATTTTTGTCAAAAAATTTAAGCAAATAATTTGATATTACACGGCAAGCAAATATTGATCGTCATTTCAAGCAAATATTTGCTTCGTATAATGCACACTTTGAAGCTGCTTTACATTTCTAAGACGTAAGTTTCGTGTTTTGATACGATATTTAGTTTTATTGCAATATTGTATGGAAAATTTTCCGAGGAGCTCGGGAATCCCGGGAATCAATATTCCTATTCCCGGGATCTGGGAATCCCGGGAAAAGGCAATTCTCGGGAAATCGTTCCCGGGATTGCAAACCCTAGTCGTCAGCCTATTTTCATTAAGCGACACCTCAAACGACTTGGAACTCGAACTAGTTTATTGGTGGCCATATCTTCTGCTGATGTCGTCTTTGGCCGTTTAAAAAGTAAAAAAAAGTCATGAAAAGAGAACCGTTCATTTTTGGCATGGTTCTATTTTGGCAACAGAAAAAAATTTGGCGTGTTTCCAAAATCGAACAGGGTCTGTATTTTTATTATTAATTTTCAGTACTCTATTTTGAAAAGAAAAAATCTCTTTAATATTGAAGAATACCTTTCATTATAATACATATAGAATTTTATATACATGTTTACATTCAGTTCAGGTCATTTTAAACAGTTTATCAGTAAACAGAATCAGAAAAAATGAATCAGTTTCAAGATACCAAAAAAAAACAACGAAGATGCCATATTTGAAAGTCGTATGTCTGTTATCTTCAAAAAGAAACGGGCTAGAATGATAAACAACATTAGCCTCAGCAATTAATGTTCGCATAGTGTTGTTCAATTACAAGTAAGGTTATGAAAAGTAATATTATCTTGAAGATGTTCATGTAAAAAATGGTTCAATTGAAAAATAGAAGTACAAATGTAGGCACTCTAATATCAATGATGAAGATGAAATGAGTTTGGTTTTCCTCTATACCGCAGGATGCAAATAGGATTGTCATATTGAACTAAATTCATTTAGCTAGCAAAACATAATCATCAGTACAGCTCGTTTAATTACCTTTTGAAAGATCTGTACGGAGCATTTTGGTTCTCTATTGTCTTTCAAATACTCTATAATTAGTTATTTTAATAAATCTGAGAAAAACAGAGTGTAGAGTTCAAATCTAAACAACGTATTTTATCTGTACAATGCACCGAATTTACATACTCTGCTATCTACCTCTACCGACACGTACAGAATTTTGCTGTCTCCGGTAGCGCAGCGTATTTTGCGGCACCCGAATAATCATATTGAATACTGATATTTGCTACTATACGAAACAAGAAGCTGAAGAAGACAATTCAAACGGCAATTCGATTGTGGTCCTGATCGCAAAACGACACCTACGTGTTAACCCAACACCACAGAACGGAAGGTCATCTGTGATTCGAAAACTGCTGAGTGCTCAGTGAATTTTGCAGCGCTCCCTTGTGGTGGAAAGAACGCTTTTTACACGGAAAATAAATAGAATTTATACTTCTTTTATTGAAATCTGTCCTACACACTGGTATAAATCTGCCATGCGAAAACACTACAGGTGCACTCTTTTAATGCGGTTATATGTTTATTCTATATTATTACTTTGAAATTCTCTCAAGTTTCCCAGCAATAATGGTTATCACAAGCATTTGAAAGATGTTTTATATTACACTTTTGACGTATGAGTACGAATAATATAATCGATCTAGAAATTTGCAAATTTTTACTACTGAAAGGTACGGGGATGAAAGGAATATTTAAATTGCGTCCGTCACGAAAAGTGATTAGGATTCGAAAGGTTATAGAATCTGCGATCTCGAACCGTCCCAGATGGTCTCGAGGTACGATGCTAGCCTACCAAGCAAGTTGTCGTAGGTTCGAGTCTCGGCTCGGAAGAGACTGTTAGTGTCAGACTGACACTGTCAGTAGGATCGTAGTGCTAGCCCCGCAATTGTCATGTACACTCAAACAGTTGGATGCGAAGTCGGTGTATAACAGAATGTCGAGTTCCGATTTAGAATGTAGTAGCAAGGCTTTGCTTTGCTTTAGAATCTGCGATTTACATAGTATCGCTGCACCAGAGAGATTGCATATCCTATTTGCTAAATCCTTTGTACTACCATTGAAAAGAAGATATTGGTTACATCCACATAATGTGAAATATCATTCTAAGACTTATTTCAATTTAATATAAAAGTGTTCTAAATTAGTTTCGCTTCGACGCATATTGATTTTGTGGAATAGAACTCTGTGTGAAGAAGACCTGCTTTTTCGTGTGCATTTTTCGAAATAAGACCAGTAAAACAGGAGGTGTGAAACGACCTGCTCTCCTGCACTCCTGCTCAACATGTCGACGGGCTTTGGCAAAATGTATAACTGTGTTATTTAGGCCGAAGAGCAAGACTTCACATAGTGGTGTGCGAAACGGCTTTTTTGCAAAAGCGGCTCTGAACCGCTCACTCACCGTTCCGAACAGACTCATATGAACGGCTCATAGTTCACAATGATTCACAAGCGTTGAAAGTTCGTATTTTCTCGGTAAACTTCGGGTGTGCGCGAATCCATCAGTTTTGGTGCGCTCAAAAAACCGTAGCTCTTTTTCGTGAGCCGTTCATTCTTTCGCTCTTTTCTAAGAACCGGTTCATTCACACATTCAAATAAAATTATGATTTTTAAAAATTTTCTATCGTTATCCATCGGTTTTAAAATTCCGATTTAAAACAGTTCAAAATCTGCTCGAAATCGCTACAATAACAGTTCGCCCATGTACCAACTGTTATTTATACGATTTAGTGCGATTTCAATTCTTCATTGAAAAAATGAAGGACAATGATATAAAATCACGTTTGTTCTGAAAATTACACTCTTTTAGCTGATATATGAATCCCAGAAATCCGTGAATAGTTAATATCGAAATATCGTTCGTAAAATTAATATTATCCGTTGCTCCAGAAGCTTGTCCAAGTTTATCTAATCTCATCCTCCTTATTTTTATTCCATCGGATGCATCTAGCATCAATGAGTCCAAAACCGATATACCTTCGGAGTTTGGATCTCGGGTGATCGATAAAACATGTGATATAATGAAATAACATGATGAAACCTGTTTAGAAATTTCATGGTCGACTAAGGTATTGATTCAATATTATAAAATATCTAGATATTTGCCTAACAAAGTTTATCTGTACAACACATAGTAGCACTTCCTTTAAACAAAAACAAAAAAACACCATGTTTGATTTATGACAACGATAAAGTTTCAAACTAATTTTTATAAATAACTGGCGCTAACACATGATACAATCGTAAGAAGATTGCAAATGAATATCGAGTTCTTCTGCACTGACAGATGACGAGTGACCAGCGCTCTATTCATACTTTGCTCGGTGCAGTGCTGTTGCCTGTACCAGCATGTTTTCCTTCAAGACATCAGTTTTAATAACATTCTAACAGCAGAACGGCTCATAGAAGCAAACGTTAGTTGACCTATTGGGACGGGAAGATTCTTACAATTTTTTTTGCCACTGCTATAGAGGATATCACAGCAGGCAGTTGGTGTCTACTCATGAAGTCTGTGCCAGGCGTGCTTGCATGTGATTGGTTCATTGTTCGTGAAAATTCGACCTTGAAACTTCTATGAAATTTTCACTGTTCAACAATGCAGTGATAACGATAAATGAAGAATCAAAAAATTGTCCATCATTTTATCAATCCAACGTTACACCTTGGTTTTAGTTTCCGCAGAAAGTATCTCGATATAGTGCGGTTAGACGTAGTCCTATGTCAAAAGCATCAAATGTAAGTATTTTTCAACAATTATAAATATTTACAATATTTTAATTTTTATTATTTATTTACAGCTCTGCAAACGCTTTTTCAAAAGGAACAGGCCTAACCTGTTCGTTGCTGATGTAAAGGTAAGTTACATATATGTTTTTTATTTTATTGCAAATTAACTTTTTTTTTTCTTTTTTCAGTTTTGCGCTGGGTTCGGGGCAAAACTAAAATAAGAACATTCGTATGCCCAACGTCGGGCTCCCCCGGTTGGGTATACGGATGTCCAGCCCGGCCCCAGCCACCGGCCTGAATCTATTGAAGAGCAGCCCGGCCCCAGCCACCGACCGTCTAGGCAGCACAATGAGCAGCTCCAGCTTCAGCTGTTACAAACGCAGTTGGAGCTGATAAAGCAGTTTTTGGAGGCTAAGGCCAAGCCAGCTTCAGAAGCAGAAACCGAGAAAGAGAAAGAAGCAAATAATTCTTTCTGAATTACTAGGTCTATAATTCTGTCGACCGTGCTCGGGAAAGCAATCATATAACGATCTAACAGATCAGCAGAAATTTGCTTTTCAACATTCTCTTATATTGTAACTGGTCTGCCTGCCGGGTTGCTAAGTGGGTGGCTTAAGCGCTACTCTCATGCGAGAGACCACCCATCACGATTAACGATTGCCCGACCTGAGACCTTTGGGGAGGGAGAGGAAGCAGGTTGGCAGACTCCAAACTCTCACTGTACTCCGCATACACCTGCGTCGGAAAACCTGACCGACGCGACGACTTCGGCGTCTTAACACACGGTTTCTGATCTTACAGATACTACACAAGGGGGTTTTCTCATCCCAAGCAAAGCTTCAACTTCCCACTCGACTGCCTATCAGCGAATTGGGAGAAAGTAAACGAACCGAACAGCATGAAAAACCTAACAGAGAACTGTGATAAAGCGCATCAAAACATCTCAATTGCGCTAAATGTTAACTTTTATCCTATTTGCTTTTTAAACCATGATTTGACATTTATAAGTTTCTGTCTTCACATGACCATTTCTCTGTTCTCTTTCCTCTTTATCGTTTCATTCTAGCTAGGTCCTATCACGTGCCCCGTGCAGTTTAAATTTCACCCACGATTGGTGGGATGGAGTAAGCAGTTGGCAAATTCGTTTGCTTTTCAACCGCGTTTAAATACGGAGGCATTTAGTATCGCATGCGCATGGATAAATCAAAGAAAGCTTTCTACTCGCTCAATACCCGGGGTTTGCTTGAAAATGTTTTCTGAGGGCCGCATCGCCGCTCGCTGCGTCCTGTCCGTTGCTGTTACTGGCGTCGATTAGTCCGTTCCGCCCAAGCGGATCCCCTTTCCTCTGCTGCTCGTCGATCGTGTATTCAATCTACTTCTTCACGGTTGTCGATGGCTGCAGTTGCCCTGCATCGATATTGAGTTGCCCTGAGCACACATTGTGCAAGGAAACCTGAAAAGCTCTGTTCGAGAGATAGCTTTTGATGATCTTGATCAAATATATCGGAATATTGTGTCGATGCAGCTTGTACACCAGGCCATCATGCCAAAAAGCCTTTTCAATGTCCAAAAGCGCCATTGCTGTCGTCTTGGACACCGACTTGTTCCGCTGGATGATGATCGTAACTCGATTGAGCTGATGGATGGTGGACCTGCCCTTGCGGAAACCAAACTGTTCCTCAGGGAGGACACCATTCTCATCGGTGAATATAAGCAGACGGCTCTGGATCGACTTTTCAAACAGCTTGGAGAGGACAGAGAGTAAGCTGATTGGGAGATAGCTCTTAGGAATAGAAAACTACAAAAGTAAAAGAGCCGTGGCTCAAGTGCTTGAACTCGAGGTTAAATGTGTTATCAAAGCCGGGGGCCTCCATATTCCTAGATCCCCTCGCTAGACCGATGAGCTCATCCGCCGTCACTCGTACTTCCTCTGGGACCAAACTGTTCGAATTGTCGACCATGGCATCTCCCTCAGAAACAGCCAGCTCGAAAGGGCTGACGATGTTTCGGCCCAAATTGTGTGACGGCACGAACTGCTGCCCAATTTACCCTCCCCGGAGGGAACAAGTGGAGATCTTGAATGCGTTCCTGGATAACCTTGGTCAGTCGGGTTCTTGGATCGGTCACCAGTCCGTTGGTACTGGCGCAACCTTATGATGTGTTTAGTGGTGTTGTCGATATGGAGGGCGGTACTCACCTGAGTACGGGGACCGCCGAGTCACGTGCGACGGCAATCGCACGCTGGAGGGTGTCCAACGCCTGGTCGATCTCCGCTGGAGTGTTTAAGGGATGGTCGATGTTGGTGTTCTCGTCGACGATGCGCTGAAACCGGACCCAGTCGGCGCGATGGTAGTCTCGCCTAGGATGATTGGCCACCGTCTCTGCAGTGACACCTAAGGTTAGCACCATCGGATAGTGGTCCGACGAAAGCTCCCTGAACACCACTGAAACCTCGAAGATGGCCATGTTGGACAGAAAGATGTCCAGGACAGAGTGAACCCCGGACCTGGAGATTCTGGAAGGGCACTCCGGAGCAAAGATGTTTAAGTGCCCGGTCTTAAGGTCTTCCACCAGGATGATGCCATTCCAGTTTTGTCTTCAGTTGCCCCACACCTCTAGCAATGATGTACTTCGCCCGCCGCCGAGTCAGCTTGGCCAAATCGTTAGCAGTACCGTCTCGGGTGGTGGTTTGCTTGGAACAGTACGCTGCGATGATGATGATTGGGCCGAGCGAGGTTTCGACTTCGACCCCGATGGCTTCAGTAGTACCAGCAAACGTCCCAGAAGTAACGCCAGCGTATGACAATCCGGGAGTCGAGGTCCTTGGTTTGAGAGAGCAGCAGCGGTGGTGAGACGGGGCTGCGCAGAAAATTTCACAGCAGGGGTGCTACGATTCGGTTGGATGCTATTCGGGAGCGGAAGCGGTTCCAACTCGGGGACCACATGTCTGATCCGGATCGGTGGAAATTGATACTGGAGCCGGGGGAGGCTTTTGATGACGTCCGTTCCAGTTGGCTGTTGACGCTGCCTTGTCACAGCGCGGAATCATTTTGCAGTTTCGTGTACTGGACGATGGTATGCACCGAAAGTCGAACTGCTCTTAGTAAAGTGTACTAAGAACAGCTCATCACGGTAGGGGTCGTCCTCAACGGTTTGGGATCGGAAAAACCGCTTCCACTCTAAAGCCAACCTGCTCAAGCTCGGCTTTCACTGTCGATGCGGCCAAAGCTGGCCAACCTCACTTTCAGTGGCTTCGTTGCTGGGTTGTCGTGCGTGTAGCAAGGCACCTGGTGCGTGGCTAGTAGATCGCTCACTCTATTGTACTCCTCCATGTTGGAGCACAGGATTTTGGTACCTTTGCTCGCTCTTTTTTAGCGATGGGCTCGCTATTACCATTTTCTACCGGCAGCAGTGCAAAATTGTTATTTTGCAGCAGCCGATTCGATTCTGGGTCCGACGAACCGGGGGACAAGAGCTGCTTGCGTTTGTGTTTCGAACCAGTGGATGTTGTTGCAGCAGATAAATTTTGGCTGTCCATTGTCTTCTTCTTCTTCTTCACTTGATGAAAACCATCGGTCGACTACTCCAAGGTAGTCGACGGGAAATCTAACGCGAAAAGAAACTTGCAAAACAGAATACGGAGAACGAAA
This sequence comes from Wyeomyia smithii, assembly GCF_029784165.1. Taxonomy (NCBI): domain Eukaryota; kingdom Metazoa; phylum Arthropoda; class Insecta; order Diptera; family Culicidae; genus Wyeomyia; species Wyeomyia smithii. Next base: position 177,806,563 of record NC_073694.1, read on the forward strand.
ATACTAAGCAGTGCAAAAATATAACGACTATACTGCTCAACACGCCAGCAGAGAATGAGCTTGCTTGAGGAGAAGCAGTCTCTTATATAGCCCAAAGAGTGCATTCCCGGCTAACTAGGTACTCCATTCTATCGTCCTTTTTAGGGAAAGGCAGCGAGCGACCAATCAATACTCGACATTTACGTTTCGACAAGTTTTAACAATTTTCAATAGTACAATAATTCGCAAAATCAGATTACAATTTTTTGCATTTGGATGGGTGCTTAGATGATTCTCCAATCGATTGCTGCAGAAATGACGGAAATCGGTTGAAAACTGACTGAGTTTAAAACATTTGAAATTGGACAGTTTTCGTGACGCACTCGATGTTTCCGGTTTGCGAAATTGGATCCCTGTATTGAAGTTGGACCCCTGTACATGTTGCCCTAAGACGTATTCTACGTCAAAATGTAACGCAATAACATTTAGTCGAAAAATTGCAATACCACATATGCATGATTGTCAGGGACCTAGGAGTGGTCCTAGACACCAAGCTAACTTTTGCAGAACACTATAACTCCGTCATAAGTAAAGCAAATAGAGTGCTGGGCTTTATGAGCCGTTTAACCACAAACTCAAATCATCTAGTTAAGGGGCATTTTCTTCTGCCGAAGAAAAAAATCTACAAATGTAGCGCCATATATGCACGCCATCTCTTACGCAACACATTTAGAACTTCGTAATTAGTTGTAATTAGTTTCTCGGAAGTTGAATTTCCAACAGCATCTCAGAATTTAGCTTAGTCAAAGTGTTACGAGGGAATGTAAGCAGTTCTGCTTCATTATTGAAGGCTTTAGCGATAATAGGCTCTATTGAATTGATCCCACTCCAATGCATATACCAATGTTCAAGGCAAAACAATTCTTCAATAGCATTCCGCACTTCGTTCGCATCCTGAAATCGGCAATTTCCTGCCAGAATTACTCCAATTGCGCGACGCTATTCTTTCATTTCGCACCCTGGAATTCATTATCCACTTGGCTTTGAAGAATAGCCTTCTGTGCCGGCTTCCGGAACAAAAACAAAAAATAAAAAAAAACCTAAGCCGCTCTGTCGCATGGTGTCACCGGCATTTTGCTCAGCAATGTTACGTTACGTAGCAACCATCGTTGCCTCCCCTTCACTGGCTTCAAACAGGCAGAACGCGCGATTGCTGCGCTCAATTGACGGCGGTGTCTGCAATGATGAAACCGATCCAAGCAAGCGATCCTCCTCCTAACGGATCATTATCATATAATATTACATTGAGTGACTGTTTTCTGTATTTTTTTTCGCCACTGCCTGAGAAGAGGTTTTTCCTCCCGGAGTCAGGGAACCTCTTTGTAAATATGTATGTCACTTTTTGTCTACTGCTGGAAACCAGGCGGAAAACTATTTTATATGAACTCTACGTACCAGAGCCGTACATACCAAAGTGTGGCGAGAAGAAGCTGAAAACCAATTCCAAACAGACACACACTGAGAGCCGCCGCCGCTGCGCACCCGCCTGAAAGGAACCGCCGTTGTGTCGTTTGATTCTGTCAGGAAACAAACTTCAAATAACAGAATAAATTAAGAGGGAAGTCACCACTTTACAAATATGCTTCCCGAACGCGGGACGCGGTTCAGAGCACCGAGTTTAGAGAGTCTGGTTTGCAGGCAGCATGGATGTGAGAACACTTTTGCTGCTTTCCCGTCCACAGATGCGCTGCGCAAGTAGCAAGCCTCAGTTCGCGGAGGGGACTCTCGGTGGAACGTTACTGACAAACCCTGCTGGTCAGGTGGTTAGCTACGACCCTGCCGGAACCGCGAAACAACACGACAAAAACTGATTCGAACGGAAAAGTACCGCCTGCCACAGTTTTGTGTACACACTATCAACCTAAATATACAAAGTTGCGCTACGGCAGGGTTCAGCCATCAATTTGCTTCATAAGTTCTCCACTGCCTGAAGGGAGAGGAGAGCAGCAGACTAGTAAATAATATCGCAGTAAGCCGAAAAGTTCGCAACGCAAACCGCACCAAATTCTCTCCATCCCAGACCCAGACTGCGAGTGGCTTCTCGGTGAAACCACGCCGCTAGCTTCTATTCCCATCAGGTATACGCGACTGGTTGTGGCCGCTAGAGTGGCGATAAAGGGTAAGTTTTGTCGGAAACTTGTGACAAAGTAAGAACTCGTACCACCGTTCCAGTAGCAAGGATACTTCGCACTGCCGCGAGTGTTTCTCTACGATACCGGGATAAAGTGTACAGCAATTGTAATTATTTTCTCCGAACCCAGTCTCCCACAGTTCGAAGGGGCTCCAGAAACAAAACGCAAATTTCCAACAAGCGGAAAACTTTTCCATCTGTTTGTTCGTTTTTCTTTTTTTGTTTCGAGTGCAACAAATTAATTACATTGTCGTCTATCAGTCTACCGTCGGTCGTCGCCGTGACGTCCTGGGTGAAAAAACATTACGAAGCAGGGGAAAAATTGTTCTTATTTTAATTGCAAAATTTTCCAAACATTTTGCACAATATTGTCTCGACGTAGAGGGCTCTGCGTCTGGGTTACCATGAGTAGAAGAAATTGAGTCATTCGTTTTAGGATTTTTTTCCACAATCGTGAACGTTTGAAGAGAACACATGTAGAACAGGAAACAATTAGGTATAAGTAATTTGTATGGGTGTAGTAATCAAGTACAGGTTGGACTCGATTATCCGGAATATCAAAAAAAAAATCAATCCGGATAATCGAGTCACGGGGAAATTATTCAAATTTGCGATTAACAAACTTAAAATAAATTTTTCCTTTTGTTATTCTACTTGTATTAGGCATTGGCGTAATCAGAAATTATTTTATAGGCGAAAACGGGTAGAATCTTGAGATGCAAATTTTTTTTTTCTCGCTTGTTTTTCCGTCGGTCTAGTTCCACCACTGTTGTGGCCAATCACCGACGCCCAGGGAGGCGACTCCACACCCAGGACCCTAACTCACGACCCGTTTATTAACGGACCGGCGCCAACGGCTTTACTTCCTCATGCGATGGAAGGCGTGATCCCAGAGATTTTCGCCTCAGAAAATCTCCCGGTGTCGGCTAGGATTGAATCTAGACCAGTTGGGTTGGTTGTGAGTGGATCACGCCACCTCACAACCATCGACACCTATGTCGGCGGTGGGATTCGAACCCAGGCGTCGAGCGTGGTTGGCGGAGACGTTACCAACCACACTAGGCCCCCGCTCAAGATGAAAAATTAATTGAACATTCATTATTTTCACCTAATTCGAACATGTCCCCAACATGCCGGAAATGACATATATGGTAACAAATAAGCCAGATAAAAATTAAAAACGAACACTAGAAAAAAAAAATAAATATAACGCATAATCGAGTCTAAACTCCCTAATAATCGAATACCGGATAATCCAGTCCGACCTGTAATATTAAAGTTTGTAAGTGAAGAGGTGCGTGATAATTTCGTTTTGGATTTGAAGTTTGAATATTTTTGGTTTATTTCCAGGCACATCAATATTTTTGATTTTAATTTAATTTTTTTTTTAATTTAATTCAAAATTTTAAATAGGAATTTTGTGTTTTAACATTTGAATTTTTAATATTTGACTTTTCACGTTTTAATTTTGATTAAAAACTTTAGACTTTAGACTTTAAAATTATGACTATAGACTGCAGACTTAAGAATTAAAACTAAATTAGAATTTTGACTTTTGATTTTAGACTCTATACATTAGAATTTAGACTTTACACTTTACACTTTAGACTTCAGACTTTGAACTTAAGACTTGAGACTTAAGACTTTAGATTTTAGACATTGGACTTTCTACATTTTACATTCAACTTTTAACTTTTAACTTTTTACGTTTAACTTTTTATCTGTTACTTTTTACTTTTAACTTTTTACTTTTTGATTTTTACTTTTTACTTTTTACTTTTTACTTTTTGCTTTTTACTTTTAACTTTTAACTTTTAACTTTTAACTTTTAACTTTTAACTTTTAACTTTTAACTTTTAAATTTTAACTTTTAACTTTTAACTTTTAACTTTTAACTTTTAACTTTTAACTTTTAACTTTTAACTTTAAACTTTAAACTTTAAACTTTTAACTTTTAACTTTTAACTTTTAACTTTTAACTTTTAACTTTTAACTTTTAACTTTTAACTTTTAACTTTTAACTTTTAACTTTTAACTTTTAACTTTTAACTTTTAACTTTAACAATTAACTTTTAACTTTTTACTTTTAACTTTCAACTTTTAACTTTCAACTTTCAACTTTTTACTTTTTACTTTTTACTTTTTACTTTTTACTTTTTATTTTTTACTTTTTGATTTTTACTTTTTACTTTTTACTTTTTACTTTTTACTTTTTGCTTTTTACTTTTAACTTTTAACTTTTAACTTTTAACTTTTAACTTTTAACTTTTAACTTTTAACTTTTAACTTTTAACTTTTAACTTTTAACTTTTAACTTTTAACTTTTAACTTTTAACTTTTAACTTTTAACTTTTAACTTTTAACTTTTAACTTTTAACTTTTAACTTTTAACTTTTAACTTTTAACTTTTAACTTTTAACTTTCAACTTTTTACTTTTTACTTTTTACTTTTTACTTTTTACTTTTAACTTTTAACTTTTTACCTTAAACTTTAAACTTTATACTTTTTACTTTTTACTTTTTACTTTTTACTTTCTACTTTTTAGTTTTTAGTTTTTACTTTTTACTTTTTACTTTTTATTTTTTAGTTCTTACTTTTTACTTTTAACTTTTTACTTTTTACATTTTACTTTTACTTTTTACTTTTAACTTCTAACTTTTAACTTTTAACTTTTAACTTCTAACTTTTAACTTTTAACTTTTAACTTTTAACTTTCAACTTTTAACTTTTAACTTTTTACTTTTTACTTTTTACTTTTTACCTTTTACTTTTTACTTTTTACTTTTTACTTTTTACTTTTTACTTTTTACTTTTTACTTTTTACTTTTTACTTTTAACCTTTAAACTTTAAACTTTTAACTTTTAACTTTTAACTTTTAACTTTTAACTTTTAACTTTTAACTTTTAACTTTTAACTTTTTACTTTTAACTTTTAACTTTTAACTTTTAACTTTCAACTTTTTACTTTTTACTTTTTACTTTTTACTTTTTACTTTTTACTTTTTACTTTTTACTTTTAACTTTTTACCTTAAACTTTAAACTTTATACTTTTTACTTTTTACTTTTTACTTTTTACTTTCTACTTTTTAGTTTTTAGTTTTTACTTTTTACTTTTACTTTTTATTTTTTAGTTTTTACTTTTTACTTTTAACTTTTTACTTTTTACATTTTACTTTTACTTTTTACTTTTTACTTTTAACTTTTAACTTTTAACTTTTAACTTTTAACTTTTAACATTTTACTTCTTACTTTTTACTTTTTACTTTAAACTTTAAACTTTATACTTTTTACTTTTTACTTTATACATTTTACTTTTTACTTTTTACTTTTTACTCTTTACTTTTTACTTTTTACTTTTTACTTTTTACTTTTTACTTTTTACTTTTTACTTTTTACTTTTTACTTTTTACTTTTTACTTTTTACTTTATACTTATTATTTTTTGATTTTTACTTTTAACTTTTAACTTTTTCCTTTTTACTTTTTACTTTTTATATTATTCTTTCGACTTACGACTTTTGTTGCTTGACTTTTGTTTTTTGACTTTTGAATTTCAACATTTTTCTTTTTTTATAGATTTTAGATTTTTATACTTTAGATTTCAAATTTCAGATTCTAGATTTTAGAATTTAGATTTTAGATTCTAGATTTTAGATTTTAGATTTTAGATTTTAGATTTTAGATTTTAGATTTTAGATTTTAGATTTAAGATTTTAGATTTTAGGTTTTAGGTTTTAGATTTTAGATTTTAGATTTTAGATTTTAGATTTTAGATTTTAGATTTTAGATTTTAGATTTTAGATTTTAGATTTTAGATTTTAGATTTTAGATTTTAGATTTTAGATTTTAGATTTTAGATTTTAGATTTTAGATTTTAGATTTTAGATTTTAGATTTCAGATTTTAGATTTTAGATTTTAGATTTTAGATTTTAGATTTTAGATTTTAGATTTTAGATTTTAGATTTTAGATTTTAGATTTTAGATTTTAGATTTTAGATTTTAGATTTTAGATTTTAGATTTTAGATTTTAGATTTTAGATTTTAGATTTTAAATTTTAGATTTTAGATTTTAGATTTTAGATTTTAGATATTAGATTTTAGATTTAAGATTTTAGATTTTAGGTTTTAGGTTTTAGATTTTAGATTTTAGATTTTAGATTTTAGATTTTAGATTTTAGATTTTAGATTTTAGATTTTAGATTTTAGATTTTAGATTTTAGATTTTAGATTTTAGATTTTAGATTTTAGATTTTAGATTTTAGATATTAGATTTTAGATTTTAGATTTAAGATTTTAGATTTTAGATTTTAGATTTTAGATTTTAGATTTTAGATTTTAGATTTAAGATTTAAGATTTTAGATTTTAGATTTTAGATTTTAGATTTTAGATTTTAGATTTTAGATTTTAGATTTAAGATTTAAGATTTTAGATTTTAGATTTCAGATTTTAGATTTTAGATTTTAGATTTTAGATTTTAGATTTTAGGTTTTAGATTTTAGATTTTAGATTTTAGCTTTAGATATTAGATTTTTGATTTTAGATTTTAGATTTTTGATTTTAGATTTTAGATTTTAGATTTTAGATTTTAGATTTTAGATTTTAGATTTTAGATTTTAGGTTTTAGGTTTTAGATTTTAGATTTTAGGTTTTAGATTTAAGATTTTAGATTTTAGATTTTAGATTTTAGATTTTAGATTTTAGATTTTAGATTTTAGATTTTAGATTTTAGATTTTAGATTTTAGATTTTAGATTTTAGATTTTAGATTTAGATTTTAGATTTTAGATTTTAGATTTTAGATTTTAGATTTAAGATTTTAGATTTTAGATTTTAGGTTTTAGATTTTAGATTTTAGATTTTAGATTTTAGATTTAAGATTTAAGATTTTAGATTTTAGATTTTAGATTTTAGATTTTAGATTTTAGATTTTAGATTTTAGATTTTAGATTTTAGATTTTAGATTTTAGATTTTAGATTTTAGATTTTAGATTTTAGATTTTAGATTTTAGATTTTAGATTTTAGATTTTAGATTTTAGATTTTAGGTTTTAGGTTTTAGATTTTAGATTTTAGATTTCAGATTTTAGATTTTAGATTTTAGATTTTAGATTTAAGATTTTAGATTTTAGATTTTAGATTTTAGATTTTAGATTTTAGATTTTAGATTTTAGATTTTAGATTTTAGATTTTAGATTTTAGATTTCAGATTTTAGATTTTAGATTTTAGATTTTAGATTTTAGATTTTAGATTTAAGATTTTAGATTTTAGATTTTAGATTTTAGATTTTAGATTTTAGATTTTAGATTTTAGATTTTAGATTTTAGATTTTAGATTTTAGATTTTAGATTTTAGAATTTAGATTTTAGAATTTAGATTTTAGATTTTAGATTTTAGATTTTAGATTTTAGATTTTAGATTTTAGATTTTAGATTTTAGATTTAAGATTTTAGATTTTAGATTTTAGATTTTAGATTTTAGATTTTAGATTTTAGATTTTAGATTTTAGATTTTAGATTTTAGATTTTAGATTTTAGATTTTAGATTTTAGATTTTAGATATATGATTTTAGATTTTAGATTTAAGATATTAGATTTTAGATTTTAGATTTTAGATTTTAGATTTTAGATTTTAGATTTTAGATTTAAGATTTTAGATTTTAGATTTTAGATTTTAGATTTTAGATTTTAGATTTTAGATTTTAGATTTTAGATTTTAGATTTTAGATTTTAGATTTTAGATTTTAGATTTTAGATTTTAGATTTTAGATTTTAGATTTTAGATTTTAGATTTTAGATTTTAGATTTTAGATTTTAGATTTTAAATTTTAGATTTTAGATTTTAGATTTTAGATTTTAGATTTTAGATTTTAGATTTTAGATTTTAGATTTTAGATTTTAGATTTTAGATTTTAGATTTTAGATTTTAGATTTTAGATATTAGATTTTAGATTTTAGATTTTAGATTTTAGATTTTAGATTTTAGATTTTAGATTTTAGATTTAAGATTTTAGATTTTAGATTTTAGATTTTAGATTTTAGATTTTAGATTTTAGATTTTAGATTTTAGATTTTAGATTTAAGATTTTAGATTTTAGATTTAAGAGTTAAGATTTTAGATTTTAGATTTTAGATTTTAGATTTTAGATTTTAGATTTTAGATTTTAGATTTTAGATTTTAGATTTTAGATTTTAGATTTTAGATTTTAGATTTTAGATTTTAGATTTTAGATTTTAGATTTTAGATTTTAGATTTTAGATTTTAGATATTAGATTTTAGATTTTAGATTTTAGATTTTAGATTTTAGATTTTAGATTTTAGATTTTAGATTTTAGATTTTAGATTTTAGATTTTAGATTTTTGATTTTTGATTTTTGATTTTAGATTTTAGATTTTAGATTTTAGATTTTAGATTTTAGATTTTAGATTTTAGATTTTAGATTTTAGATTTTCGATTTTAGATTTTTGATTTTTGATTTTTGATTTTTGATTTTTGATTTTTGATTTTTGATTTTTGATATAAGATTTTAGATTTTAGATTTTAGATTTAAAATTTTAGATTTTAGATTTTATATTTTGGATTTTAGATTTTAGATTTTAGATTTTAGATTTTAGATTTTAGATTTTAGATTTTAGATTTTAGATTTTAGATTTTAGATTTTAGATTTTAGATTTTAGATTTTAGATTTTAGATTTTAGATTTTAGATTTTAGATTTTAGATTTTAGATTTTAGATTTTAGATATTAGATTTTAGATTTTAGATTTCAGATTTTAGATTTTAGATATTAGATTTTAGATTTTAGATTTTAGATTTTAGATTTTAGATTTTAGATTTTAGATTTAAGATTTTAGATTTTAGATTTTAGATTTTAGATTTTAGATTTTAGATTTTAGATTTTAGATTTTAGATTTTAGATTTTAGATTTTAGATTTTAGATTTTAGATTTTAGATTTTAGATTTTAGATTTCAGATTTTAGATTTTAGATTTTAGATTTTAGATTTTAGATTTTAGATTTTAGATTTTAGATTTTAGATTTTAGATTTTAGATTTTAGATTTTAGATTTTAGATTTTAGATTTTAGATTTTAGATTTTAGATTTTAGATTTTAGATTTTAGATTTTAGATTTTAGATTTTAGATTTTAGATTTTAGATTTTAGATTTTAGATTTTAGATTTTAGATTTTAGATTTTAGATTTTAGATTTTAGATTTTAGATTTTAGATTTTAGATTTTAGATTTTAGATTTTAGATTTTAGATTTTAGATTTTAGATTTTAGATTTTAGATTTTAGATTTTAGATTTTAGATTTAAGATTTAAGATTTAAGATTTAAGATTTAAGATTTAAGATTTTAGATTTCAGATTTTAGATTTTAGATTTTAGATTTTAGATTTTAGATTTTAGATTTTAGATTTTAGATTTTAGATTTTAGATTTTAGATTTTAGATTTTAGATTTTAGATTTTAGATTTTAGATTTTAGATTTTAGATTTTAGATTTTAGATTTTAGATTTTAGATTTTAGATTTTAGATTTTAGATTTTTGATTTTTGATTTTTGATTTTAGATTTTAGATTTTAGATTTTAGATTTTAGATTTTAGATTTTAGATTTTAGATTTTAGATTTTAGATTTTCGATTTTAGATTTTTGATTTTTGATTTTTGATTTTTGATTTTTGATTTTTGATTTTTGATATAAGATTTTAGATTTTAGATTTTAGATTTAAAATTTTAGATTTTAGATTTTATATTTTGGATTTTAGATTTTAGATTTTAGATTTTAGATTTTAGATTTTAGATTTTAGATTTTAGATTTTAGATTTTAGATTTTAGATTTTAGATTTTAGATTTTAGATTTTAGATTTTAGATTTTAGATTTTAGATTTTAGATTTTAGATTTTAGATTTTAGATTTTAGATTTTAGATTTTAGATTTTAGATTTTAGATTTTAGATTTTAGATTTTAGATTTTAGATTTTAGATTTTAGATTTTAGATTTTAGATTTTAGATTTTAAATTTTAGATTTTAGATTTTAGATTTTAGATTTTAGATTTTAGATTTTAGATTTTAGATTTTCGATTTTAGATTTTAGATTTTAGATTTTAGATTTGAGATTTTAGATTTTAGATTTTAGATTTTAGATTTTAGATTTTAGATTTTAGATTTTAGATTTTAGATTTTAGATTTTAGATTTTAGATTTTAGATTTTAGATTTTAGATTTTAGATTTTAGATTTTAGATTTAAGATTTAAGATTTAAGATTTAAGATTTTAGATTTCAGATTTTAGATTTTAGATTTTAGATTTTAGATTTTAGATTTTAGATTTTAGATTTTAGATTTTAGATTTTAGATTTTAGATTTTAGATTTTAGATTTTAGATTTTAGATTTTAGATTTTAGATTTTAGATTTTAGATTTTAGATTTTTGATTTTAGATTTTAGATTTTAGATTTTAGATTTTAGATTTTAGATTTTAGATTTTAGATTTTAGATTTTAGATTTTAGATTTTAGATTTTAGATTTTAGATTTTAGATTTTAGATTTTAGATTTCAGATTTTAGATTTTAGAGTTAAGATTTTAGGTTTTATTTTGTTGTTTTCTCTTTTTATAATTAACGTTTTACTTCTTTGTTCTCCTATTTACTTATTACGTTACGCTTTTGACTTTTGAATTTCTACGATAAACACTTTCCTTTGCCTTTTTTTCTTTTTTTTCTATTTTTGACTTATGAATTTTTATTTTCGATTTTTTTTATGTTACACCCATAAAAACTTCGAAAATTGTTGCATCACTGTACGGCAAGTTATTCTCTAGTCATGAATCTAGTCGAATGAATTTTATCCGATCATGAGTTCCTCTCCAAGTCGAACTTGTTCACTAGAATAAACTCTCACTTTAAACATGAATGAGAGAGTAAAGAAAATAAAAACCAAGCTGCTGCTTGCTTTAACATTAAACTTGCATGCAGAAGGAAACAATTTGGTCGGATTGACTTTTATTTATGCTGCTGTCGGACGCTTGGTGGTCAACCGCGGGACCGGCATAACCAAAGCACCCCGTGGAGGAGAGGCCGGGGCGGGGGAATGCGAATATGCGAACCAACACAAGACACCAAGACCGGTGGGTAATTTTTATGCAAATTGAAAAATTGAAGCTGTGCGCAGTGAAGGTTTTTGAAAAATTATCAAATTACACGAATCTTGGCGCTCGCTCGACACCGCACCGCAATGCCTTGGAGTGGAACTCGGTGAACAGGCTTTTGCCTGTTTCGAGTCTTGAAGCAAGTTCGAATATCTTTGAAAATAATGGTTGTGGAAAGAAAAATGTTTCATTGCAATCAAAAAATAATGTTAATCGTAGAATATAACCCTAATTTACTCTGAACTGTTATACTGAAAATGCATCTCCATCATGAACCAAATTCATTCGAACAGTTATGGCGCAGCAGAGCGCGAGAGCTGCTCTCGCACGCTCTCTACTCTCTTGTTCGGAAAAGCGCGCCCGCATGTTGCGAACATGCAAGGCAGAACATGACCGCGCTGCTGGCCGCGCGCACCTTCGCCCACAAGTGCGAATCATAAACAGAGAAATATCGGGTTTCTTCCAGAGCATGATGGCCACGCGAGCGTGCGGAATACAGTCAGTCTACCGTCGAACTCGGTGCCGTTAGGTTGCGCTCTTTCGCTGATCCGCTGTTCGTTCGTTCATTCATTTCCGCCGGGGTGGAATTTCTTTCGGTGCAGATTACGGTTGGGTGCATCGGGAGCACGTCTCTGTCCTGTGTACGTGAGTGTGTGTGTCTAAATTTATTATTACAAATGATGCAAGTTGTTTCTTCGGGTCGGTTGCTACTGCTGCCTTTTTACCAGCCCCGGTCCGGCCTAGTCCCAGTTCGGTGCCAGTGTGTTGATGATAAATATTTCGGCTGAACCGTGAAATCACTGACACTCACGAGCGCGCGCGTGCGAGTTCCAAGACACCGGGAAGCTGGATGCTGGGAGTGTGTGGCTGGACCGACCAATCGAGCAGGAATACACGACCGAACCAGAGTTTCAGTCGGTGTCAACGAGCGGAACGAATCGGATCTTTTACTAGGCTGCTGGTGGCTGGTAGTGCGCTGTGGAATGTCAACCGACCCGCCGGTTCGGGCACTGGACTAGGACCGGAATTTTGACGAACAAAAGAGGATTTTTTTTACTAGCGCGGAAGGAAGCGGAGACAACCAAAAAAACTCAATGAATTAATTCTCGATGACGCCGCGTCAGCTGAGTTTGGCCCGAAAGGAATAGTAGGCGTTGTGTGGTGATTGTTTTTTGTTTTCTTTCGCACAGTGACCAGCAGCGGGTTTTGGGGTGCGTTCAGTGAAGTTGACCAGGTGTACACTGGAAGAAGTAATGTGAGAAGAGAGTGAAGTGCCGAATAAAATTTATTATTTTTGCAGGAAAGGGAAAAAAAATCTCCCCTTTGGTTTCAACGCGGGAAGGAAACAAGTGTGGATAAATCAGAAAGTAGCAAGTTTTTGGCGTGATTGTGACCGGAGCAGGTAAAACAAGAAAGGAGTGCAGTGAAACATAGAAATAAAGTAAAGATATAAGATTAATCGAGTCGAGAGAGTGAGAAAGAAAAAGAAGTGAAGCCGGTGAAGGATGCCGGCTGATGGCAGTGTGCAGTGGGAGTGAAACAAAGCAAATCATGTTCGGTAGCGCAGTGTTGTAGGTACTCGATGCGAAATGGAAACCTTTTCTGACATTCCATCGACCCAGCAGCGGCGGCAGGATCCGACTGCCGGAACCGACCCGCAAGATACCAATAAGAGATTAACCACGGTAGTGGCGCCGGCAGTGGGGCCACCGGGCACCAAACGAAGAAGTCCGACGAGGAAAATACTTGGTCATGGCCGCAAGGCGAGCGGAAACACTCTGGAAAGCGGTCCACCGATCAAACCGAGTTCCTCCTCGGCTAGAAGCTGTTTGATATACTTTTGTTTCTACATATTTTGCCTCACTTCGATGGGTGCTACCATTTACATCATCATACAACAATCATACATAGAGGATAGATTATTTAGCTTAGTTAGTTTCGAAGAGCGTCTTAGTCTGCTGGAGGCCCAGATTCGAGCTGTAAATAGGGACGGTGGCGCCCGCGTCTGGGACGTTCAGGAGGAAAACGTTGCGGATACCGTGCGGAAAATTTCACTCCAGATTGCCGAACTGCCGAGGATACGTCGCGACGTTTCGGGACTGAAACTATCGCGAGCGACCCGCCAAGCCGCGGTTCAACCACTGGAAGGTGGCGAGTGCACGTGTCCTCCAGGTGAGTTTTACCCCCCACAACTAGTAATACCAACAACAACAAAAAAACGCACACGCTGATCTGACACATCCGGCCTCGAAATCGAAATTTGTTTGCTTACGACTCAACTGTCGGTCGGGGTGCTATCTGTTCTCTACATTATGGGGTTATGGAATGATTCGTGCGCGAAGAAAGTTTAGTCCTCCGCAGTCTAGAACTCAGCACAAATAAACAGAACGAATGAAACAAACCAACAAAAAACACTCAGCCAAGTTAGCAAACACGCAACGGAACGGAAAATCGCAAGTTGATGATGATGACCGCCGCGTCGAGTTGATGATGCTGCGGCATCATCATTCTGTCCGGGTTTTCTTTTTTCGCTTTTCTTCGGCCGAGTTTCCGGTTTTCCAGGGCACACTTTTTCTCCGAACGGCGGCCATGTGCGAAAAACGGCGGCTAATTGTTCTCGCGCCGTTCCTCTAATGATAGAGCGATGACAGGTAGCTTTTAGTAATGGATAAACGAAAACCGGGAGTAAATCTTTTCTCCAACTGGGTGCCCGGTTAATGCGATTCGGGTTTTGTGGATATTAATAACCTAGAAGATGGGGGTTTATCGATCGTCACGTCAGATTTCGAATGGTAATAGCTGAATAACCACGTGATGGATTACAGTAATCATTATGTCGTTGGATGGATAAAATCAGTAACAATTTTGTGATATACTAGTTAACATTATTACTTCATTACTTAGCCATGAAAATTGATAAAAAGTTTCAAGGTTTAAAATCATCTGCGTAGACACCAACCGCCTACTGTGATATCCTAAATTTTTGTGTGGGTGAAAATCTTGAAAGAACCTTTTCATCCTAACTCCGGAAATGCAGGTTTTTTTTCTCTGTATGCCTGAAGGGCACTGGGTACTGAAATGCCACTGCGACATTCTTGCTGATTGTCTTTTGTGGCGGGCCCCGATTGCTGTGCACAGGCTACGGATTGTTCGTACTCATTGATGGAGTAGAACTGTTTTGTTGTAAACCTGTACCCCAATTAGGTACAACATAGTTGATGAAACTAATGACCTGCTTGGGATTGGAGCTCCATGCTTGGTATGGAGTTAAAAGGTAACTTCCTAGGAAGTTGTACCTAGAGGGAGCAAGAGCTTCGCAAGAGCAAAGCAAATGCTCTGAACTCTCTGGTTCAGATTTGCAGAATCGGCAGGTGTCGTTCAACACTATGCCGATTTTCTTTAAATGATAAAAAACGGGACAATGTCCGGTGAGGAGTCCCGTGATTATCCGTAGGTCACTACGATGCAGGTTACTTCCATAAGTATATTTAGCCGAATTTTATGTCTTGAAGATAAAGCTCGTTTGCAAAGTTTGTGACAATCTTCTTGCTCAATAATTTTAATGATTCGCTGTTAAAATCGGCATCAAGCTGATGTCTTGAAGAAAAACGTGCTTCAAAAAAGTGCAGCTTTTTCTGTAAGAGGTTTGAATAAAATGTTTATGACGTTTCAAGGTAAAAAGTTTTTTGTAAAATATGACATAACGAACGAAATTGACATGTTTTTCAACTAAAACAAGTTTTCGTAGTATAACATTTGTCTGAAATTAGCTTAGAGATTTAGCAGCGTTATAAACGGAGCATGTGCCACAGGTTGAGGAAAAATGTTACGGTACGAAAACTTGCTTGAACGATTAGATACTAATGGCTTGCTAATACCAGAGCTCTCAGTGCGGTATTTTCAAATTTGATCGCTCTGGTAAAGCTTGGAAACCGCCTAGGAATTAGAACGCAAGGAACGATTTTCAATTTAATTTGCTGGACCCGTAATAGTTATCGTGATAATTTTCTAGAATGTGCTCTCACAGCTCCAGTGCTTGAGTATGAGCAATGCTCTCTTCGACAATGCTGTAGTATTATTCAAGGATGATTAATTATACAAAGTTGTTCAGAATTGTACGTTTTAAATGAGCTATCGGTTTGCAAAAAAAATGAGCGGGAGTGATAATTCACCACCTTAGCCTCAGAGAGGCTGTTTATTATGTGTCAAATGTCTTACGAACTTTATGCTCATAATTTGTTCTTTTCTTTGTACATTTCGTACACGTTTTAGCCTCAAAATTAGTATTTTCCTCCGGTGGAGACTCCAAAAATTTTTAGTTTTATTTTTGTCTTATATGGACCGTTGATCTAGTATGATACTGCCCAGGAGTTTGCTGTATTTTGAACTATTATTAACAACGTTACTATTGAAAATAAGTGACACACTTAGTATTTATCCGTGGTTGTGTGTATGCTTTTACCCTTCCTTTTACACTCACTGCTTTACAAGGTGGCAATGTAGAAGTGATACACGTATTCGAGTGCCCCTTGTTGTATTTTCTGTCACACCGAAGGCCACGGAAGTGCTCACTGCTTGCAAGCAGTCCCGAGCCATCAGCGGAAGCTAGTCTAGGCCGTGGTGAGACTCAGGCACTGGGCCGCCGAATTCTCGCAAAAGCCACACTGTCCGGAAGCAGCTCTGACGGAGCGAGTAGTGCCGCTCCCACCACCCAAATACACTATTTCGCCCATTGGGATTGATGCCAGTAACTTCCCAATTACGGCAACTGGTTGCAACGCTATAGGATACGAGTCGGGTTTCGTTTCCGTACCACGATTCTAAGCAATAATAACAATGGGCGCAGAGGTCTCCGTTCCTTAAAACCTGGCAGGCATTCCAGTACGTTACGAGTCCATTGCCTGGTGGGAACTAGGCAGGAGTAGGATCAGATGTCAGATATCTTTTCCTGACTTGCGTCGGTCAGGGGTATCATAGTTGCCTATAAGGCGCTATGGCAGCGGCTCCTAGCCATGGCCTCACTGCTCCGGCATAGACTACCTTGGGACCATATAGGCGACTACTCCATTATGGATGAGCATAGCGGCTGGAAGGGAGACCCATTTAACAAAGAATGTATTTTAATAATTTGAACAAGGGCGCAGATGGGTTGGGTAACCCAATTGCACGAGGAGGCATCCAGGCGGAAACGGTTGCAATAAAGGACGCCTGCGAAGACAGCATAGGCAGTACGCCTACCGATATTACGCAGGACATGGCGGTGGCTGACCCACTGCTGATCAAGACGGCGGCAGACAACGGGACACGTTATCGAGAGTAGCACCGCTGTCAGAGCAGCTTGATGTTTTCATCGAGTTTGCGAAACGTCGCGGCAATACGTCGAAGTACCTGAAGCAAGCATTATATATGCTTCCCAAGTAACACCTGCAACATCTTTTATGAAAAGAATGAAAGGAAAAAGTTATAAATAACTCATAAAAAAGTTACATGAAAAACGTTAGGTTTTAATTCACTCGCATTGATGTTTTATATTGGAATGATGTTTAAAATCGAAATAATAAGTTGAAGTTGTAAATATATTACGAATTGCTGTAAAAACGGATTTATAACATGTTTATAACCAGCTTTTTTCTTGAGAATGTAAGAGAGACAACAGTGGTGAATATGTGTTCGACAGCAAAACGTATAGTGGAGACAAAATTGAAAAATGGCCGCAAAAGTTGTAGTTCAGTTTTAAATCAGTTGTAAATGCGATTTGATGGTGTGAACTATTTCTCCTTCATCAAATACAGTGCAGATCAAAAATACTGTTATAATATTCAAATTATTATAAAATATTTAAACACCCAGAGAATGTATATTTAAATAAACATAAATAATAAATTTGACAGTATATTATAATCAATAAATTTATCATTCAATTTACACAAAACAATAAAATTGTTTGATCTGATCGGCCACGATTTGTTTCATCTCTCTTTTTTGTTTTGCTCAACGATCTTCGGTTTTATTATTATTATTTTAATCATCTTTTCTGTTTTACTTAAATTTCCAAATATATTACTAAATGCGTGGTTTATTTTGAAGAATTTTTATGTTATTTTCTCTACTACAATAATTAGGATGGAGACGGCGTTTTTTTCAGATTGTAGAAGTTTTATATAGCCTTGCTTAGTTGGTTTCACGATTCCATCTCCAAATTGTGGCAGAATTTACTCCTCGTATTGTGTGCTAAAAGAGTAAGATAATTCAAATAATTAGTTCACAGTGCCTGACTTTTTAGTTCACGTTTTACTTGTATTGGTGATGTTTCAATGTACATTTTTTTCAATTATTTTGCGATATTTTTCCCGAAATAAACTTTAAAGACAGTGGTTATATAACGGACAAAATCTTTGGGCAATTGGTGTACCCATTCAGCGAATGCTAATAATCAACATGGCTGCCTCGTTAGTGCAAGCGAAGTGCTAAAATAATATTCAACACCATTTTTCTGTGCTAAAGGCACGTTTAATAATATAATTCTAGCGAAAATATATACCTAAGTATCATTCCTTTAGAGTTCATCTGTTACTTTTTTCTTCATTTCAATTTAAAAAAATATATGATATCGATTTCTATCATATTGTGGTATTTGCGAAGCGCGTAAATTTTATCGAAGCACAAGGCAAATATTCACGACAAATCTGAAATCGCACGTAGATTTATTGTACTTAATCACTATACCAACACCCTATTCTATCAATAAATTGTCTTGATGATTTCTCAAATGAAGAGCCATGATTATTTTCGTGGGTCATCTGTTTTGTATGTATTAGAAACAATCATCAGCGAATGAAATTTCAACTTGTTTGTGCAATTTGTTTATGACCTATTAATAACAGGCCGCCATTTGTTGGCACTGGAAATGTAAGAGTGGTGGTTATAGTCGTTATAATGTTGTTTTATAGAAGTCGTGTGAACAATTTATTTGAAATTGAATATATGTGTTATATTGGCTCCGCCCCTTGCGCTTTTGAGTTGTTAACAAGTTGTATATAAGTTTATAAGTTATTGTATCAGTGACGAAATTTGTTATATATCAATTACCTAAACTTATTAAAGACTAACCGTGTTACTTGAGTTCGGTCCTCGGCTGTGTCTGCGAAGGGCGAAACGGAGGTGACTAGGAGGGCGACGAAGTCGGTTCAAACGGACACCTTCACATTTGCGGCGGTCTGCGCCTCCGGGCCAGCTGCCAAACGAACGAGGCAGTCTCCGGGGGAAGCGGCCCCGGCGAATACGAAAGAACGGTTGGTTGTGCTAAGCCCGCGGGACAGTGTTCGAAGTCCGTTGAAGAACCGACCGGAGTCGCAGCCACGGAACCCCCTTCGTAGGAGGAAAAAAGCACCAAGGAAGCACGAAACACCAAGGAATAGAGGCTAAAAAACGACCTCAGAAGACCAAGAAGGCGTGAAGCAGAGGTGATGCCCTCATACTCAACTCTGAAGTACCCTGAAGTCTTGAAAAAAATGAGAGGTGAAACCCAGCTCAAGGATCTGGGAGCGGATGTGTGGACCATCCGTCGATCTCGCACCGGTGAGATGATCCTTGAGCTTCGAAAGGATGCTAAAAGCAAATTCGGGCACTCACCTCAGAGGTGACTCTCCAGCTTAAAAACCTGGATGAAATCACTGAGAGGTGCGATATTACACAGGCCCTCAAGGATGAGTGCGGAGTGGAAGTGGCCACCGAGACAATTCGCCTCCGTGAGGGTCTAGCGGGGACCCAAGTGGCCACTTTCCGGCTTGTATCGGCCGATGCAAACCTGGCCCTGAAGACAGCCAAACTTAAGGTTAACTGGTCAGTATGTCCACTAAACATACTCCAGCATCCGGACGTTTGCTTCAGATGTTTCGAGGAAGGACACAAGTTCCGGACCTGCAAGGGGCCCGATAGGAGCCAGTTATGTAGGCGTTGTGGTGGTGCTGGCCATAAAGCTAAAGACTGCGAGGAGCCTCCCAAGTGTCTGGTATGTACCGGAAAACGGAACGCCAAACACTTTATGGGAGGCCCACGGTGCCCAGCCATCTGAGTCGCGGTCGGACATCGCAAGCGTATCGGACCCCTACTGCATTTCTCCCGGAAAAGATAATTGGGTTGCAGATAAGTCCAGTACGGCGGACATATGCACGACTAGTAAGCTCCCGGTTCAGGAGGTTGTGTCAACCTCAAACGAAGGATACGCGGTTGTCAACGTGGACGGAGTGTTCTACTGCAGTTGTTATGCTCCGCCGCGTTGGTCTATCGAGAGGTTCACTCAGATAGTCGACCTGTTATCTATGGAGCTGACGGGATTAACACCGTTAGTAGTGGCGGGCGACTCCGACGCTTGGGCTGTTGAGTGGGGAAGTAGCTTCACGAACCAGAGGGATCAGATCTTGTTGGAGGCTTTGGCAAAGCTCAACCTAGATCTGGTCAACGTTGGAACCAAGTGTACATTCAGCAGAAATGGTGCGGAGTCGATCATCGACGTGACGTTCTCCAGCCCAGGACTGATCGTGAACTGGAGGGTAGACGATGGTGCTGTTGCCGAAGGCTGGGAAACTCCAGGGGACCCATATGCATACAGACCTATCTGTCTGCTGGACACTGCGGGCAAGGTGCTTGAGAGGATCATCCTCAACAGACTGGTGAAGTACACAGAGGATGTAAACGGTCTGGAAAGTAACCAGTTCGGCTTCCGGAAAGGTAGGTCCACGCTGTATGCTATTCTCTCT
This sequence comes from Wyeomyia smithii, assembly GCF_029784165.1. Taxonomy (NCBI): domain Eukaryota; kingdom Metazoa; phylum Arthropoda; class Insecta; order Diptera; family Culicidae; genus Wyeomyia; species Wyeomyia smithii. The sequence goes on from NC_073694.1 coordinate 177,826,633, forward strand.
GTCACTAAGACGGCAGAGGTAGCACTTCAGCGTAAGAGTTGGGGCATTCGCTACTGCGCACTCGTCACGCTCGACGTGAGGAATGCGTTCAACAGTGCCAGTTTGGACTCCAAAGCGCATGCGCTTAGGAGCATCCACGCACCGGTGTCGTTGTACAAAATTTTGGAAAATTATTTCCAGAATCGAGTAATAGTTTACAACACGGAAAAGGGTCAGAAGTGCGTCCCAATCACCGCAGGGGTACGGCAAGGTTCCATCCTGGGCCCGGTGTTGTGGAATGTCCTGTATGACGGAGTGTTCCCTGTAGGGGTTGTGATTGTCGGTTTCGCAGACGACATTACGCTAGAAGTCTACGGCGAGCCGATCGAAGAGGTCGAGTTGACGACCGCGTACTGCATTCGCAAGGTCGAAGACTGGATGCACTATAAGAAACTGGAGTTAGCGCATCATAAGACGGAGGTCACGGTTGTGAATAACCGTAACAGGCGGTGGTCAGAGTCGGAGACTGCACCATTACCTCAAAGCGATCTTTGAATCTCTTATGGGTAATGGTTGACGTTAAGCTACGTTTAAGAGTCAGGTCGCCTGTAAGAGGGCTTCAACGGCCGTTGCAGGACTATCTCGAACGATGTCGAATAGCTCAGCGGTGTATGATAGCAAGCGTAAACTTCTTGCCAGCGTGGTTTCGTCCATACTTAGGTATGGTGGGCCAGTGTGGTCCAAAGCGCTAGGTACTTACAGTTGTCGTAGTTAACTGGTAAGTACCTACAGACTCATGTGCCTGAGGGTTGCGAGTGCGTATCGTACATTGTCATACGACGCAATCTGCGTTCTGTCCGGCATGATGCCTATCAGCATAGCCATTAAGGAAGACGTAAAATGCTTCGATCAACGTGACACAAGAGGCATACGAGGCTCCAGAAGATCATTATCGATCCTTGAGCGAAATGCTTTTCGGGAAAGACAGTTTTTGCTTTCAACCAGCGCATAAGGCATTGATCGTTCAGAAATGGTGTAAGCAGATATTGCCTTGTTTCATCAGTTCGTCTGAATGGCATCTCTACCGGTTTTGAACCCACTAGACTTTAGTATCTCGGGATACATGCCAGGAAAGTTGGACGCCGTTGGGCATGATAAAAATGGAATAATAATGGCGGAAATAATGAATAACTACATTCACTAAAAATACTACAATTTTTTAAACAAAAATGAACATATTTTTGAATAGAGAAAAGAATCTGAATCTGTAGAATCTGTTCAAATAATTTTCTTGAGACATCAGTATCAAGCCCAATTTGCCATAACTGAATCGTACGTCGCTTCGAAGTCAGACGATGATGAGACGGCATGTTGACTTCTCTGTCTTTGTCGAGGATTTAACACACGGTGAACCACACAGGGATTCAACAGCGAAGGTATCCTCAGTCCATGCAAAACGAAGGGCAAAGCCATTTTGTACAGAGAACCGCCTTTATGTAGTCTTTTCAGTTGTCAATGCACTCCATAATAGATGCAGAAAGAGTTTTTGTTATTCATCTTGTATAATTCTTTATTTCGGAAAACAGTTTGCTGAGTAACTCGAATATCTAGAAAGTGCGATTTTCGATAAACATCACCTTTTACAAAAAAATCTTGTAAAAACAAACCTCAATTTTTAGAGGTTCGAGGTATTCAGCAAACAGTTTTGTAATAAAATTCTGAACAACTTTTTAAAAGGAACTATTCGTCTAGCAAGTCACGTTCACAAGTTAGGCGTGGCGCCCTCTCTATGGTGAAAATTGTAGCTGGTTGCATTGATGCATATGAAGGACAACAGTAAACGAAACAACTTTCTAGAAGATACTGATAACATCGGACTTCAAAATTTCTTATTGCCGTGCGTTTCTAGATTTAGCCCCATTGCACAGTGGTCCAATAAGCCAAAAAGTGGAACTTAATTCCATAGCGCCTTTCACCTTCATCCTAGTTTAATAACTCGCATAATAGCAAATTGTCAAAAAGTATGAAAAGTTGACTCTACTTAAAATAAAACAACTAACTTTTTTGTGTAAGAAGATAGAAGAACAATTTATTCAGAATAGTTGTGGAAATTTCAAAAATATGAAGCTTTTTTGAACAAATGAAAATCCTATCTTTTTTCGGTACAAAGTTATAAAGTATATTGTATGAAACTTACTTAAAAGTTAGTTTTTGTACATAACTTTTGTTAGTTGCATTTTACACGAAAGTATTGTACGGAGGAATTGTTAGGGCACATAAAACACATATTTCAGCCAAAGACCATATATCACCAGGACTTTTCCTTACAAAGTTATATCATGTTTTAGCTTATTTTTTCGATAATTTCAAGAACTTATAGGTTTAAAAGGGGCAAGTGGAATTACTATAAACTCCTTTAGGTTCCATTTGTCCCAATCCACCCATATTAGAGTACGGCGAGCATATGTTACAGTAGGTTTTCATATATCAAAAATACTAACTTTTTGACGTAGAACTACGTCTTCGTTTTCTATACTAGATTGCTTACTTTACTTTACGTTTACTTTTAAGGCGGCAGACCGATTATCGATCCAGTGCCGAATCCAGAATATGTCGCCATGTCCCTCGGTCTTGGGCTGCTATCCTCCAATCACCCCTAACACCTATTTCGCGTGAATCCTTGTAGACAGCACACATCCAACGAGTGCGGGGTCTACCCCGAAGTCGACGACCTCTATCGGGATTCCTGCTAAATATAGCCTTCGCTTGACGCTCATCCGGCATTCTCGCTACATGCCCAGCCCACTGAAGCCTGCCGCGTTTTATCCGCTTGACTATATTCGCCGATTTGTATGCCTGGTACATGGTACATGGTTCATGCGTCTGCGCCAAGCACCATTTTCTAGTTTGCAGCCAAGGATTGAACGCAACAAAAACACCAAGAGCTCGCCGATCAGCCTCTTTTAGCGTCCATGATTCATGGCCGTAGAGAGCCACCGGAAGAATCAGTGTTTTATAGAGTGCAAGTTAAGTACGGATTTGCAGACTGCGGGACCTTAGCTGGTTACGTACTCCGTAAAAGGCCCTGTTTGCGGCTGCTGTTCGCCTCTTTATCTCACGGCTAACCTCGTTTTCACATGTCACTAATGTTCCCAGGTAAATAAATTCGTCGACTACTTCAAATGTTTCCCCATCCAGCACCACCGCAGCACCAACCTCCAACGGACTACCACGCACTCTGCCAGCCACCATGTATTTCATTTTGGCAGAGTTTATAACAAGCCCACATCTCGTAGCTTCCCTCCTGAGAGATTCGAAGGCCTCTTCCACTGCTCTACGATTAATACCAATAATGTCGATATCATCCGCAAAACCTAGAAGCATGTACGACTTCGTAATGATGGTGCCGCTTCTCTGCACACCAGCCCTCCGTATAGCACCTTCCAATGCGATGTTGAACAATAAATTCGACAGCCCGTCACCCTGCTTCAAACCATCTAACGTCACGAAAGGGTCCGATATCTCACCGGCTATCCTGACGCTTGATGTAGAACCTTCAAGGGTGGCACGTATCAGCCTAATCAGCTTTGTTGGGAAGCTATGTTCGAGCATAATCTGCCATAACTCATTTCTCTTGACTGAATCGTACGCTGCCCTGAAGTCTCGAAATTTATCGAGGATTTGTCGCAAGGTAAACATTTGGTCCGTCGTGAAGCGTCCCTTTCGAAAACCGTATTGGTACTCGCCATCAAAGGTCTCCTGCAACGGCCTCAGTCTGTGGAACAGGATGCGGGAGAGAATTTTGTACACGGTATTGAGAGGAGTTATGCCCCGATAATTGCTACAATCCAGGCGATGACCTTTTTGTAGATCAGGCATATGAAACCCTCCAACCAGTCCGAGGGCAATTCTTCATCAGACCACACCCTCAGCATGATCCGATGGATGGCACGATACAGCTGTTCGTTCCCGACTATGAAAAGTTCGGCTGGAATGCCGTCCTTCCCGGCTGCCTTGCAGTTTCTCAGCTCTTTCACTGTTTTCTTAACCTCGTCCATGGATGGTGGATTCACAGCTTGACCATCATTCTCAATAGTTATCCTGCTCCTTTCGATTCCACTGTTTCCCACACCGCTCAAGAGCACACTGAAATTCCAACGCCTGGCCACCTCTGTTTTATCGGTTATCAGGTTCCCCTCCCTATCGTTGCCCATGACAGGAGCTGACAAGTTTCGATTCCTGATTCCGTTGACCTTCTTGTAGTAGCTCCTAGCATCGTGCCTGGAGAAGCAACCTTCCGCCTCCGCAAGAATACGCTCCCAATGCTGAAAAAAAAACATTAGCCAAAACCCACATTAGCGGAACTTTCGCTAATCGCTAATCGCTAACTTATTAATATGTAAATAGTCATATCGCTATATTTATTGCTCATGTTTTGTAAGATTTGGACCACTTTGATCTGTTTTGGTTAAATAAACGAAAACAATTACTTTTTAAAGCTATTTACAGTAAGAGGTTCACGAAACGGTATTCATATTTGATTTTGTAAAAACAAGAATAACAAAAGTTATTTAGCTTGCATTGAAAATAGATACTCTTAGGAATGTTTTCATGAAAATTCAATTATTATCTGAATCGAAAAAATAGAATCAAAGTTGTCATAATTTCAAGCGCATTGCAATTCATCAAAGTTCTTGGTGTGCCAAAAATTCAATCTAGACCTTGTGCTTGTTTTTCAAAATGCTCCTGTGGCTTGTACGATAACTGGAACTCCATTCTAGGGTAAAAAAACTGACAAGAGCCATCAGCAATTCACAGTTTTTCTAGATATTTCTATTGTCGCTTCTCCACAAAATTTATCGAATTAGCGATTAGCGTTTCGAAGGCCAAAATTTTAGCGACGCTAACAGTTTCGCTAACCAGGTCAAAAATTAGCGAAATCGCTAAATCGCTAACTGAATTTTAGCGTCGCTAATTAGCGAATTAGCGAATTAGCGGAATGGTGCCCACCACTGCTTATGGCGAATATTGTATGACCTTTTTCTTATTTTTGCACTTTTGCTTCGACTTTCTGGAAATTATTACTATTTTTTTCTGACAGGTCTAACCTTTCCCTCATTTTTCTACTTTACCCGAAGCTGTTTTTTTTTTCTCAGGTAGCTTAACATTTCATTCAAATGTTTTTTTTTTGCAAGATTCCATACTAGTATCATCTGACGGTATATGTTTTGGTTAAAATACTAAATTACTAGAACGAAATTGTGCTCAGGCTCTAACTCTTACCCGTAGATTTTGCTGACAACCCCTGATTATGCTGATCTTCGGCTAGATTGATTGGTTTCAGTAGATTTATTAGCAGGACAACAACATGAAATAAACAGAAGCTTCCCTTAGTATAAACGCCATCCGACCTTCGCACTGATATCGAATTGAAGAAACCTTGCTACTGTCTACAGGATCCGTAGCGTAGCCAATTCATTTTTCTTCTTCTGTATCGTCTTCTAGTGTCTTTTTACGACCGACCCGCTCGGTACGGCAATGGCTGTCATCATTTTCCGACTAGTTCGGAAAATACCGAAGCCAACATTGGACGTGTTTCCGTTCGCTGTCACCCTCTGCCAGTCGCTCTAGCCTACTGTGATAAATCTTTGCAGTTGAAGAGCCAGCGTAGGTGTGGAACTAATCTAGGAAACTTCAGGTGATTGTGAGTGAGTCTGGCTTAGCACACCTAGCAGGCCTAGGATGGATAAATGGTCAACAATTAATCAAATTTTTACGAGTCTAGCTTTTTTGCCAGTGTATGTCGTACCAGCTAGGCGGGATTTCCTGGGGCCGGAAGCTTTGAGTGAAACTTTTTTTATTGCCCTTTTACTCGCCGGATCCTGTCTTTCATTCGCCTGGAAGAATTGGAGAGCATTAGATTAGGCGGTGGAGAGCGACCCCCTCACAGAAGAGTCACCTCTAACGTTCATCGGCCACGTACTAAGTCTGGTTGGAAGTTTGCTGTGCTGTTTGCGGTGTGGAACCCCCGGAACGTGATTCGCTGCCATTTCATCAAGTCAAGAGTGTGTGTGCCATTTTTACTCCGGATAAAGGTTTCTGCTGAGATAAGTTGACGCGTGACCTGAATCCGCATGTGATGACGAGAGCCGGCTTCCAGGAAAGATCCTTAGCAGTTAATCGTTTCTGTAAATCCCCACAATCCCAGTAATTGCGCTGACAACCGAAGCATTGAAAATTCATTCAAATTGCTCGTTAGCCGTTAGCTGAGGGAAGCGTAAAAAAAGCCATCCATCTTCCCTTAAAGTGACAGGAAGCGAATGGAACAAGGACTGCTCGTGTTTTTTTTTTCGGTGGGGCGTCTCCGCCTTCATGAGAAGCACTCAATATGTCAAAACATAGTAGGCGAAGCCCGAGGTGGGGCGGAAATTGAAATGCTCCGAGTGTAGCTTCGCTGCTTGTCTCTAGACAATAGCTAAAACTCGGTCGGTAGCAAGTCGTGGCTTGCTACGATGATCCACCCAAAACTAGAAAGGCATACAAGAATGCAAAACAGCTTCATTTGTTTCGATTTCGATCCTTTTCTTCCGCCTGTCGATACACGTTAGAAGATTCAATTTGAATGCATTCCCAGGGGTGAAACACAGCGTTGGAGGAGGGGGAGGGGTCGAAATTGTTTGCCACCCCGTGGTTTGTGGGGAGGCGCTCGAAATAAAAACGAATAAATTCAGATCCCGAGTCCGGTCGGACGGCTAAACAACTGATTGTGGTTTGGAATTTCTTCGCAGCCGGCAGTTAAATTAATCTGTCAAACCCTTTATTTATGCGTGCGGAGAAATGTTTCAGGCGTCGGCTTTTCGACCGCAAGCAAATGTCGATTCTTATTTGTCCTGCTATGACTTTTGCCGGCAGCAAAATGGGACTGTTCAACACAAACAGCCGGCAAGAAACCGACTCTTCTCTGCATAATGGTTGTAACTCCAAACGCAAAAACCAACAGCACCGAACGGCTAACCGCAAAATTGCAGAGCAAACTTTCCGAATGTGCCTTTTCCTAGCGTTTGTTGGCTTTTGTACCGAACCTCCCGGTCCTTCTGCGCTGCGTCATCCGCAATAATCTCGAAAGACGGAGGAATCCTAAACCAGTCGAAAAACGACGACGATGACGGCAACGACGACAACGGGTATCGATTGGAAAAAGTAGCAACCGAAATTGCAGTGGAGTAGGAGGAAGAAAAAAATAACAAACCTTCAGTTCCTGCTGTACGTCTGTACATCACCGATAAGGGATTATCAGCCGGATTGCAGAGGAAATGTTTGTTATGTCGGAGTTTAAAGGATGCTGACGGAAAGGTGCAAAACACAGCGGAGAGCAGGGTCCACTTCCGGTTGGAAGAACTTTTCGGAATTTTTAGTCCCGCAGATGGCGGTGTAAAAAGTTTTAACATACCAATAACATCAAAGTTAGCCTTGATTTTCGAATCATTCTTATAAAAAAAACGAAACTGACTTGAAAGCAAGGAGTCAAGGGAACCAGGCACCCAATTGTCACCTTTTGTCGCTCTTCCGTGGACTAGAAGATGCTTGTTGGGATTATTAGATAAATAAGCAAATAAACACCGCGTCACCGGAGCTTAACTCCCCCTCCCTTACCGTCCATGTTCGCTCCTTTGTCATCACAAACGGAATGGGTGGAACCCTTTTCACACAACACTTAAGCCGATTAAGCTCGATTTAGAGTGTGCGGTTGGTATTAACTGTAAAAAACCGCACTCTTTCTCGTTTGTTGTTTGTCTGTCTGTTCGTCCGTCTGTCCGTTTGTCCATCAGACCGAGGTTTCTTGTTGTCGTGAAATCGTTTGTCGTGACCTTTGTATTGCATTGTAATTAATCGTACAATTTGATGGAGTGTTTGTATCGGTCAGACAAAAAAAAATCCGGTTCGAAGAAAAACAAACCTAATTCGAATTAGATTTTGTTACGCACAATCGAAAAGCACGAGACTTTTTGTTTGTTTCTTATAAGAGGAGTTAACCGAGCAACATTGCGTGCAGATTATTTATAAACACGAACCCATTAGTGCCCCTCCATTAACCCTTCTCGGTTCAAGCTAGCGAGCATTGGCTTGGCAGAAAATGTACAGTACTTTTTTCTCTCGTGTATAATCTAGAAACCAGAAACTTTACTGATAAAGGTCTCCGAAGAGGAGTATCGAGGTCTGGTGCTCTTTTGCGTCTGGTTGTGACTAGCGCTGCACGGCAATCGGTTATCATAGTAGGCCTTCATGGTGGCTGATTGCTGTTATGACGATGTTCTATTGTCAGTAGTTAAGAAAATATCGCTTTATGTTAAATTTATGGCCTAAATTTTAATTTGTTACCATTTTATTTTAGTTGCAAGCAGCCCAATAGCATCGCGCTATGTTTCAAGGGCGAACATCTCAACGTATGTGTAAACCAGATAGCATATCACCGCCACTTTTCATACACCTTTTTCTAATAGCTGACAGTAAGCACAAATTAATTCGAGCCCAGGACATGAGTTCATTGTCATTCAGACACCTTATGGCACCATTTCAATCAAATAAACCGATTTCCTGATATAGAAATTTGTATCCATCAGTCACCATTTTGGTTAGGCCCTTTTGAAACAACAGTGGCGAAACAACTTGAACAGCGGTGAAAATTTTCAGCGAAATCGGAAATGACATACTGAAAAAAAAAAAAAATTACCTATTTTCAATGGAATGCCTCAATAGTCAAGAGGATGTTCTATACATTGCTCAAAAGGACCAAAAATTTCTAAAAAATATCTTAAAAATAGCCTAAAATGTTTACAAATTTTCTAAAATATATTCTGGAACTGCCCTCAAGATGTTTCATGTTGCGAATGTTGCAAGGTCTTCTCAAAAGTTTTTTGAAAACGTCTCGGATTTTTTTCATTTTCTCTCCAAATACTGGTTTTATTGAGATACTATCTTTAGAAGAAATTTAGTATAGAAATAGTCTTAGAGAATGACAATAGGGTTTTAGTTTGGAACTTTGCCGCTATTAGCACGGCAAAATCTAACTTTACAGTCCTTCATGTAACAAAAATGGTGTTTCCAGCAAAGTTGTAGATAATGTTGTCGCTTCAAACTTTGCCGAAGACACCTTTCTTCTAACTTCTCTTGTTTTGGAGATATAACGTTTCCCATTGAACTAGTCCTTGATATTAGATTTTATAAAATGTTCTACACAGATCGAGTTATTGCCAAAAAAGTAAAAAAAATGTGTGTTTTGAAATTGCTTATCTTACAATAAAGATACTGGAGTTAATGTCGTAGAGCAATTATTTTCAAATAACTGATTGTGTAAAAATTATATTTTTTACATATTCTAGCAATACAGTTTTTTAGATATTTAGACAAATCTAATGTTAAGGACTAGTCTAACATAAAACGTTATATCTCCGAAACAGGAAGAGTTAGAAGAAAAGTGGCTTCGGCAAAGTTTGAAGCGACAACATTATCTACAATTTTGATGAAGATACCGTTCCTCTAAAGTATAATACTAAAAAGTTAGATTTTGCTGTGCTAATAGCGGCGAAGTTCCAAACTAAAATCTATCGTCATTTTTTCAAGGCTTTTCATATACTAAATTTCTTCGGGAGGTAATATGTCAATAAAATCAGTATTTGGAGAGTAAATGAAAAAAGTTCAAATTCAAATTTGATCTGTGAAACAATACTAAATTACAAGTTAGAAGAATTATAGATGGAATAATGGTCTACATGTTTAGGAAATACAAGCAAAAAATAAGCCAATACACAATGGTCCATAAGAAGAAGTTGTTCTACAATGTTATAGTTCCGTTAATTTTAAGGAACTTTGTTTAAAAAAGATTTTTCATGTACTGTACTTTTATGTAACTTTTTCATTTCTATTTTTAGCTTATAACTGTCTTCGAACGACTTTTGGGGTTTTTTAAGAGAAACAATGTGACATGTGAAAGCCCACAGATTATTTTTTTATATTTCTCTTGAAACTATAAAAACAGTAATCACCCGATTATATCTGTACCCGATTTTATCTGCCCCCGATTTTATCAGCCCCTGATTTTATCACATTTTTCACCCGATTTTATCATCATAAAACATTTCATTATAAAATGTCAGGGTGAACTGATTTTCTATTACGCTTCAATATTTAAGATATTTTTCATAATTCTGTGTATCATTCTGGATGCAGTTTACATTAAAAATTCAACCGAGGCACAATGTTATATATTGCTGTTATCGTGCGAATAATTGAATAGTGATACAAATGTTTATAATAACCGCATAATATGTTCGGAGAAGTTTAAAAATATTTGAAAACGCATCTTTTGATGTAGAAAGCTGGGTGATCAATCCTCCTAAAAGTGAGATAGAATATTTACTTTTTCATTAGATAAAGATAGACGCTTGGTGTCTCAGGCAAAGTATTAGGTGATCTCAAAACAAGAAACTTTACAGAAGACATCATGTTTCTATCTCTTACATATTGCAAGCAACATAAAGTTTTCTATGAGAAGGCATTAAAAATCGTTATTTAAATTTTAAGATTTTTCTGGTTGCAATATGTGAGAGATATCAGCATGCTGTCTTCGGCAAAGTTTAGTGTTGTGAGAACATCTAATATTTTGCTTATGGTACTGCGCTACGAAAAAGAAAGTAATTCATTTTACCAATTCAAACAAAAACATGAACGAATAAAAAACTTAATTGTAATTTATTTGCAACTTTACATGGATTTTTTTTTTAATTTTTTTAGGTTTGTTCAGAAAAGTTTTAGGCCACTGAAATATCTATCCAAAAAAATGTTTTTAAAAAATAGTGATGATCGATTTTTTATAGTCACTTTTAGTTTTTGAATTTTTTTTTTCAGTACAGGATCTCAAATTGAATTTTTTAAATATTTTTTTATAAAAGCTCAGACAGTTTTCTCAAATTCATTCCTTGACAACTTTTCTCTATCTTTTGTCATTATTCAGATATATCGATTTATGAAAAAACAACTGCAGCTTTTTTCATATGTTTGTACAGATGAATTTTCCAAAAAAATTAAAATCGCTGATTTTACGTATTTAGTTATTGATTTAACATCTTCAATAAAAAAAATAAAATTTTAAAAATTTCCCGATTTTATCACTTTCCCTATTTTATCACGCCAAAAATCATCACGGTGAGATATAATCGGGTGATCACTGTAATTATTTTTCATTTGATCCAGAAAGATCAATAATCAATCGACAGGTTCAAAAGTAATGGTTTTTTGACAATAAAATATATCGACTATGGCCGTTTTCTAAGGTCACCATATTTCAGAGCTAGGCACCCTAACGACCTAACGAAAAAGTACGGGTTTGATTATTTTCAACAAAAATCTATTCCGCAATTTTCGGCACAGTTCAAGTACTTTGCGTGACCGATTCCTAAACAGGGTGACCATAAAAAACGGTTTTTTTTTAATGTAGGGTAGCGAACGGCTTCGGCAGTGGGTTTCTTCGACAGGTTTCTGCATCAGATTGCTGCAGGAAACCTGCCGAAGAAAACTCCGCCGAGACCGTTCGCTACCCTTTTTTATTTTCAAAAATTCATAACTTTTGAACCAGTTTATCGGTTGTCGATTTTCTTGGATCAAGTTGAAGGTAATTATTTCAAGTTTTAAATACAAAAGAAATGAATCTGTGTGTTTTTACATATATAGTTAATAGATTTATTATAATTTTTGTCATCTTCTTTAAGTTGAATTTACTCAAATTTAAAATATAACTTATTTTTCGAAATTTCTCCATACATAGAGTCATAGAGTCATAGAGAGTTCCCTTCTAATCAAGACCAAGAGATATTTTTATGAGTTTGCTCCAAAAGGAGGACAACGAAATGAAAAAAGCATATTTTTTATTATTAACATTTAAAACTTTCAGAAGAATTGAGATATTTACAATGTCAGAAGTGCAAATTATTTCTCTTGAAAAATCTCAAAAGTCGTTCAAATAAAAAAGGTTGAGCGAAAAACGTGTTTTTTTCAATATGAATCGGTTATTATCAAAGATAGAAAAAAACTTTTTTTACAAGTTACTTAGAATTAACGGAGCTATAACATTGTAGAACAACTTTTTCTTCTATCTACATCTGTTATATACCTGATTTCATCAAAAATTTGGGTCACTCTAATTTTTGATAATTTTAAAATAAGCACTTTACCATATATGACAACTTTGTTGAAGAAAATTTCTCTCTTAAATATTTCTATAGAGTTCTGGATCCCATATTTCACCTTAAATTTGGTTTCTGGACCATTGTGCACTAGAATAAAAAACTGAAAAAGAAAAAAATATTTAAATAGGTTTTTTTTTCAAATTTTTTCCTAAAAATTTAAATAAGCACAAATGTTTAGCTAAGAATGTATAGTTTTTTGTGAAAAAAAATCAAAGAAAAAGTGAGTTTATTTGATATTGAGATATATAACTATTGAAAAAGCTCCCAGCTGGTCTCGAGGTACGATGCTGGCCTGACAAGCCAGTCGTCGTAGGTCCGAGTCTCGGCTCGGGAGAGACTGTTTGTGTCAGTAGGATCGTAGCGCTAGCCCCGCAATTGTCCTGTACACTTAACAGTTGGCTGCGAAGTCTGTGTATAATAAACAGAAGGTCGAGCTCCGAAGCGGAATGTAGAACCAAAGCTTTGCTTTTTTTGACTTTTGAAAAAAAAAACTAAATTGTAACTTTATTTTTCATTTCTACATGATCAAACAACAATCAATGTTTAGCTAATCTCTTGAATGTTCAATGAAAAAAAATTTAAGATAAATGATTTTCAAATGAAATTTTTTATACATTTTTTTTTTCAAAAAGACAAAGTTGTTATCTCTTATCTCGTCGAGGACGTCACACAATCTCATCGTTATGGTTTCAATGACTCAATAGTTTGATTGATCAATAACGGTTCGTTAACTTTCTCGCCATCAGTTGGAAATAGGAAAGGTGTGGCCTTTGATCATTTAGACATCGTGTTAACGTCTGCATCTCCTCACAGGTCAATGAAAAAGAATTTTTATTAGAAGGGAAGAGTGCGTTTGATCAGGATTATCCCTGAAAAGGGATGCGATTCTACATAAAATTTATATTCGTTTCTATTTAGCTATGTTCGGTTAATTCTTTGTTCAGCTGCGTCCACAAAAACAGAAAAAAAATGAAAACAAAAATGAAAGATAATAGTTTTTGAATCACTTTTGTAAATTTCGGTTCCCCTGACGAGCTCGAAAGTGCGTCAAAATGCAGCAGATGAATTGCTTGCCAGCTTCATCGCTTCTACGTTTGCGTACCGTAAAATTTCATTCAAGTCTCTGGAGACTCAATGCGCACCAGGAGCACCAGGAGCACCGAAATTCACAGAAACGGTTAAAAAGCAGACAGTAAGAATACTGTTGGGGCCACGCACAATTGTGTGTATTACTATGAAGTACGAAGTTGCGAATACCAAGTTCCCACGCACCAGCTATTCATCGATTTCGAGGCATCGATTTCAAGACTGATCAAGGCCACGATAGATGGTGTACAGTGCTGTGTGAAGATTTCAAGTGGGTTGTCAAGCCCGTTTGAAACACGGACTTCGACAAGGCAACGGTCTTTCCTGCCTTCTGTTTCAAGGACGCTCAGGAATCCAATGTGAGGAATCCTAGAAAATCTATGCGAATCGTATGCTTCGCTGACGACGTGGACCTTGTCAGAAGGACGTTCCAGCCGGTTACTGAACAGTACACCAAACTGAAACGTGAAGCAGAAAAGGTTGCATTAAAAGTGAATACGTCAAAGACCAAGTTTCAGCTGGACGGAGGAACCGAGAGCGATAAGGCTTTGACGACTTTGAAGACTTTGAGGTCTGGTAAACTTCGCCTCCGTAACAAGTGCACCGTGTACAAGACTCTTGTAAGACCAGTAGTCCTCTATGGGCACGAGATGGATACGAGGAGGACTTGCAGGCACTTGCCGTTTTCGAACGAACGGACTATCTTCGGTGGAGTATGTGAGGATGGCGTATGGAGGCGAAGGATGAACCATTAGCTGGCACAAGTCTACGGCGAACCCAGTATCCAGAAAATCGCGAATGCTGGAAGGGTACAATGGGCGGGACATCAAAGAATGCCGTACAACAATATCGCAAAAATGGTGTTCGTCTTGAATCCGGCCGGTACAAGACGTAGAGGTGCACAACGAGCTAGTCGAGGTTAGACCAAGTGGAGCAAGATCTTGGAAGTATGGGACTCTCAAGAAACTGGAGACAAGCTGCTATGGACCGAGGACGTTGGCGCAACATTGTGACGCAGGTAAAATCCTGAAGGATGTTTCACCAGGGAAGTAAGTAAGTACTATGAAATACAAAGTTTACCTTTCTGATTTGAGAAGGTTTTTTTTTGTTTTCCTGTTGGATATTAAATCACTGTGACCATTGATATTGGATCTATTGTGGTATGCTCGGCCTTACTTTAGGTGCATTCAATTCGACGTATAACTATTATTCAGTTGATGTCCAATTGTGATTTGCACATGTATCCCAGTCAGGTACCCCACCTCGAATATAGTACAATATCTGAGAAGGATTGTCGTTTCATACGTTCAAAGCACTTAGGAATCCTTCACCAACGCTTCGCAGTCTGCGTTGTATTATTACTGGGCATTTACAGAGTAGGTACTCCGAGGTTTCATTCTCAAGTCTACAGAAGCGGCACCTCTCGTCATTGAGTATGCCTGGCTTTTTCAGATGGTACTGGTTTCGGACAATGACCAGTCAGAAGTCCTTTTAACGTACTTAGGCCTTTTCTATTGAGCCTATAGACTGTTCCGAAAATTATAAATACATCTTCTTTCTTGAATAAAACAATAAATACAGGATTTTTCGGGACATTTTATTCTGAAATATAGATAATAAGTGTTTTCTCTCCAGTTTCAATTCAAGTTGGGATTATTTTTCGTAGGATACGCGAGTTCTCTAACTTTTCTATTAACACTACTCATAAGCTTTTTCACAGTGTGTTCTCCGACCATTTTTACCACTTTAAACCAATCTTTTTTAAATTTTTCAACATTGTCCGCTGGTTTGACATATTTCCTCGGCTTTGCCTTGGTCAAAGCCCAAAAAGTTTCGATAGGGCGAATTTCAGGGCAGTTTGGAGGATTCATCTCCTTTGGGACACATGTGACATTATTTGTTTTATACCACCCTGGTGCATCCTTAGAGTAATGGCAGTAAACAAGATCGGGCCAAAAAATTGGAGGATTGTTGTGCTGCTTAACCATGGGTAACAACCTTTTCTGCAAACACTCTTTCACGTAAATTTTACCATTCATTGTGTCATTCATAATGAATGGACGAGATATTTTCCCACATTCACAAAAGGCCTGCCAAACCATTACCTTCTTGCCGAATTTTCCGGTGTAAATGGCTTTCACTGGTCCAGGGACATCCTTTCCCTTCGGTGATGTGTAAAATTGCGGTCCTGGCAGAGTCTTATAGTCCAGTTTTATGTAGGTTTCGTCATCCATGATAACTCACCCCATTTTTTGGTCAGAAGTTTGTCATAAAGCTTCCGAGCTCTCGGTTTCACAGATTCAGCTTGTTTTGGATTTCGTTTTGGCTGCTTCTGCTTCCGACAGGTCTGCAGACCCATTCTTCCCTTGGCACGCATAACGTTACTCGCCGAGGTTCCAAGCTTTCATGCCACATCTCGTACTGGTACTGAAGGATGCCGCTTGTAGTATTCCTTAACCTTTTTGTCCATTGTTGGATCAACAGGCCCGGGTTTGCTATCACGTCTTGGGGCATCAGTAAATGTGCACTCTCTACAATACTTCTGCAATGGGGTTTGAACTGCTCCGACACTTATACCTTCTTCTCTGGCTAATTTTCTTATAGAAAGACCACTCACGGTGCCCCATTTGTGCACAATTCGCTTTCTTTGCTCAGGAGAAAGGCCACGCATTTTCAAAATTTCGCACTAAATGTTAGAAAAAATGACAGCATTTGTTTCTTTTGGATGTAAACAACAGGACGCAGCCAACGTTTGATTGAATACTGCACGTTATTTGAAATGACGGTTGATCGTAAGTGTATTTATAATTATCGGAACGGTCTATAGGTAGCACCACGGTTTTTTTCGCAGTTTCACAGACAGATGTATGGTCGTTCAATAATTGCGTATTTTGCAGCTTGGAAAACGGTTGTTCCCAAAGAAAAATATCTATTTAATCCCGGCTTTATTTATTTTGAAACCGTCGGTGTAGAGGATTTTCTTTTTAGTCCCGTCGAACTGTTGGGTCGAAATTTGCCTTTTTTAGCAGGACATTATAAATCGTACTGTATTTTATTATGTCCTGTAAGATTTCCTTTTAGAAAGTTTTTAAGACGGTTCAGCAATAGGACACCCTCAACCACATCCAGTTGCATTGTTTATTAAAGGGGGAGGTAGCCTTAGTCTGAGTTCTTCTCATTGCTCTGCAAACTGATACACATGCTAACCTTTTTGAAAGACCGATTTCAACCAGCAGATAATAGAATGCTATTGAAGCCACGTATAGGTTTGTGGTATATCTCTGTGAGATGCCAAATATTATATTACACGAAGCTGATTCGATCTGAACTAACATATCATCGGAAGGCTGTTGGGGCCACGCACAAATGTGTGTGGTTTTCTTGAAGGAAACATAAAAGTTAAAAGTATATTCACATTTTTAAGCCAACAACCAACAGAAGTGTTGAACGTGTGCATGGTTTGAACAAATCACAGAACAAATTTTTCTATAGACTAAAGACGTCATTTTTTGCTATAATTTTTTTCAATCACGAATAAATTGTAGAAAGGGTTTATGCAAAAATGGTATTGATGTTTAAGAAAATTTTAGAGCCAGAACGGTTTGATCAAATCCACAAATCTACGATTCCAACTCCGCTCTCACCCATGAATTTTTTGATCTTCGAAATTAATCTAACTCGATATATTAGTAACATGATATCAGTTTTCCTGTGATTTTTAAATTCTCTTAAACTCACTGAAACTAGTTTTAGTTTATATCAAGTAGCTTTGTAAAAAACAAAAAAAAAAGACAGAATAAGTTTATACCTTATAGATTTAAGATTGATTTATACTCGGTTGTGCAATGCAGGGGACAAAGAGTCGTCAAATTGATGTTAAATTGTTATGATAATCTGTTGTGAAAGCAATAAAGTGCATTTTGTTAGAAATTTTTTCACGAGTAGATTGCAACAAATTTCATACTATTGGTTCTTTTACTCAATTTTTCTATAATAAGCCAACATTTTTATTACTGAACCATTTATAGTTACCACCCAACACAAAAATTTCAGATCGCGATCGGGTATCAGCTAGTAAAGAGAATATTTCAATTATAACAGATAAATTATCGTTTTAACCAGATGTTAATTAAAACCAAATGTGTAATTTATTCCAATTTTAACTTATTTCTTCGCTGCCCTCACATCACATAAAACTCGTAACACGTTTCAGTGTTTGAACAGTCGTCAACTGCAAACTCGATTCTGCTGACATTTGTTGATTACTGCCGGGCGGGCGGGACCAGCTTGTATCGATTGGGTCACCCATTCGGCTCCGGTTATGGTGCGAAAAACCAACGGTGTGCCATGGACCAAACATTCTTCGATAATTCGATTTTCTCCAATTATTGCACTTCACAATTCGTCAACGGAGAGGTAGAGCACTGTAATCACGTTTTCTTTCATTTTGGCTGCTGAACTTCGAATGCCTTCTCGTTTGTTGGAAATTGTACTGTACGACATGTGCACGCACACACACACATCCGACATGTATGAACGTCAAATAAAGTCAGTGAAAAGAATTCAATTTACTGCTAGTGAAATTCTGGTCCGGTCAGGTCCGGTCCAGAACACTCCACGGAGGAATCTGCTGAGATCCGCTTTCTCCTTTCACACCCAAGTTGCCAGGGTAAATTCCGGGTGTACTGCGATAATGATGGTGATGATTGGGGGTAATTCATTTCAGTTCTGGACGCAAACGTTCCGTTCCGTTCTGTGCCCGGTTGTTGTGTTGTAAGACTGCGACCGATCTACGGAATCATGGGCAGTAGGGTGCTCTTGATTGAAAAAAGACGTCTGCCGAGAGATTTTCTTTTCATGTACTGATTCGACTGAATTAGAGCTCTCCAGTCGACGACATTCCGGTGTTGATTGATTCAAATCGCCACCAGCTGCAAGCTGTGGGAACGAGTTGCTCTTCATGTGTGGTAGGGTTTTTTTTTCTTCTTTTTCTCGATTTCAGCTAGATTCATTTATTATTCGGAAAAAAGTCACTGCCCTGGCGCCAATCCATGCACAAATCCATTCTAAATGCAAATTCCCAACTTTCTAACTCAATGTCAACGGCACTGACGCCGAGTTGCAAGAAAAAAAAAACAAAAAATAATCTAGCATGGCTATGACACGCTGCTGAGCCATAAAATCCCATAAAGTGCATTCGGTCGTGTTTTACGCATCCATCAAAATGCAATTTTTAATTATCATATTTATAGAACCGGAGCGATGCTGGCGGCTCTCGGTTGCGTCTGTCTTGCGTTCTGAACGCAGAGTACATTCGAACTCTTTAAACCCCTCCAAACCCTACTCCGCTTCTCGTCTGGATACTATAATTTATGTCGCTTTAATGAGTGTCATAACGCGTACTTTATAGCACTTACTCAGTGTTCGTTCGTTCGCGCGTGTTTGTGTGTGTAAGTATGTGGGGGAAAAACTGGTGCCATTGGCATTCCTCCCATATGAGCCATTAGTCGCAATTAAAAGTTTCATTTTATTACTCTTCTTCAGGCGGAAAGTCAACTCCGGCCGAGCTGAGGCTGAGAGTAAGGCGAGTATCTTTATTTTCAGTTGTCGGTTTTTTTTCTTGCATCACTGCCGTGATTAGTGACAGGATCCGACTTAATCCCTTTACAGTTGTGTGGCAATGTTTCAGGTGTGAGCGGGGGGGATGCGCCGACGCGAAAGGCGCAAGAAAGAGGCGGGACTTGTCATAACAAATCCAAGCGAAGCGTGAATTAAGAAATCTTGTACAGATCAGTTTTTTTTTCTGCTTCGTCAACTGCTGTTAATGGAAAAATGCAGTTCCAATTCGAATTAAGTTAATTTTGTTGATCGAAGAATTCTTAGGCGGAAGCAGAGTTGGAATCGTCGATTTGTCAATCTTATACGGAGTGTCCAAATGCTCAGAAAATATAAGAAAAAAAGAATTTTAATAGAAAATTTATTTATTATAAAAACTACTTTCTACAATGGGAAAACAAGTCTAGTTAAACTTAAATCTGATATCAATATGTTAGACATTTTTGATGCATTGTCATTGCTTTAAAACTATATTTGTGTTCATCATTTTGACCCATTTAGAACAGTTTCAGACCATTTTCAAGATCTCAGAGCCCTTTTTATAATTGTTTTGTAGGCTTATCCTGGTTATTGTTTTACTCTTTATTTGTTTTTGGTTCAATTTAGATTTACCTTTACTCATATTGGATTATTTCTTGATATATTCAGGCCATCTTTTGATTTAATTCTTCGAATTTGGAATTTAGTTTTGTTTCACAGACTTATTTATTAAATTTCGAAATAATTCCTAACGCGCGGTGTGTTTTTTTGAAACGTATCTTGATTTTTTTTTGACGTAGGACTACGTCTATCTGGAAGTCAGGTGCCTATATTTGAAAAACAAGAAATTCAACCATGGAAAAAGTGGTCAGGATTTCTGCGCTAATATTCCAGTCATTTTTTATCAGTTTATTAAGGTTTTTGCATCAATCGATCAGAAATTTTTCACGGTTGAGTTATTGTAGGAAAAAGCAATCAATTGATTGAGACACTACGGAAGAAATTGGTAAATAACATGAATTGTCTAAATCATACCGAGTAACCAATCACTACCTTACTTCCGAAGCACAACAGACACTAAAGTATACAACCGATCTGATTTTGGAACGATTTGTTGTTGCTGTTGTTGTTTTACTCGCTCTAGTACACACGCCATGCTTACCGGAAATTTTTGAAACGTACCATTCAAATATTTATCAATCTATTTTATTCCGAAATCGTATATGTTAAAAAGTGCATCAGACAGACAGACAGACAGACAGACAGACAGACAGACAGACAGACAGACAGACAGACAGACAGACAGACAGACAGACAGACAGACAGACAGACAGACAGACAGACAGACAGACAGACAGACAGACAGACAGACAGACAGACAGACAGACAGACAGACAGACAGACAGACAGACAGACAGACAGACAGACAGACAGACAGACAGACAGACAGACAGACAGACAGACAGACAGACAGACAGACAGACAGACAGACAGACAGACAGACAGACAGACAGACAGACAGACAGACAGACAGACAGACAGACAGACAGACAGACAGACAGACAGACAGACAGACAGACAGACAGACAGACAGACAGACAGACAGACAGACAGACAGACAGACAGACAGACAGACAGACAGACAGACAGACAGACAGACAGACAGACAGACAGACAGACAGACAGACAGACAGACAGACAGACAGACAGACAGACAGACAGACAGACAGACAGACAGACAGACAGACAGACAGACAGACAGACAGACAGACAGACAGACAGACAGACAGACAGACAGACAGACAGACAGACAGACAGACAGACAGACAGACAGACAGACAGACAGACAGACAGACAGACAGACAGACAGACAGACAGACAGACAGACAGACAGACAGACAGACAGACAGACAGACAGACAGACAGACAGACAGACAGACAGACAGACAGACAGACAGACAGACAGACAGACAGACAGACAGACAGACAGACAGACAGACAGACAGACAGACAGACAGACAGACAGACAGACAGACAGACAGACAGACAGACAGACAGACAGACAGACAGACAGACAGACAGACAGACAGACAGACAGACAGACAGACAGACAGACAGACAGACAGACAGACAGACAGACAGACAGACAGACAGACAGACAGACAGACAGACAGACAGACAGACAGACAGACAGACAGACAGACAGACAGACAGACAGACAGACAGACAGACAGACAGACAGACAGACAGACAGACAGACAGACAGACAGACAGACAGACAGACAGACAGACAGACAGACAGACAGACAGACAGACAGACAGACAGACAGACAGACAGACAGACAGACAGACAGACAGACAGACAGACAGACAGACAGACAGACAGACAGACAGACAGACAGACAGACAGACAGACAGACAGACAGACAGACAGACAGACAGACAGACAGACAGACAGACAGACAGACAGACAGACAGACAGACAGACAGACAGACAGACAGACAGACAGACAGACAGACAGACAGACAGACAGACAGACAGACAGACAGACAGACAGACAGACAGACAGACAGACAGACAGACAGACAGACAGACAGACAGACAGACAGACAGACAGACAGACAGACAGACAGACAGACAGACAGACAGACAGACAGACAGACAGACAGACAGACAGACAGACAGACAGACAGACAGACAGACAGACAGACAGACAGACAGACAGACAGACAGACAGACAGACAGACAGACAGACAGACAGACAGACAGACAGACAGACAGACAGACAGACAGACAGACAGACAGACAGACAGACAGACAGACAGACAGACAGACAGACAGACAGACAGACAGACAGACAGACAGACAGACAGACAGACAGACAGACAGACAGACAGACAGACAGACAGACAGACAGACAGACAGACAGACAGACAGACAGACAGACAGACAGACAGACAGACAGACAGACAGACAGACAGACAGACAGACAGACAGACAGACAGACAGACAGACAGACAGACAGACAGACAGACAGACAGACAGACAGACAGACAGACAGACAGACAGACAGACAGACAGACAGACAGACAGACAGACAGACAGACAGACAGACAGACAGACAGACAGACAGACAGACAGACAGACAGACAGACAGACAGACAGACAGACAGACGGACAGACAGACAGACAGACAGACAGACAGACGGACAGACGGACAGACAGACAGACAGACAGACAGACAGACAGACAGACAGACAGACAGACAGGCGTATCGTGTTGTGGCGTTCTCTCTTCGGATCCTGTTGATAGAAGGAGGTGATACGCTGTTGGGTGTTTCTGACAGACATGAGGGTTGAGTTTGCTTTAGTCGAATTAACATCCTCCTTTGTTAAGGCGTTCCAACATTTTGAATGAAGTGTAGCGAATTTCAAGGTTTTTTGCAAATAAAGGGCTACCGATTTTCACAGATTAATGGGGCATCACATGTTTTAGCAGTCAAATGATATTATAGTGGAAGCGTGTAGAATTTTGATATCAGAGAATTTTGTTTCCTAATAAAATATATCCAGCACTGCATTGATGAAAATTTTCTCAATACATCTTCACCTAAAACGTTACCTTTGGAAGTTCTAAAAATAATACAATAAACTTTGCCGAAAAATTAGACACGAGTAAAAGCAAAATATTAGTTACTACATGAAAAAGCGTGAATCTGTCAGGTAAAGATACTCTATATCAACCAATTCAAGATACCGTAAAACGGGGTAACATTGATCATTTTTTTCACCTTTTCGTGAGTATTTATATTTTACAATTGAAATTACAGGTTTCATATTTTTAAAACCAGTACTGGCATCCTTAGAACTTGAGAAGTTAGTTTTCAAAGCTCTTCGAAAATCCTGAACATTTATTTTTCGTCGTTGTTTCAATTTTCCTTATTTGGGGTAACTTTGATCAGTTTCAATTTTAATAGTTTTGAAAACTTTTTGAACTAAAAATGTTAGATAATGCTTTGATAACATGTTCAGAGACGCTTCCCGTTTTCCTTGACTGCTTTAACTGCGGAGGATAATCCTGTCCTTGCATTTAGCCGCGGTATGTACTGCGAGGCATTTTTATGCCATATGTAATTTTACCTTTCGATGATAAAAAACGTAAACGTTGGTCGCGAAAGTTGCTAGAAGTTTTTTGTAAGTCAACAATCGTTGTAAAATTTTTGTGTTCAGAAAACGTATGTTGATCTTATATGCAAGGCCTTTTCAACAACGGATGTATAGGCCAGCTCTAGCCTCTTACGTTCTATGCTCTAGCCAAGACAACATCCTGGCGTAGGTTAGCTAAACTACGAAAGATTACCTAAACAACGAACCCGGTCATGGAGATATCAGAAAAACAAGTTATAATTTTTTTTTTCATTTTTTTTTACAGGGTACATTTTTTTTTGGAAGAATAAAATTGCTATTTACAACTGTGCCGCAGGTTTTGTTTTGCTCATCTTCATCTTAAAGAGAAAACAGTTTTCTTTCCTCTTAACAACTGCGAGCTTACATTCAATGTGCATCACACTATCTGCTGTAGAGAGAGCGCAGAGTAATAGTTTCTCTGACGAAAAAACGTTCCTAATATGACAGAGCAAAAATACAGTGAAACTCTTGTAAATTGCTCATCCGCGCACACAAGAAAAATGAAAAAAATTGCTCAGCGACCAACTGAGCAATGCGTTACCGTTCTCATCGCTCTGGGTGCGGCAAAAACAGCATAAAATCGAACTTTCTGCAGAATACGCACCCATGGTGAGTTGTGAATTTTCCTATAATATTAAATTCGAAAACGGTTACGATGTGGCTTCAATGTGAACCTAAATGTGTTGATATTTGGCCAACTTCTCTTCTAGTAAAGGAGAAGCTAACGAAAACTACTCCCTCTTAAACTGAGAGAGCAAATAAGTGTTTATCCCTAACACGTGACGAAGAGTGAGAAGGAACTCTGCGACTGAAATACCCTACGCCTAAATGTGGATAATTACTAGGGTGGGGAATCGTTATATGGAAAAAACGAAATTTGATAGCAGAAAGCCAGAACCAAGTTTTTTTTGTTCTGTTTGGTGCCCCAAACAATCCTGAATTTATTGCAAGTCAATTGGTTTTGTCTCCGCTTGGCGCATTGCATTTTTAATTTATATGGAGATTTGTATGGAAAAACCAACTTTTTTGCATTTTCCATTCTAAAGAGTTCAAAATGGCCCAAACCATAGGTTTCATGACTTCAAACGATTGGTTTTTTAATGCCAAACAACTTGGCCGAAGACACGAAAGAGCTAGGGTGAGTCAAAAAAATACTAGAGCTGTTCAAAGTTGAGTATGTCGAAATTTATGTTGCAAACCATTTTTTCTGCCAACACTGCCAGTGTACCGGCGTCAGTCAGATTTCCATCAGAAGTTAGCTCTGAAACACGTTGTAGATTCTATGTACGCCTAGAATATTGACCTAAATTTGTTAACTTGATCCAGCTGAGTGTATAAACTCGTTACGACAGGTTACTTCTGATGGGAATCCTACCGACGCCGGTACATTGGTAATGTTGGCAGAAAACAAGATTTTCTGCATTTAAATCGACATACTCAACTTTGAACAGCTATAGCTCTTCTTATGGGCATTAAAGCTCTTCAGTGTCTTTGGCAAAGTTGTTGGGCATCTAAAATACCAAATATTAACATAATGTAGTGCATTATTAGAGCATTATTGAGCACTCTAGAAGGTAAATGCAAAAAAGTAGGTTTGCCCATACAAATTTTCATACAAATTTGAAATGCAATGCGCCAAGCGGAGACAAGACCAATCGACTTCAGGTAAGTTTAGGGTTGTTTGGGATCCCAAAAGGAACCAAAAAAACTTGGTTCTGGAAAATCGATTATTTTTCCCCACCCTAATAATTACTCACTCTGTGTGAGAGAAAGTCTAGTTCTCCAAGGGGTTTGTCAGGTAGAAAAGGAAATTTGGGCAAAAATCAAGAGAACGGAAGAAGCCTGCTGTGCCGAAGACACTATGCCAATCTAATAAACCGTGTTGGCTGCACAAATATTCTTAATTCCTCGTAGAGGAAATTAAAAATATGTCTACAGTCGAAACGGTTTGTTTGATTGGCGTAGTGTCTTCGGTAAAGTTGTAGATAATATTTTGTCCTTTCAAAAGAAATACATGCTTTAAAAAAAAAAAATGACAAAATATTTTTTTAAAATATTTTTTTTTTTTTCAAAGAATGATAACTTTTTTTTTATTGTTTTTATAATGATCGGACTGGTTTCATTGTTTTGGTAATCTTTTGTAGGTTTTATCAAAAAATAAGATTTAAAAAAATGCGCTCTTGAATAATTAATTTTTAATTTTCTTCTAACATTTTTTTTGAATGAATAATTTTTTAAGGGTATTTTTTTTTTTTTTTTTTGGAAAGACAGAATTATTATCTACAACTTTGTCGAAGACGTCACACCAATCAAACGAACCGAAGTGCTTTTTTTATTTTATCCTCATTTTTCACAATGTTATGCACCACCCTATGCCGAATAAATGAACCACCCTAATGAAACATAATGTCGATGCTAGTTATAGTGTAGATAATTATACAAGCTATTTCGAGAGACTAGTGATCAAGTCCCAGAGAGTCGATTTAAAAAAAAAAAAACAAATTTTTCAGATGAATCCAATTCTCGACGTTTTATGCGTCTTCAAGACATTTGGCATTAAAAAAAATTTCGAAAACCGAAATTTAACGTCACCTCCCCCCCCCCCCCAACCTTGGGTGATTTTTCGGTTTTCAAAAATGCCAAACTTCAATCGCTTTGCGCCACCTCATTTTGAGTCCGATTGAGCTGAAATTTTGCACAGGGGGGTATAGGGTTTTTTTTTTTAATTTTCTGGTTACTTTTTTCCATACGATGATTGGCACCCTAGTATGCAGCTCTTGTTTCCTAATGTCGCGTACCCCTAACAGCTATAGTGTGACAAACTAGATTGGAGTTGAATTTTCTACACGCAATCTTTTGTATTGAGTTGAGCAAAATTTTTGCATTGAAGGCGTGGCCACGCAGTTTCGAGAAAGAGAAACGAACCAAAATACCTTCGATACTACTGAGTGATTTTCAAAAGCACCGAAAGAAAGTTTTTGCTTTTCCGATGCGGAAATCACTCTGGTTCTTGAATTAGCTAATTTGCGTTGATGATATTTGACTGATACGGTGTTTAACAACAACAATTTAACTGGAAAATCTCTCAACTTAGCAGTGAAAATTCTCGAAATGAGAGTTATATCTTGCTGTGATAAACTGTTCATAGGCAACACTACCGTTTATATTTGGTGCCCTGGTCGTTATTGTAAAAATGATTATTGAGAAATACATGAACATTTCACACTAGTAGTAGTTGTGAAAATTCTCAGAGCTCTTATCTTCAAGCACTCACAGTTATGAAAAGGACTGATTCCATAATCTTTAGTGCGAAATACGTGCTACAGGACGCTGATGATCGTACCAGCGGAAGCATTGAATATTTTGCTTGGTCGCGCTGTGCCCTCCAGTAGTTATGCCAGCAAAATATTCTGCAGCGTACGATGGTAACTGTTGCTGCCGCATGAAAAATAAAGGTAAGGTGTTCCGCAGTGCCTGGAAGTTGACTCGTATGCAGCTCTCGTTTCCTAATATCGCGTACCACTAACAGCCACACTCCACTCGCTATTGTGTGACAAACTGGAATGAAGCTGAATTTTCTACAAGCAGTCTTTTGTATCGAGTTCAGCGTAGATTTTTGCCATGAGGGCGTGGCCACGCAGCTTCGAGAAAGAGAAACGAAACAAAACACTTTGTTGGGTCAGAACATGTAGGCAGTGGCCTTTTTTTCGTCCGTGTTATTGTTATCCGTACTCGGGAAGCAAAGGAATAATATGGGAAATCTTGACTTTGAAACTTTTCACCTTTTTTCACCATTAAGCAGTAAAGCAACAATGTTAAACATTATATCAAACAATTGTCTCACATTTTATCTAACCACCGACATATGAATGACTAATATGCATTAAGTCGTTCGATTGCTATAATCGTTTGAAATCTGACGCAACATTTGCTAGTTTCATTTTCAAATTTACATAATGTATTCTAGCATAGCAAACAAAGACGTAGTCCTACGTCAAAAAGTCTTCGTGTCGTAGGCAGTTGACTACAGAAACAGTCTAGATATAATTTCATCATACTTGCAGTAATGGAAGATTTCACCTAATGCATCAAAAACACAATTAATCATCTTTCCTCATAAACCAAGAGTTTCATTTCTCGAACCTACCAATAGTCACGTTGTTACGATGAAAGATGTGGCCTTAAACTGCTTTGGTCTAGGTTAATAAATAACGCAAAGACAAGATTTGAGCTAAGCTCATTTAAGCTTTCTTATAACTATTTTCACGCTTTGAATCATTGTGTACCGAAAAATAGAATTAATTCAGTTTGTGCTACAGTGAGGAGCGAACATTAATCATAATTTTCTAATAATAGACGATCAATTAAAATTGCTCGGCTCTGCTACTATATTTGACAGCTGGTAGAAAACCTTCAGCCTATGAAATGATTTAGAAGATTTCAGTCTTTACAAAAATGTATGCATGATAGGTTTGTTGCAATTGCTATTTCAAAACACCATTGAATTTATGTGCAAAGTAAGTAATTACTGCTTAAAACTTTCATTTTTATTAAAAATTTCGCAATGCCGATGACAGCGAAATTAAGCATCCCTTGTACCTCAATCTAATCTTCCGAAAATGACAATCTATTGTCATCAGTAAGCAACTGGGGACAACTAGCAAGTCTACTTTTTTTGCTCCATTTGTAAAGTTTTTTTTTCGGATGGTGAAGTTTTTCGTTCGTTATTTGAAAGAACGAAGCAAAAAAAAAAAACCCGCAACTGTGGACCATGGAAAAGTTTTTCCCCCTACTCTAAGAATGGATTATGATATGAGTTTCCAGCGTCTTACCTTCCCATAGTCCCCTGAAGCAACAACAACGATAACAACAACAACGGCAGCAGCAACCACATGGCCAACTTTCGAAGAAAGTTGACAGACAGATACGGTTTCTGCTTGGCTTGCTTCGATTTCAGGTTAGGTCAGCTTCTGCTCTATATCGTATCGCATCGTCGGTGCAGCAGGCTGTTATCAGTGGACAAAAGCAACAGTGTTTCGTTCGAGGTACAAAACACTGCTCTCCACTGGGTTGGAAAGGGGGAGGGCGGTACGCCTCTGGATTGAACGAGTTTGGTAATTTTATGACAATGCCAAGAACCGGTTGAACCGAAAACGAGAGAAACGAAGAATTGGTTCTTTCGACAAGTTTGTTTCACTTGTCTGCAAGCTAGAAGCTTTTTCTTTGCGAAGAGGGTAGCAAGTTGGGGAGGGGATGTGCGACAACTTAACATAACCACGTGAGTTTATTGGAGAAAATTACTCGCACATGTGGGAAAGGATATTGTTTTACCGAAAGCACTTTTCTCCAGCATGGTGCGATTAACATGGCTGTTCGGCTTACGTCCCGAGCTGCGGAAAGTTTCCGAATAAAAGTCACCCCAAACTGAAATTTACGCCGCACCGTTGTTGAAAACTGTTTTACATTAGTATCTGCTGCTATAGAAAAAAAGTGAACAAAACAGTAATGAAATCAATTTCAGGAAAGTTGATGAAAATTTTCCGTTTCGAGAAGTTCGTTCACCCATGGCCTACTTTTCACGTCTAGAATGACGAAGGAATGCCCAAGTTTCGGTATCTATTCTAATTCTCCACAGCTTGCTGTGTTTGTTGTTTTTTTTATATGAATGGACGAAGGACGACAGGCCGCTACCGTTCTACTGTCATCCTTTGCTGTTATTGTTATTGACCGCCCGCTGCCAGGCAAAGGAAGCTCCGCCCGGGATAACATTGCTTCATTTATTAAATTTTCCCCCGTAAAACAGCATCGGTCCGTCTGTCCGTCTTTCCGTCAGAGGAAAATGTTTGCAACTTTGAAATAAATTGCTTCGTAATGCTCGGGATCATCAACTGGGGAACCATCGGTTGGATGCCGGGGTGTTCAGGAAGGAATGCTCTGGATTCCGTCAAAGTTTACTAGTGACTGGATGAGATTCCCGCTGACAAAGAATTTGTTTAATTTATACTAGAATGTGGATTTTTGATTTTTCTACTTTTGATTTCTAACATCCCTCCATTCAGCTAACTTTGAATAAAGAAGGATATTTGACTTCTCTGTGTGCTTCCACACATGTTTAGTGAAGTCCGAGAGCTTCAGTGCATTTTGAGTAAGTGGCTTCACGTACGAATTTCATAGCACCACCAGCAGTGCATTTAAAATGGTTCATAAAACCTGCAGCCGGATGTGAGCGCAAAACAATAGAATTCTGACAGAACACATCCGGCGAAGTACACGTGACTTTCTGACTTCTCGGCTGTCGGTTGAGCTTTCTCTAGAGGTTTTTTTTTTAGGAAGATCCCCCTGTCAGCTACCATTTTTCACGCTTTTGAGAAAATTTATGTCCAATAAACGTGCTTCCATCGTTTCGAATGAACTTGGCTATCGAGTTTTCGGGTTCCAATTCGACCGCTTACTGAAGAACCATCATCCGAGTAGGCCGTTGTCCTTTGGCACCGGTTGTGTTTGTGTGTGTGTGTGTGTGTGTGTGGCAAACAACGGACGACAAATGTTTGCATTCGGATCGTTTCGCATCGCCAACCTTGTTGAAAATTTCTGGCCAGTGTCGGTCGGGTCCAGCTGGGCCACCTGTGTTGTGACTGAATGTAGATGGGTGCTCTTTTGTGCAGCTATTTTCTGCCCTTTCACCGACATCCGTAGCATCCATAGCATGGCACCCGGCGGAGACCGCACACAATATTTAGACATTATTCATCTCCAAAGTTGACTCCGGGTCGGGATAACAAAACAAATTGACTTCCGTGTCTGGAGAAGCACTAAAAGGTGCTCCGAAACGTTGTTGTTTTGCTAGTGGTGTTGTTTTTTTTTCGTTGTCAGACCCTGTCAGACACCTAAAATAAAAACGGTGAAACCTTTATTAAAGAGAACACAATCACAAATCTATAAGAAGACTTTCTTCCGTACCCAAAATAAAAAGTCAACATCATGGCCTACCTAGAAGCGATGTGGAAGCGAATCGTAGAAGTAAATGTTTGATTTCTTTCAAATAAAAAGCTGTTTGCGTTGGAAATTCACTTTTGTGCTTGTGTTTGGTCGGTGTGTTGCGTTATTTTTCCTCCCCGGGAAAGATCATTTTGAGTGGAGCTGTTTGACTTTTAGTTATTCACTCACCGCACAGCAGCCAGCCTGTTTTGATGTGTTTTGCCTGCCTTCTGCGGTGCGGCTGCTGGCGGGATGGGAGGCACATAAACGGTACTCTCTCTCCCTCTCTCTCCCTATAATGGTTAAAGACCGTATCTGCTTCGGTTGACGGCATACGCCAATGATGCGAAACCGAGCCCCGGAAAGAAGTGCCGTACCGTGGGAGACGATTCAATCCTTCTGTTTCCATGGTTTCGCATCGACTGGCTTCGATGAAAAATATAAAACGACAACGGCAAGGCAGTGATTGTCAAGATTACGGGAATTGTTTTCCATCTCCCATCTCGGCAAAAAGGTTGGATGGTAATTGCTTCCTGATTGTCATCTCTGGGAAGTTGGGAATGCTGTTTCCCGGTGGTTCGAATGAACATAGACAGCTGCCGTTTGTGATATTTTAAATCGATTATCGGTTGCTGGAGGTGCCGGTGAAAGGAAAAATCTTTAAGCTACACACTATTTGACTTTTGTCTGAATTTTACTACTCTGGCATCTAATGCAGCGTTTTATGTTAGCGTTTGAACTTAGATAACTGATCTGAAATCACTCATTTTTTTTTTGGTTTTCAAAAAAATATATTGTGTGTTATATAAGGTTTACATGACGCAGTTGACCTGAAAAATAAAAAAATAAGTATAAATCTTCAACAACTAAAGAAATATAAAAGATAAAAATAAACTTTCTCTGGTGAAAAAATGTGATTTGTTAAGGCGAAAAAATTGTAGAACATTTAAAAATTGCTGAAAATCACTATAAAAAGTTATTTCGATAAAAATTGATTTTTAGGGGCATTCCATAGAAAACTCCACAAAAGTCCATTTGAATTAGCAGATAAAAGTACGGTATCTTCTGTAGAACTGTTCTGTATGGCTCTAGAACAATTTTTTTGAGTCAAAATAATTTCGATCAACATTTTGCAGCTCATTCTGTGCCGAACACGCATCAGTACTGGACGTGTTTGGTGATCGGTCCGATAGAGTATAAAACAAAAGACGTGTGAACAAGTGTTGGCATTGTTTGCCTGGTCGAGTGAAATAAATCCGGGTTCAAGGTCGTTCCTTTGTGCAACTGTTTCGCATCGTGACTGCCAGCTGGTGCGTAGGCCGATTTGGCTGCTGGCTGGATTGTGCTACAGCAGTGGACGAGACACAAACGAGGAAAAAGAAGAAGCCATCAGTGTCAGCTAGTCGTATCGCTGTGTGGAGTGATCTCACACCTGGCTCGCTGCTGGTGGCTGTTTAGTGCTGCTGTATTGGTGCTGCTGGCTGTAACGGCTGCTACTTCGAACGATCGGACAACCAACCTTACTGGAAGGGAGAAATAAAAAGGTACGTGTTCTTGTCAGCGCTAGTGCGCTAGACTTAAGATGGATGTAGATCCCTCGCCTCCCGCGCCACCATCCCCGAACCCCTCTGACCCTGACCCTTCTGTTACCCCCTCCCCTGTTCATTCTTCAGTCCCCCCTCGCCCCAGGCTTTACCCAGACGGAGCCCAGGGCAGCTATACTGTTTATTTTCGGCCAAAGGCAGGACCGAAATCGAAAAAGTTGAACCTCTTGCAGATTTCTAAAGACCTGACGAAGGAGTACAAGGGCGTGACCGAAATTTCCAAGGTCCGGCCTAACAAGCTCCGTGTCGTGGTCGGTAACCTGAAAGAGGCCAACGATATAGCTTGCTCTGAGCTCTTCACACGCGAGTATCGCGTTTACATACCCGCACGAGACGTGGAGATCGACGGTGTCATAACCGATTCGAGTCTGTCCGTCGAGTGTATACTACAAAGTGCCAAAGGGTGCTTTAAGAACAAAACGTGTCCCGAAGTAAAGGTGCTCGACTGCAAGCAATTGCGGTCAGCATCGATCATCGGTGGCAAAACAGTATACACTCCGTCAGACTCGTTTCGAGTTACGTTCGCCGGGTCTGCACTACCAAGCCACGTCTCGATCCACCGGGTTCGTCTCCCTGTGAGGCTCTACGTGCCCCGCGTCATGAACTGCCTGAATTGCAAGCAGTTAGGCCATACAGCCGCCTACTGCTGCAATAAGGCACGTTGTGGCAAGTGTGGGGAGTCTCATGCGGAAGATTCTTGCAGTGTTAACGCTGAAAAGTGTATTCACTGCGGAGAAAATCTGCATGAGCTCTCGACATGTGCGGTGTACATGCAGCGCAGGGATAAAATAAAACGGTCTCTCAAAGAGCGTTCAAAGCGTTCCTACGCTGACATGCTGAAGAAGACCGTTACCACTTCTCCCGTTACTTCGAACCCCTTCGATCTGTTGCCCTCTGAGGAAACCGATTCTGACGATTCACCAGCGGGAGCATCTTACGCCAATCCTGGGGAGTCTAGAAAGAGGAAAAGTGTTTCCTCTCCTAAACTTCCCAGAAAAGGTCCTAAGATTTCTCAAAGTGAAATGAAGGTTACAAACAAACCAAACAGTGCTGCGGAAAAACCGAAGCAAACTCCTCCTGGGCTGGCAAATTTAAAGTCCCAGAAGGAGTTCCCAGCACTGCCAGGAACATCTAAAACCCCAGTTGCTCCTTTTACACTCCCAGTTGATGAAACAAACTCTGGATTAGTGAAATTTTCTGACATTGTGGACTGGATTTTTGAAACTTTCAATGTACCCGATCCAATTAAAATTTTTCTTACAGCATTCCTCCCAACAGTTAGATCATTTTTGAAGCAGTTGACTGCCCAATGGCCCCTCCTTGCAGCGATTGTATCCTTCGATGCCTAATTCAACTGCGTATATGAAGGATTCTATCTCTGTCTTACAGTGGAATTGTAGAAGTATTTTACCAAAAATTGATTCGTTTAAAGTTTTGATAAATAAAAACAAATGCGATGCATTTTCCCTTTGTGAAACTTGGCTTACTTCAAATATTGATCTCAACTTCCATGATTTTAATATTATTCGCCTTGATCGAGACACCCCATATGGAGGAGTACTTTTAGGGATTAAAAAGTGCTATTCTTTCTATCGTATTAACCTCCCCTCGATTCCAGGCATCGAAGTTGTCGCATGTCAAATGACAATACAAGGTAAAGAGCTTTGTATTGCCTCAATATATATTCCCCCCAGAGCACAGGTTGGGCAACGGCTGCTCTTTGATTTAATAGAACTTCTTCCCTCGCCACGTTTGATTTTGGGAGACTTCAACTCTCATGGCGTGGCTTGGGGTTCCCCATACAATGATAACCGCTCCTCTTTAATCTATAACCTTTGCGATGACTTCGACATGACTATTTTAAACAACGGTGAAATGACACGTATCCCGAAACCTCCAGCGCGCCCAAGCGCTTTGGATCTATCCTTATGTTCGACGTCGCTACGGTTGGATTGCACATGGAAGGTAATCCTCGATCCTCACGGTAGCGACCATCTGC
The DNA here is from genome assembly GCF_029784165.1 of Wyeomyia smithii. Classification (NCBI taxonomy): domain Eukaryota; kingdom Metazoa; phylum Arthropoda; class Insecta; order Diptera; family Culicidae; genus Wyeomyia; species Wyeomyia smithii. Next base: position 177,860,304 of record NC_073694.1, read on the forward strand.
CTATTCTTATTTCAATTACTAACGGGTCAACTCGCATGCGACCAATTGACATTCCGTATGACCTCACACGAAATGTCGATTGGAAGTTATACGAGGAAATGATTTCAAAAGCGGTCGAGTCGATTCAACATCATTCACCACTTGAAGAATACAACCTCCTCGCGGGCTTGATTCTCGACGCCGCGTTGCAAGCCCAAACGAAGAAATATCCCGGCGTAACGATCAAAGAACGGCCTCCCACTCCGTGGTGGGACCAAGAGTGCTCCGATGTCTACACGCAAAGATCCGACGCGTTTAAGGCCTACCAGACGGGAGGTATACCTGGCGACTATTTACGGTATTCGGAGCTTGATACCAAGCTTAAAAGCTTGGCTAAAGCAAAGAAACGTGGATATTGGCGTCGGTTCGTGAACGAGACGTCGAGGGAGACATCGATGAGCACTCTTTGGAACACAGCCCGAAGAATGCGGAATCGCGTAACGGTCAACGAAAGCGAGGAGTCTTCAAGTAGGTGGATATTTGATTTTGCCAGGAAAGTATGTCCGGACTCTGTTCCTGAGCAAAATATTGTTCGCGATGCGTCTCCGGGCCACGACGCGATAGAATCACCTTTTACGATGGCAGAACTTTCAGTTGCCCTCCTGTCCTGTAACAATAACGCGCCTGGATTAGATAGAATCAAATTCAACTTGTTGAAGAATCTACCCGGCAATGCCAAGAGGCGCTTGTTGAACTTGTTCAATAAGTTCCTGGAGCACAACATTGTACCGCAGGATTGGAGGCAAGTGAAGGTGATCGCCATCCAAAAACCAGGGAAACCAGCTTCTAATCACAACTCTTATAGGCCGATTGCAATGCTATCCTGTATCCGGAAATTGATGGAAAAAATGATACTCCGTCGTTTAGACCACTGGGTCGAATCAAATGGTCTACTATCAGAAACTCAATTTGGCTTCCGCCGTGCCAAAGGGACGAATGATTGTCTTGCGTTGCTTTCAACAGATATTCAGCTGGCGTATGCTCGTAAAGAACAAATGGCGTCTGCGTTCTTGGACATTAAGGGGGCTTTTGATTCCGTTTCTATTGACATTCTTTCGGGTAAACTTCACCGACAAGGATTTTCTCCAATTTTGAACAATTTTTTGCACAACTTGTTGTCCGAAAAGCACATGCATTTTACGCATGGCGATTTGGCAACTTTTCGCATTAGCTACATGGGTCTTCCCCAGGGCTCATGTTTAAGCCCCCTTCTTTACAACTTTTATGTAAATGACATCGACGAATGTCTGGCAAATTCATGCACGATAAGACAACTTGCAGACGACAGTGTAGTCTCTGTTACAGGAGCCAAAGCTGCCGATTTGCAAGGACCATTGCAAGATACCTTGGACAATTTGTCTGCTTGGGCTTTACAGCTAGGTATCGAATTCTCTCCGGAGAAGACTGAGATAGTAGTTTTTTCTAGGAAGCATGAACCTGCTCAGCTTCAAACACAATTAATGGGTAAAACGATTTCTCAGGTTTTGGTACACAAATATCTTGGTGTCTGGTTCGACTCTAAAGGCACCTGGGGTTGTCACGTGAGGTATCTGATGAAAAAATGTCAACAAAGAGTGAATTTTCTTCGTACAATAACCGGACAATGGTGGGGAGCCCATCCAGGAGACCTTATAAGGCTTTACCAAACAACGATATTGTCTGTTATTGAATACGGGTGTTTCTGCTTCCGCTCCGCAGCAAACACACATTTGATCAAACTGGAGCGAATACAATATCGTTGTTTGCGTATCGCCTTAGGTTGCATGCAGTCGACCCATACGATGAGTTTGGAGGTTTTAGCTGGAGTACTACCATTGAAAAACCGCTTCTGGAGCCTGTCTTCTCGTATTCTAATCAAATGTGAGGTCTTGAACCGTCCCGTGATTGAAAATTTTGAAAGGTTAATCGAACTTAATTCTCAAACCCGTTTTATGACATTGTATTTCAATCACATGTCCCAAAATATTAACCCTTCTTCGAATATTCCAAATCGTGTCGACTTATCAAATACTTCTGATTCTACTGTGTTTTTCGATACATCCATGATAGAAGAAACTCGTGGAATCCCGGATCATTTACGCGTGCAGCAGATCCCTAAAATTTTTTCCAATAAATATCGAAACATCAACTGCGACAATATGTACTACACTGACGGATCACTTCTTGATGGGTCCACTGGCTTCGGTATCTTCAATAACAATTTAACCGTCTCCCATAAGCTCGATAATCCTGCTTCTGTTTACGTCGCAGAATTAGCTGCAATTCAGTACACCCTAGGGATTATCGAAAAAATGCCCACGGACCATTATTTCATCTTTACGGACAGTCTCAGTTCCATTGAGGCTCTCCGATCGATGAAAGATGTTAAGCACTCTCCGTATTTCCTGGGGAAAATACGGGAACATCTGAGTGCTTTATCCGAAAAATCTACTCAGATTACCTTAGCGTGGGTCCCTTCTCACTGCTCGATACCGGGTAATGAGAAAGCGGACTCTTTGGCTAAGGTGGGCGCAACAAACGGTGATATTTATGAAAGACCAATTGCCTTTAATGAATTTTTCGCACTTGTACGTCAGAATACGATCATCAGTTGGCAAAATGCTTGGACCAGAGGGGAATTGGGAAGGTGGTTACATTCCATAATCCCCAAAGTATCGACGAACCCGTGGTTCAAGGGGTTGGATGTAGGTCGGGATTTCATTTGCGTGATGTCCCGGCTTATGTCCAATCACTATAGATTTGACGCGCTCCTCCGTCGTGTTGGGCTCGGGGAAAGTGGTATCTGTGCCTGTGGTGAAGGTTATCACGACATAGAGCATGTGGTTTGGTCATGCCCTGTACACCGTGACGCCAGGTCTAAATTAATAGCTTCCCTGCAGGCCGAGGGTAGACAGCCGGCTGTTCCTGTTCGTGATGTCTTGGCGAGCCGTGACCTATCCTACATGTCCCTTATATACGTTTTCCTGAAATCCATCCACGCCCCAGTCTAGTCCCGTTCCCCTCCGTCTACACCCAACAAAACGACAAGAACACGTTTGAACCTTAAGCACAAAACCAGCAACCAGACCCCGCACAACAGAACCAGGACCCAAGGACTACGAGCCTCTGTCCCAACTCACGACATCGTGGCTCAGCAGAACGAATCCATACATGCCATTCGACGATTATCAGACGACCATTGAACAACAAAACACTGATTGGAAATCCCATGCTAGTTTTAAGTTAGACTTAATTTCAGCTCGTAGTCGGCAGCGAGGATAAAAAATTTGCTTTAGTTTTTAAGTCATCAGATATAATTGGCGCCGTTAAACATTAAATTGTATTTGTGCCGTGTCAAATAAATGTTATGTGAAGAAAAAAAAAAAAAAAAAAACATTTTGCAGCTTTTAAAATAGGTTTTGTGATAACTTAAATCGAACTTTGGGATAATCTCCGGCTCCGAATGTGTATTAAGGATCAAACATATTTTTAGCGTCTAAACGGTTTGTTTGATAGGTAAGAAGTATTCGGCAAAGTTGCAAATAGTAGTTTTATCCTTCCAAAAATACACTGTAAACATCAGATTTTTTTGTGTGATATTCTACCATATTTTAAAAAGCATCAACGTATAGAAAATACCATGTAGTTTTATTGAAAAAATTTCAGATCTTTAAAAAGTAGACTTTTGTAGATATTCAATTTGGACATATCTTCTTTAAGGGCCAGTTAAGTCCAGTTCTGTCCTATTTGGGATCATTTTATATTTAGGCATTTTCTGACCATCAGAAGGGCTTTTCAGCGATTCTGAGCTCAATTCGGACTCATTTTCTATTTTGGCCCTTTCTGCCCTTTAGAAGGGCTTTTCAGCAATTCTGAGCTCAATTTAAAATCATTTTCTATTTTGGCCTTTTCTGGCCTATAGAAGGGCTTTTAAGCGATTCTGAGCTAAATTTGGGATCATTTTCTATTTTGGAGGTTTCTGGCCTTCGGAAGGGCTTTTCTGCGATTCTGAGCTCAATTCGGGATCATTTTTTATTTTGGAGTTTTCTGGCCTTTGGAAGGGCTTTTCAGCGATTCTGAGCTCAATTTGGGATCATTTTCTAATTTGGCCTTTTCTGGCCTTAAGAAGGGCTTTTCAACGATTTTGAGCTCAAATTGGGATCATTTTCTATTTTGGCCTTTTCTGGTCTTTAGAAGGGCTTTTCATCGATCCTGAGCTCAATTTGGACTCCTTTTTCTATATTGGCCTTTTCTGGCCTTTAGAAGGGCTTTTCAGCGATTCTGAGCTCAATTTGGGATATTTTTCACTTCTGGCCTTTTCAGGCCTTTAGGGAAACTTTTCACCGATTTTGAGTCAAATTTAGGATCATTTTCTATTTTGGCCTTTCCTGGCCTTTAAAAGGACTTTTCGGCGATTCTGAGCTCAAAATGGGATCATTATCCATTTCGGCCTTTTCTGGCCTTTAGAATGGCTTGTCAGTGATTCTGAGCTCAATATGGGATCATTTTTTATTTTGACCTTTTCTGGCGATTCTGAGCTCAATTTGGGAACATTTTCTATTTTGGCCTTTTCTGGTCTTCAGAAGGGCTTTTCAGCGGTTCTGAGCTCAATTTGAAATCATTTTCTATTTTGGCCTTTTCTGGCCTTTAGAAGGGCTTCTCAGCAATTCTGAGCTAAATTTGGAATCAATTTCTATTTCGGCCTTTTCTGGCATTCAGAAGGGCTTTTCAGCGATTCTGAGCTTAATTTAGGATCATTTTCTATTTTGGCCTTTTCTGGCCTTTGGAGGAACATTTCAGCGATTCTGGACCCAATTTGGGATCATTTTCTATTTTTGACTTTTCTGGCCTTTAGAAGGGCTTTTCAACGATTATGAGCTCAATTTGAGATTATTTTCTATTTTTGCCTTTTCTGACTTTAGAAGGGCTTTTTAGTGATTCTGAGCTCAATTTGGACTCATTTTCTATTTTGACCTTTTCTGGCCTTTTAAAGGACTTTTAAGCGATTCTGAGCTCAATATGGGATCATTTTCTGTTTCGGCCTTTTCTGGCCTTAGAAGGGCTTTTCAGTGATTCTGAGCTCAATTTGGAATCATTTTCTATTTTGGCCTTTTCTGGCCTTTGGAAGGGCTTTTCAGCGATTCTGAGCTCAATATGGAATCATTTTCTTTTTTCTGGCCGTTAGAAAGGTTTTTCACCGATTTTGAGCTAAATATCGGATTCATTTTTTATTTTTACCTTTTCTGGCCTCAAGGTGCTTTTCAGCGATTCTAAGCTTAACTTGGACTCATTTGCTAATTTGGCCTTTTCTGGTCTTTTATGCGATTCTAAGCTCAATTAGGCTTTTATGCGATTCTAAGCTCAATTAGGGATAATTTTCTATTTTGACCTTCAATGGGCTTTAGAAGGGCTTTTCATCGATTTTGAGCTCAATTTGGATTCATTTTTTATTTTGGCCTTTTCTTTTTTTAAGAAGGGCTTTTCTGTGATTCTGAGCACAATATGAGATCATTTTCTATTCTGGCCTTTTCTGACCTTTTTAAGGGCTTTTCACCGATTTTGAGCTTAATTTGGAATAATATTCTATTTTTGCATTTTCTGGCCTTTAGAAGGGCTTTTCAGCGATTCTGAGCATAATTAGAGATCATCTTCTAATTTGGCATTTTCTGGCCTTTAGAAGGGCTTTTTAGCGATTCTGAGCTCAATTTGGGATCATTTTCTATTTTGGCCTTTAGAAGGGCTTTTCAGCGATTCTGAGCTCAATTTGGGATCATTTTCTATTTTGGCCTATTCTTGCCTTTAGAAAGGCTTTTCAGCGATTCTGAGCTCAATATGGGATTATTTTCTATATTGGCCTTTTCTGTCCTTTAGAAGGACTTTTCAGCGATTCTGAGCTCAATTTTGGATTATTTTCTATTTTGGCCTTTTCTGGCGTTCAGAAGGGCTTTTCAGCGATTCTGAGCTAAATTTGGCATCATTTTCTATTTTGGCCTTATCTGGCCTTTAGAAGGGCTTTGCAGCGATTCTGAGCTCAATTTGGGATCATTTTCTATTTTGGCCTTTTCTGGTCTTTAGAAGAGCTTTTCAGCGATTCTGAGCTCAATTTGGGATCATTTTCTATTTTGGCCTTTTCTGGTCTTTAGAAAGAATTTTTAGCGATGCTGAGCTCAATTTTGGATCATTTTCTATTTTGGCCTTTTCTGGCGTTCAGAAGGGATTTCCAGCGATTCTGAGCTCAACTTAGGATCATTTTCTGTTTTGGCTTTCTCTGGCCTTCAAAAGGACTTTTTAGCGATTCTGAGCTCAATATGGGATCATTTTCTATTTCGGGCTTTTTTGGGCCTTAGAAGGGCTTTTCAGCGATTCTGAGCTTAATTTGGAATCATTTTCTATTTTGGCCTTTTCTGGCCTTTGGAAAGGCTTTTCAGCGATTCTGAGCTTAATTTGGGATCATTTGCTGTTTTGACCTTTTCTGGGCTTAAGAAGACCTTTTTCAACGATTCTGAGCTCAATTAAGACTCATTTTCTATTTTGGCCTTTTCTGGCCTTTAGAAGGGCTTTTCAACGATTCTGAGCTCAATTTGGGATCATTTTCTATTTTGGCCTTTTCTGGTCTTAAGAATGGCTTTTTAGCGATTCTGAGCTCAAATTGGACTCATTTTCTATTTTGACATTTTCTGGGCTTTAGAAGGCCTTTTCAGCGATTCTGAGCTCAGTTTGGGATCATTTTCTATTTTGGCCTTTTAGGCCTTGGAATGGGGGTTTCAGTGATTTTGAGCTCAATTTGTACCACGTTATAGTTTTGATCAATTTGAGAGATCTTGATTTTTTCATGAAATTCAAAACGAGAGTTGCCACTCATTATTACAAAACCTCTACTTAAAGTACCCTTATTTTTCAACAGTTTAAATACTTTGGTTCAAATTCCAGCTTCAATGTGTCATCAACCTTTCATGAGGCTCATTTGTAACGCTGGAACAAGCCTATCACTGGTAAGCTCATTTCAACCGTCGTAAAACCAGTGGCGCCCTCCGAAACAAATCGATTTTCCTCTCCTACTTCTCTCCCGGTTGAAATTCTTTCTTTTTCGGCCGGCTATTTTCAACGAAGGGCGGTTTACTACAAAAGCGATAATAATAATAATAAATGCCCATCGAAAAACACCAAACCTCTGTTTACTGGCGGCTGCATTTGACATTGATGATTTCTGTTTCCTTCGTCGTTGTGTTCGCACGTGTGTGTGGGTGTGGGTACACTATAACCTTCATCATCTGTCATTATAATGATTGTCATCATCAGCTGCCTCCTACCGTCGTCGTCCGCTGCCAGGATTAGAGTTTCATCCTCGTTTTTTGTTTTTGGTGTGGAGCAGAATTGATGAAGTGGAAATCGTTTCTATCCCTTCTCTTATTCTTATTCCGGCGATTTCCGCAAAAGATCTCGGAGAAACAAAAGCCACGTCCATCGTGTGCAACCGGGTTGTTAGAAAGCGCGTTCGGAAAGAGGGAGGAAGCTTTCACTCTTGTTTTGTTTTATCGTGCCATCAGCAGCAGCACCAGCAGCAGGCCAGGATATTTTCTAGTGCTTCTTCGCCTGCCTTACTGCTGCGACAACTGATGGCATCACGCAGTAGGCTTATTGTTTCGTTTCGTGTTTATGTTTACGCTACAATCGCCCCCGGGAGCGGAATTGATTTCCTCTTCGGATAAAGAAACAAACGGTGCTACTAATGGATTGTTATTGAGTTAGGAAGGAATTAAAAATAAACAATTGCTTTTTAAAAAGGAATTAAATTATCAGTTTAGTTTCTAAGCTTGATATTTATTACCATCGACTTATATTTAATTGTATTTTTTCTATCTTTTTCACAGGTAAGAACGTCCGCATGAGTAAGTTTTCTCAAAAAAGTCTTTAAACTCCAAGAACGTAGAGCAGCACGTTTCTAGGCAGCGATTTCGCTTCATTCGGGTTTCACATTGAGTTGTGAGTCACGAAGTTTGCTGCCGCAAATGCGGAAGAAAAATTGAATCACGTGTTCGCTGAGAGTCGCAGGAATCCAATTTACGGTACTCCGAAAAATGTTATCGAGCATCGCGTCTTAGTTGACTTTTAACTGGAACCATTTTCCAGTTTAACCAGCACAGAATAAACATGGACACGAAACTCGTCGACGGCCACGTCCATTGTGACGTGATAAAGTGCCGTCCATCGGTTGTCACTAGCAGCCACGGACCAGTGGCTGCACGGATATCCACTTGTGAACGTTAGAATGATCGACTCTCAATCACTGCTCGAGGTGCGGAAAATTGTTACGTCGTTAGAGAGGATGTTTTGTTTTCATACAGGTTGAGAATGATTGTAACAGGTTGAGAATGATTGTAAAAAGACAGGCTGAAGGTAATTTTTAGTTTTAGGAAACCAACGTTGTGTGCGTTCAAAATCGTTTAAAAAGGCTTAAGACTTTTTAAACGAACATCTTATAGTTGTTTAAGTTTTTTTAAGATCATTAGATTCATCTTTTTTTTTGAATTCTTAATTTTGACAGTTTTTGTCCTATCAATATGAAAATTCCGATGAATCATAACAGAAGAGTTGTGTGCAAAGCTGCGACCGCAAATTTACTTTGAGCTCATCACTTGCGATCTCATTTACTAATTTTATAATATCTGTAATTTTGATATTTTCGATATTTATGGCATTTTTAACAATCTTGACATTTTTGAAAGTTGTCTGATGTTTTCGTTTTTTTTTACTTTTTTTATATTTTTAAAAATTTTTACATTTCAATCAAAATAGATCCAACCTATTCCTCATTTTGCTGCTTTACCCGAATCCTCCTTTTTTAGTAGTATAACATTATATGCAAAAGATAAATGGCATTTTTGCATATAGAGTGGCAATGATTGTGTGGAATAAACTCATCATCATATTTCGAAAACCGATCATGTTCATTTTGTTTATTGGCCCAAAAAATTTCCTCTGCCGAATTTCAGCTCTATCAGACATGATTTAGCGGTGCCTCAAAGCGCTCAAAGTTGTGATTTATTGACTCTCGAAAATCTACCAAGCGATGATACATGAAATTGGGAAACTCGATTTTTTTTTTCGATGCTAAATGTCTTAAAAATACATAAAACGTCGAGATCTGATGATACAGTCAGACCTCGATATAAGGCAACTTTGTTTTTATTTTCGTTACGTTACATCGAAGTTCGAAAAAAAATATTTTTTCATTGATGCAAAATTCTTGTTGGCTACTCAAAGGCGCACCGAAACTTATTTCCCTGCATCTAGCAATACACATAAATCTGTTTTATATTCCTTTAAGACAATTTTCATAAACAATTTTAACAATTATTTTGACAATTATTTTTAAACAATTTTCACAATTTTCATAAACAGTCACGAAACATTGAAAAAAAAATGTCAATTTCGATTTGTCCAATTCCATGTACTGTTTTCCTTTGTAGGTTTGCGAGGGTCAAAAATTAACAACTTTGAGCGCTTTGAGGCACCCCTAAATTATGTCCGATTGAGCTGAAATCTTGCAGAGGTCATTTTTTTGGACTTAAGATTTGCAGTCTTTGGCTAATTATCAGGTATGTGCAAAAGACTGCCACACGATAGTATGGGTTTATTGCGATAAAAACCGCATTTAAAAATATATTTTACAATCGAACAACCGCGTTCCAAAATAAATCCGGAATCATAGGCAATTAGGGCGCAACTAGCAAATTATAAATATTGGGTAATATCAGTTTGAAATTTTTGCAGTATATTTTCAAATCGTAATTTGAATGGAAATGAATAACAGCAAAAATCGACGTAGAATGAACCTTTCATATAATTTTTCAACGATACTGCATTAAATCCGAGCAATTATGTTCAAAATTGACGTTTTTCTTTTAGCCCTATTCAAATGAGCCTTAAAGCATTCTGACAATGAGATTCACCCACCTTTATTTCGCCTTGTTTTTATTTTTCGTTTAGTTAATGTCGTCTGAATACAAAATAATTTGCAAATGACCGTTGCTTCTAAACAATTGAAAGAGCCATATACCAAAGTATTTTTCGTTCTGCGTAATTTATTGTATCGTCATTCACTAAAACTTTATTTAAATAGTTCTAAAGATTCATATTGAAGGAAGATTTTTTGCGATGAATTTGGTTAGCTGCGCCCCAAACGCGAGTCACTCCAGAATTTACATGCAATAACAACTGGACAACGGTGTACCGTTGCCTGTTTGAACAACGATGTCCCAGTATATGCCCAGTATGATTACAGTAATTATCTTGGAATGCTTCATGTGATGGATGGTTTTCCCTCGCGCCGCTCGCATAAATTCGCGGTGTTTGACGAGAGAGATACTCTTCTTACTACGGTGACATAACCATTCCTTTCCGTCGCAGTCGTGGAGATGCAGAGGTAAGCTCGGGTATTGGATGATAATCGGTTACTTTCCAGCAACCTAGACTCTGGACATCATTATAATAATCGATATTGGGTGGTATTCGGTGATTCTGGGCGGTGTTTCAGAAACCAGTGGTCACCATGGATTTCGAAATAGCATGTTGAGTCTGGTCTTCGGGTATCATCATTCTGGTTCCGGAAATATTTCCGGAAAAATTGGTTGATGTACCCCCTTAAAGGCACAGTGGCAGGTCTCTGAATAAAAGTTTATAAAATCCACAAGTCTTTCTATAATCTCTGTCTGTTTGATTCATGAAGTAATGGAAATTACTGAGCCGACCGGCGTGAAAAAATTATGTATAGGGTTTTTGATGTCGGAGATGGTTCTTATGATGGTTTGAGACCCTTCCCTCCTCTGGAACAAAGGGGCTCTGATACAAATGGAAAACGAATTTTTGCATAACTCGAGAACTAATCAAGCAAATGGAACTAAATTTTAAATGTGGCTGTTTTTGGGGACAAGATAGGTTTAAATGATGATACGACATCCCTCTCTACTTTGAAAGGAAGGGAGGGGGTGAAGTCTATATAAATTTCTGCACATCTCAAGGATTAATCCATCAAATGGAACCAAATTTAGCCTGAGGAAGTTATTGGAGGCAAGCAATGTTGTGTGATGGTTTGACACTCCTCCCAACCCTTGAAAGGGAGGGGGGTACTTTAAAAATATTTACACAACTCGAAAACAAATCAGGTAAATGGGACCAAATTTGACATGTGGAGGATTTTGGTAACAAGAAATATTTTTGTGAGAGTTCCACACTCTTCCTTTTTCTGGAAGGGAGGGCTTTCAAACAAATGAAGAACAAATTTCTACATAACTCAAGAACTAATCGAGCAATGGAACCAAATTCGGAAAGTGAGGATTTTAGAGTACAATATAAGAAAGGAAGATTAATTAGAATGAGAGACCGAAAGCCAAAGAGAAAGAAGAGAAAGAACGATATAGAAAGAAAGAGCGCTAGAAACAGAGAGCCATAGAGGGAGAGCGATACTAAGAGAGATAGAGAAAGCGGTACAGAGATGAAGAAACAAACGATACAGCGAGAGAAAGAGTGATAGAGAGAGAAAGAGCGATAGGAAGGGAGAGAAAGAGAGAAACAAAAGTAAGAGAAAAAGCGGTAGAGAGAAGCAGAGCGATATAGAGAGAGGAAATAAAGAGAGAGAGAGAGAGAGAGAGAGAGAGAGAGAGGGGGGGATAGGGAGAATAGAGAGAGAATAAAGAGAAATAGAGAAAGAGAGAGAAGAGAGAGGGGGAGAGAGAGTGAAAACGGAGTTAGAGAATGAAGAGAAAGAAAGAGTGAGAGAATAAAAAGAGAAAGAGACAGAGATAGAGACAGAGAGAGAGAGTGAATAGGGAGAGAATAGAAAGTGAGAGAATAGAAATATAGAGAGAAAGAGAGAGAGTGATTAGAGAGAGAGAATGGATAGAGGGCGAATGGGGGAGGGAGAATGAAGAGAGAGAGAGAGAATGGAGAGAGAGAACAGAAAGAGAGAGAATAGCAAGAGAGGAGAATGGAGCGAGTATAGAAAGAGAGAATGAAAAGAGAGAGAAAGAGAGAGGAATTGTAGACACAGAGAGAGAATAGACAGAGAATATAGAGAGAATAGAGAGAGAGAAAGGAGAGAGAGAGAGAATGAAGAGAGAGAGAGAGAGGGAAGAAAGAGAGAGCGATAGAGAAGCGGGGAGAGAGAAGGGACAGAGAGAGAGACAAAGAGAGACTTCACCAGGACAACTAAATATTGATTGCGATTGTTCAACTATTTATATCAGCGGTTCTCAACCTTTTTTTGTCCGCGTACCCCTTGGCGATATTTTCCAAATTAATTGTACCCCCTGGCTTGGAATGTTCTCGCAGAGTGGGAGAGAGTAGTGTTAGATCATGTTGTGGTAGTCTAGTTCAGGTTTAAAATTGAACTGTGATTTTTTGTATTGCTACAGGCATGTTTTAAGAGCAAGGGGTACGCGTACCCCAGGTTGAGAACCGCTGATTTATATGAAAGACAAGTTTTGTATGTATGTATGTATGTTCCAGCATAACTCTCGAATGCCTGAGCCGATTTCAACCAAACTTGGCATACGTGTTTTTTGTACACAGGAAGCGGTCATTGAAATATTGGGAAGAGAGAGGGGCAACCCCCAAAGAAGGAGAGGGTCTCAATTGATTACAAAATCAAGTTTTTTCTGTGTAATATGAGAATGTTTTGAATGAGATCGGTACGTGATGTCGAAAACGGGGAGAGGCAACTTTCAAAGCGGAAAGGGGTCTTAATTGCTAAGAAAGTCAGGTCTTTTAGTGCATCATGGGAACTTTTTGAATAAGTACGGGTCATGGCCAGAAGTTGATGTCGATGGAATACGATGTCCGATGTTTTTCCAAAACAAAGTTGGCGACTTTCGGTTTCTGGGAAGCTGTATAAAACTGTGGAAAAGATTTACGAACCTCCCAATATTGATATTTCCGGAACCAGGAATAGACATAGAAACCAAAAACAACACAACGACACATTTTAAATTCAAGGAGGCGACCTCTGCGAAAAAAGAATATATGCCCTGCAATATGTATATTTCCGGTAACAAGATGACGTCCAGAATCCAAATATTCATACCCAGCGCCAATTTTTGGGAAGCTTGCTAAAAAAAAGAAGGAGGCTTGGACGATATTAAGCGATTTCTGCTTCCTGCCAAGCTGTGTAAAACTGAGTAAAATGTTTTACTTACTTTACCAGTCAGCTCTGGGCCGAAGTGTCGTTTGCTAGAAACAAAAACCTGAATTAATCTACCTATCAGTGCAGAAACCTTTGTTATACTAACTATTACTACATATAAATTTATACTAACTATTACTATATATAAATTTGTTATGCCAGTAAACAATAAATCGTTTAAAATTAAATTCAAAAGATAGTTTTTCAGAGGGTGAACCAAATAACATCACTGAATCAAACCTCGATGAGGTTCTCACATACATTCTCAATACCACAACGGCTTCGTTTTCAAAAATCATGAGACCTAGAAAAGAACATAATGATTATAGATTATGGATTAGCATCGAATATATCCTACGAATTACAGCAAAGTCCTAAAAACTTGTTCCCAAGAAATTATAGTTCAGAATTATACAGTGCGTTAAATGCTTTGTTACCATAGAAAAGTTACTTGAATCTTACGTGTGATTATTTCAAGAAATTAACAAAAATTTTGATAAAGTCTGTGAGGATCAAGTGCTAAAAGATTTCATTGAAATTCCTATAACTGCTGTTGAAATGTCAATTCCCAATACACATCAGTTGCTGTGAAGAGTTGTTAAATTAATTCTATTTCAAATGCATTTTTTCAAAATTAAAGTTTTTCGCAAGACTTAAGAATTTTGACTGTTTAAAGTGTACTCGGGAACGTAACTCTTGTTGGAGACCTAGGCTGTATGGTAAAATCTGAAGCACTTCCAGAACTTTATAAAACTTGCTGGCAAAACGACGATCGGGATAACATGGATACTCTGTTTGCACAGACCTTTAAATAAATTTAGAAAACAATATTTATATTATACAAAAGCGAAGTGTATCAAGTAAACGAGAACCAGACTTCAATAAGCGTTGCAGTTTCCTCTGAAATCTATTGAAAATTGTTAGTAAAAAGTTATTTACATAAAAGGTTCATTTATTGACACCAGTTTGAACGAACTACACAGAGTATGAAAATTATGCACAGATGTCTTTTACTCTTAGTTTCTTCTGAGAAATAAACTTACTTTACTTTACATTTTCGGCTAACAGACCGTTCACCGGTCCAGGGCCGAACGAATTAGAGATGTCCAGCTTCTTCTGTCTTGGGCAGCCGTTCTCCAGTCTCCCCGTACACCAGCAGATCGTGCATCTTCTTCCACCGCGCACATCCATCGCGTGCGAGGCCTACCACGGAGTCGACGGCCTCTTCCTGGTTCTCTACTGAAGATAGTTTTGGCAGCTCTCTCGTCAGGCATCCTGGCTACGTGTCCAGCCCACTGAAGCCTGCCCCGCTGTACCTTCACTATATCAGCATGTTTGTATACCTGGTACAACTCGTGATTCATGCGTCTGCGCCACACTCAACCTTCTAGTTTACCGCCAAGTATCGATCGCAGAACTTAACGCTCAAAAACTCCGAGCACTCGTCGATCAGCTTCCTTCAGCGTCCATGCTTCATGTCCGTAAAGGGCCACCGGGAGTATCAGCGTCCTATACAGCGCTAGTTTTGTGCGAGATTGCAAACTACGGGACCTTAGCTGGTTACGCAGTCCGTAGAAAGCCCTGTTCGCAGCTGCAACTCGTCGTTTCACTTCAACGCTCATATCGTTGTCACAAGTCACAAGCGTACCAAGATAAACGAATTCGTCAACAACTTCAAATCGTTCCCCATCTATCTCCACCTCAGCACCAACACCACGGGGACTCCCACGCTCTCTGCCAGCTACCATATACTTCGTTTTGGCAGAGTTAATGACAAGTCCCAATCTCGCTGCTTCTCTCTTAAAAGGTACGGAAGCCTCCTCCACGGCCTTACGGTTGATACCGATGATATCGACGTCGTCCGCAAAACCAAGAAGCATGTGAGATTTCGTGATGATCGTACCGTTTCTTTCCACATTTGCTCTTCGTACTGCACCCTCAAGAGCGATGTTAAACAGTGAATTGGAGAGCGCATCCCCCTGCTTCAGTCCATCCAACGTTACGAACGCGGCTGATGTCTCGCCAGCTATCCGCACGTACGATTTCGATCCCTCCAGCGTCATACGCCTCAGCTTAATTAGCTTCGTCGGGAAACCGTGTTCCAGGATGATCTGCCACAGCTCGTTTCTTTTCACTGAGTCATATGCCGCCCTGAAGTCCACAAACAGTCGGTAAGTTGTACTCCCGGAGCTTATCGAGGATCTGTTGCAGGGTGAAAATTTGATCCGTCGTGGAACGCCCCTGTCGAAAACCAGCCTGGTATTCGCCAACAAAGGATTCCGTTAACAGTCTCAATCTGAAGAACAAGATACGGGAGAGCACTTTATATGCGGAGTTGAGCAACGTTATCCCTCGATAGTTGCCACAATCCAATCGATGGCCCTTCATATAGATAGGGCATATGAGGCCTTCCAACCAGTCGTTCGCGTTTTTTCGTCCGCCCAGATTTTTAATATTATCTGGTGGATCGCATAGTACAGCCGCTCGCTTCCCGCTTTTAGAAGTTCGGCCGGGATACCGTCCTTCCCAGCGGCCTTGCCGGTTTTCAGCTCACTAATCGCCTTTTTCACCTCCTCCTGTGTCGGTGGCTCCACAGCTTGTTCGTCACTCATAATCGTCATCCTGTTCCTGCTCTGCTCATCCGGCTCCTCACCGTTCAATAGCGCCTGAAAATGCTCCTTCCACCTGGCTGCAACCGTCGGTTTATCAGTAAGCAGGTTGCCGTCCTTGTCATTACACATGACCGGCACAGGGAAATTCCTGCTTCTGACTCTGTTGACAGTTCTATAGAATCTCCGCACGTCGTTTCCAGCATAGCTGTCCTCTGCACTGGCGAGCACCTGCTCCTCGTACTCGCGCTTCTTCCGACGGTGAGTTCTATTTTCGGCAGCTCTTGCCATCTTGAACCTCTTTTTGTTCTGACGCGTAGCCGCAGTGAGCATGCGGCTCCTGGCACGGTTCTTTTATCTGTCGCTCTCTGGCACTCAGCATCGAACTAGCCGTTAGGCTGTCTTCCACGCGTCGTACCTACCACCTCTCTCGCAGTCGTTTCGATGGCGCCGTGAATACTGCTCCACAGCCCATTTATGTCTTCTACTCCTTCCTCCTGCTGTTCTGCGATACGTTGATCCAGCTCTCTGGCGTATTCTGCTGCCACGCCATCAGCTTTCAACCGCTGAATGTTGAAACGCGTCGTCCTCTCTGTGCGAGATTTCAGCACGTTCGACAACCGTGCGCGGATCTTACAAACGAGGAGATAATGGTCAGAGTCAATGTTTGGTCCCCGAAAAGACCTAACATCAGTTACATCCGAAAAGTGCCGACCGTCAATCAGTACGTGATCGATCTGGGAGCAGGCTTCTCCATTTGGATGCCTCCAGGTGTGTTTCCGAATATTCAAACGTGGAAAATAGGAGCTACATATGGCAATTCCTCTGGCCGCGGCAAAGTTTATCAGCCTCAGGCCGTTTTTATTGGTTGACGAGTGGAGGCTATGCCTTCCAATGACCGGACGGAAGAATTCCTCCCTCCCAACCTGTGCGTTTGCGTCTCCGATGACGACTTTTACGTCGTGTTTTGGGCACTCGTCATAGATTCGCTCAAGCTTGTCATAGAACTCATCTTTGACTTCATCGGATTTGTCGTTTGTCGGTGCGTAGGTGTTGATTAAACTGTATTGAAGAATTTGCCCTTAATCCTCAACCCGCATATACGGTCATCTACGGGCCTCCACCGGATGACTCTTGTTTTCTGATTTCTCAGCACTACGAAACCGACGCCCCGTTCCGCTGCTTTGCCGCCACTGTAGTAGATGTGGTACTTGAAAGAAGTGCGTGCAATAGGGTCTACTGCACGGAATTCCCTTTCTCCGGAATTTTGCCACCGAACCTCCTGAACCGCTGCGATTTCGACTACCTGCCGCTGTAGTTCTCGAGCAAGCAAATCAGCCCGCGCCCGTTCATTGAGAGATCGGACGTTTCAAGTACCCAATTTCCAATCGTTTACCTTAATCTTTTTCCGTGTTCGTAGCCTAGGTCTTTGCCGATTGATCCGTTCCGTATTTCTAAATTCGTTGTTCGTGGTTGATGAAAGGTTTCAGTATGCTACCTTACCAGGGTCGCGGTACCTACGTCCTGCTGATGGGGCTGCCATCTTAGGTGTAGCTGGCGGGATACAGCATTCCATAATTCAGCCGCCCGTTCCGGGTCAGACGCTGTTGTACGCCGCCACTATGGGGATACAGCCGCGTACGACCTGCTTCCCAGTCAGCATGCGACCATAGTTTCCACTGGGGTTGGTTACCCGATCTCCGCTAAGGTTACTCGTATTCCGGTCGGCACCACGTGGAGGTTGGGATAGGAGTTGCTGGACAGAGGTGAATGGCCACATTAGGGTCTCAAGTTACACGTGTCCAGCCATTTGCCAACCTCTGAGAAATAAATAGTAGTTGAAAAAAGAGGGAGCGAGAGAAAGAGAGATAGTGATATAAAAAAAGGATAGCGAGAGATATTCCAAAAATCGAGCAACCAATAAAAAAATTCGCTCAGTACACACCTAATTTATCTCGGCAAACTTCTGAACAGCTGATCGAGTTTGGAAAAGTTTTTAACAAATATCAGCAATATATTTTGACGAACATTCAGCAAATATATCGATCTACCGTAAACCAGCAGGTATTGACGTTTTGTTTGCCGAAGTTCTTGAAAATTCTGCCGAAAACTAGTAGAGTATTTTGCAGAATTTTTCAGCTGTTCTGTTCTCGGCAATAAAATCTAAGTGTGTATGTTTTTCAAAAGGGTCTGGAGCTTCCATTTGCACTTGTAAACATTTAAATCGAATAATGCATTCTGTGAAAGTGAGATTTTTTTTTGTTCGATTTTTATATATTACAAATATAAACAACATATTTACAAATACTAACGTACATACACACTTACACATGTATATAGGCAATATTCATTTAGTCGAACTGAGTCGATAGGAATACGACACTTGGCCCTCAACAGATTCATTTTTTGTGTTTAAAGTTAATATGGTAAAAAGTACTCTATGATCAAAATCTCAAAATCTAAGCCACTAATCAAAAATCCACTCGATAGCATTCTGGAGGAGCACAGTAGCTTTCATTTGCATATAAAATCATCAAAATCAGCTATTACGTTCTATAAGAAAAGTGCGTTAGTATTTTGCGTCACATACATACAAACTACACACATACACACACATACATACGAACAGACATTGCTCAGTTCCATATATACCATTCGGTCCTCTGGTCTTCGGATCTATTTTGCGTTTTTCGACCGATTTTATAACCTTTGTTTAGTATAACAAAGGTAAAAATTAAAATGTTTTAATAACGTATATATTTCTAGAAAGAGAACTATGACTATGAAAATGACAACGGGTATCCAAAGCTATTTCAAATTCAAAATGGCGACCTCTGGTATCTGAAACGCTGTGAAAAATAGAAGAAAATATTCAAACACTCCCTGATATTAGGTTTATAGATCAGAGTCGACTCCTTAAAACCGAAGATAGGTGCCCGATCGTTTGGTATGGTGTGGGTTGTTTTTTTTGCATTTGAAGTGATTCAAAACTTGAGGAAAAGAGATAGTCCCCTTATCTCCCAATTGTTAATTAATGCATAAAGACTGATGTTCAACCATGAGGATGATTGTTTGCACAGAAAAGTAAAACGAGAAGACATTGGCATTGATTTTGACTATCAGAGGTGAGCTTAGACTATATACATTAAGTTAAGCTGAAGTACTATAAACGACTTTAGGTTCCGTTTGTCCCAATCATCCATATTGCAGTACGGCGAGCATATTTTTCAGTAGGTTTTCATATATCAAAAATACCAACTTTTTTGTGATAAAAGATAGAGGAATGGTTTATTCGGCAGAGTTTTAAAACGTGCAAAAATATGAAGCTTTGCTCAACAAAAAATATTCCTATCTTAATTTGGTACAGAGTTACAGAGTATTTTCTGTAGAAGTTAACTTCAAGGAAAATTTTTGTCATCATGATTCCACTTGCCCCTTTTCAACCTATACTTTTTTGAATTTATCGAAAAAATAGGCTAAAATATGATATAACTTTGTAAGTAAAAGTCCTGGAGATATATGACCTTTGGCAAAAATGTGTATTTTGTGTTCCCTAACAATTCCTCCGAAGAATACTTTCGTGTAAAATGCAACTAACATAAGTTAAGTACAAAAAACTAACTTTTAAATAAGTTACTTGTAATATACTTTATAACTTTGTACCGAAAGAAGATAGGATTTTCATTTGTTCAACAAAGTGTCATATTTTTGAATTTTCTACAACTTTGCTGAACAACTTATTCTTCTATCTCCTAACACAAAGAAGTTATTTTTTTTATTTTCAGTATAGTGAACTTTTCATCCTTTTTGTCAATTTGCGATTATGCAGGTCACTCATACAAACAATTGTTTCGAAGACACCTTTAAGCTAGGACGGAGGTGAAAGGTGCTTATGGAATTATGTTCCACTTTTTGCCTTATTGGACCACTGTGCGTCGTGACTAACCTCGCGGTGTTCAAGGACATAGATACTAATCGCTCACCTTCGTAATGAGTTAACTTCGCGTGTAACATTGTTCGGTTTCATCATTCACCACGGTGACACGACTCTTCCTTCCCGTCGCAGTCGTGGAGATGCAGAGGTAAACTCGGTCTCCGACAACAACGACTGTTACACCTCCCTCCTTACAGCATCGTACCTTACCCTAACGATTGTTATGACGTGGTCGGCGTTGTTATCGATCTATACAAAGCGGTAGATACTGAAATGTTGTACACTGAAGATGGCAAACTAATCTCAAGTAGCCATATACATGGTTTCTTGTGCAAAGCCTTGGTGCTACGTTCCGATACGGAACTCGACCTTCTGTTTATTATAACAAAGTCTTCGCAGCCAACTAACTGTTAAGTGTACAGGACAATTGCGGGGCTAGCACTACGATCCTACTGACACTAACAGTTTCTCCCGAGCTAAGACTCGAACCTACGACGACTAGCTTGTTAGGCCAGCATCGTACCTCGAGACCATCTGGGAGATTATTGTGTTGTGTGGTCCCCGTGGCTCTGTGGTCAGCAATGTCGGTCGGCTAGCTCTCCCACACGGTTGTGATATCGGGTTCGATTCCCGATCGAGTCGAGGATCTTTTCGAGCTGGAAATTTTCTCTACTCAGCACTGGGGCACGGTGTATCGTTGTACTTATCCTACACATGCAAAATGTGCCAAAAACAATATCGATAACGAATTCTCACAACTAATTTAGTTGATCGAGACCGCTATTAGCCTAGGCTAAGCGTGCGATATTGTTTTATGGTTCCTTGTGCAACATCACTAACTCAGATCGATCATGGAGAAGCAACTACAAAATGTGCGATCGTCAAGCTTAAACTCAAGCTATAAGTAGTCCCAGGTATATGACAGCAGATGATTTTAGAGCTAGCCATCCA
Organism: Wyeomyia smithii; assembly: GCF_029784165.1. NCBI lineage: Eukaryota > Metazoa > Arthropoda > Insecta > Diptera > Culicidae > Wyeomyia > Wyeomyia smithii. The sequence goes on from NC_073694.1 coordinate 177,880,996, forward strand.
ATTCGCATTGTTCAGATGGGTTCAGTCTACATGTCTGACGTTGTTTGAAGATGGCTTGTATTTTTTGTTAGTTGTTGCAGATTATCATATTCACGTAGATATCTAAGCAGCGCTGTTATCTTTTTCGTAATTCAGTTGGGTTTCTTCCATTGATTAAAATTGCAGTGTCAACAGCGAATAACTAAAGAGACAATCATTCGGGAAGGGCAGAAATATCTAACGTGCAGACGTTATACAAAATATGGCTCAGCAAGCTACCTTGAGGTACTCTAGCTGGGATGCGAGATGCTATGGACAGGCTTTCGTGTAGTGAAAGGCAGGGCCGGGTTTGAGTGCTAGTGTCCTGAAAGTAGTAGTCCTAAAAAAATTAGAGGTAGTCTGGGAGAGAAGAAATTTACCTGGATTTATTCTTTAAAATTTCAGAGACTTTACAGAAAGCTCTGACTTTCTAAATTCTGACAATAAGATCATCTGTGAAAAATTCCAGTCAAATTGAGAATGACAGTTGGCACATTTTGCTTGGGAAGTTCATGTGTGTTTTGTCAAGATTTGTGCACCTTCTTCTGAACTAGCAATTTATTTTGTTATTGTATTTATCATTATCAGCATCTCACATGTGCCTATTTTATTTCTTTTAGTTATTTTTGTTTCTGCAGTTCATTGAATTTATTTTACTGAGATATTCCACATCAATTGTTTTATTTTTTTATTTATTACTAGCTGCCCGGCAAACTTCGTCCCGCCTATTTTAGTGTTTAATTTAATAATTTTAAATATTTCAAATTCATTAATTCCTTGCGATTGGATTATATCGTTTAAAAATGATTGGTTTTATCGGAATGGCAACACCATCGACTTTCGGCTTTTGTACATCACCTCTATTCCGGATATATATTGGGTGCATTTCAGTTATTTTCGTTGATTTCCAGAAACTGAAAGTGGTCATCTTCTAATTCAAAATGGTGTCCAGGGTCAATACTTGGCTGCTCTACATCATTTCGATTACGGACATATCCATATGTAGTAGTATTCGGTTATTTTCGGCTGTTTCCCAGAAGTTGCCATTTTTCAATTCAAACTGTTGTCTAAGGTCAATTTATAGCTCCTTGCATCATTCTGGATCCGGTGATACTCATATTGGGTGGTATTTGGTCACGTTGGGCTGTTTTTCAGGAACCGTAAGTCGCCATCTTGGATTTAAAAAGGGCATTTGGAGACAATTTCTGGCCCCTGAGCGTCATTCTGGTTTAAGAAACACTCATATTGGGTGTTATTTGGTCATTTTCGGCTGTTTTCCAGTTACCGGATGTCACCATCTTCGAATACAAAATGGTGTCTGTGGTCGATTCTAGCTCCTGTGTATCATTCTGGTTCCGAAGATACTCATATTGTATGGGAATTGGTAATTTTTGGCTGTTTTTTAGAAACCGGAAATTGCCATCTTACAATTCAAAATGTTGTCTGAGGTCGATTTGTGGCTTCAGTGCATCATAACAGTTCCGGAAATACCCATATTGGGTGGTATGGTAAATGGAAACCGGAAGTCGCCATCTTGGATTTCAAAATAACATAAGGAGACAATTTTTGGCCCCTGAGCGTCTATTTGGTTAAAGAAACACTCATATTGGGTGTTATTTGGTCATTTTCGGCTGTTTTCCAGACACTGGAAGTCGTCATCTTGCAATGTAAAATGTTGTCTGAGGTCGATTTGTGGCTTCAGTGCGTCATAACAATCCCGGAAATACCCATGTTGGGTGGTATTTGGTCATTTGCCGCTATTTTTCAGAAACGGGAAGTCGCCATCTTGGATTTCGAAATGGTATTTGGAGATATGCCAGAAGAAGGAAGGGTGTCAAAACATTATGGACATGTTTGTTACACTTAAAAAAATTTGAGTTTCATTTGTATGGGACCCCTCCCTTGTAGAAGAGGGAGGGGTGTTAAACCATTATGGATATATCTGTTACCCCTAAAAACATCCACCTACTAAATTTGGTTCTATTTACTTGGTTAGTTCTCGAGATGTGCAGAAATTAGTGTTTCATTTGTATAGGACCCCTCCCTTCCAGAAGAGGGAGGGGAGTCGAACCTCTATGGACATACTTGTCACCAGCCAAGTCCAAACCACGCTCTACACTGAGTGGCATATCTGAAACACGGCACGGCGTGTATTGCAACTGCAACTGAGTGCTAGTGTTGAATCGACAACACGCAGAGCGATAGCCGAACCACCGGTGGCAGTGGCTGTTCTTCATTTTCGCCACGGGTGTTTCAAACTTCGGCAAACACCGGAATCTAGGGATTTGGCTTCGTAAAAACACCGGTCGCAGCCGAGAGTTACAACTTCGAGAAAGCAGCGCAATACAAGCTTACTGGTTTGTCATTGTACACAGCATTGCGAAGAAATTGCATCATCCATAGGCCGTGGACATACCAGCGCGGCTCGCCCTGCTGCATGTTAGTGTACAGCCATAAGTATGGCTGTACATTAACCTGTGGCAGGACAAGCAGCTTTGAATAATTTCATTATTCTATTGATCTACCCAGGAAAAAAGCGACAAAGCGATTTACGCCGTAAGTAAGAAAAAGATTCCAGGTAGTTGTTTACGAACTAAGCTTATGCGAAAGTGGGCTGATATTGATAAATTTCACGGGCGCTTTTGATAGCACCGCAGGTAAATACTGGGTCAAAACTATGCGAATAAATAAGGGTTATAACAGTTATTAGATTGGCTCCAGATCAAAACTAGGTGAGCTGTCAATTAACGTGAAGTCCGAATATTAAAAAATGAATAAAAATCGGTAAAACGTTCAACCACCAATGCTTTAACATGAATTGTTAGTTCTGATGTGTACGATCGACCATCAATTAGTTTTCCTGCTACTAAATAACATATCTCCCATGCAATAAATAAAACATTTGTATGTATATTTGTATAAATGTGCACGATAACCAAATAGCAAAAATATTCAAGAGCCACAGTATTTTATTTTGCCGTTTTCGTGCGTTTAAATAAATAGAGATTCAAATGTTGATTATAGCCATAATGTATGTTCGGAGATGTTTTAAGATATTAAAAAATGCATCTAGCGATGTAGGAAGATGAGTGATCAATCCACCCAAAAAGTGAGATAGAGAATATACTTTTTCATCAGATTGAGATAGACGCTTGGTGTCTTTGGCAGAATTTTAGGTGATCTTAAAACAAGAAACTTTGCCGAAGACATTATGTTTTTATCTCTCACATATTACGAGCAACATAATGTTTTCTATTAAGAGGTACTGAAAATCACAATTTTCATTATTTCTCAGATTTTTAAGAATTTTTAAACCTTCTACAAAGTTATCAGTCATCCAAAAATGCATGTTTATGCAGAACATTGCTATTTTATATCTCCCAAAATAAAAAAGTGTTTTGACATATTTCGATATTTTTGGGGATATTTTCACCTCAATCATCTCCAAATTACGCAATTTCACGCAAGTGGTAAATCCGTACGATAAAATAACTATCTTGAGACTTTCAATAAAAGGCACAAACTTTTAATATGTAACAGTATGTAAGCAGCCTTTCCGACTGTTTTTCAAAGCTATTTGATGCCGCTTCTTATATACAAAAATTTTAAAATGAAGAGTTTTGAGTTTCGAAGGTGGCACTAAATAATCTTTAGTTAAACTTGCATGCATGCTTTGGTAAGGATAAAAAAAAGGTGAATATGTTAGAAATAAATTTAAATTTTTGAATTTAAATATTTTTTTTCTGTAATGTAAGCGTGGATGAAAATAGTAGCTTTTTTTCAAATTCCATTTATTCTTTTTATCCGATTTCAAAAGGGACGAGCAGAGAAAAAGTTTTAATGTCCACTCTTGGCCACTCACGTGCTTCTGTGATAACAGGATCTGACGAAATGAGCAACCAATGCAGCGGGGAATCTTACTAGTATGATATTATCTATATCTGAAGATTAATATAAGAAAAAACTCATATTTTGGTTAATCTATTTTTAACACTAACGTCACCAAAGTGTGCATGCATAATTAGCTCAAAATAGTTTAGTGCTACCTTCGAAACTCAAAACTGTTTTATTTTTTTATATAAAAATCGGCATCAAATAGCTTTGAAAATCAGGCGGAAAGGCTGCTTACATACTCTTACATACAAAAGTTTGTACCTATTATTGTAAGTCTTAAGATAGTTATTTCATCATATGGACTTGCGTAAAATTGCGTAATTTGGAGATGGTTGAGGTGAAAATATCTCAATCTGATAAAAAAGTAAATTTTCTATCTCACTTTTAGGTGGATTGATCACTCATCTTCCTACATCGAAAGATGCATTTTTGAATATCTTGAAACATCTCCGAACATACATTATGGCTATAATCAACATTTGATTCTCTATTTATTAAATCGCACGAAAACGGCAAAATAAAACACTGTGGAACGGTTTATTCGATCGGTATGATTTCTTCGACAATATTTTGAACAATAATTTTGTCCATTCGAAAAATTTACCAAGTGAAAAAAAAATTTAAAAAATATATTTTGAAAAATTTCTACTCTTGCATATTTTTATGTTCCACAAATTATCAATATTAAACATTACTCTCTTTGGGGCTTCCCGCAAATGCCGACAAACGCTATAGTAAACTAATTCAACGGCATTTCTCTATCATCAGGCGCCATACAAAACAAATAGTATTCTGTTCTAGGATTAATGCCAAATAGTCCAGTCAGCGTTTTCAATAACAAGTCTAATATGATAAAATGCCACGGCCAAATCTACAGATGGAAAAGTTATCAGTATTTATCGTTAATTTGGATGATCGCTTCTTATCGATAATATCGTTTAATTTCGGCGCTAACAATAGTAGTTGATTTATCGCTGACGGCGCTGACAGCACAAAGCATGCGCATCATTTCTTGCACTTGCAAAATACTATATAGCATTCATCCTAAATGACCATTAAATTAACAAGTAAACAAGTGCTCTTGCACTTCCTTGCCAAAGCGAGATAGGTTTGATTGAAAACATCAAAACTCGCAAACGGATTTTGCTCGATATTTTCCATCACTAATCAAATCAACCCGCGCTAGGACAAGCAGGTGAGCGTGTTGTCGAGATGCTCTCTCGAAGTTGAACCTCTCGGTTGCGGCCGGTGTTTTTACGAGGCCAAATCCCTCGATTCCGGTGTTTGCCGAAGTTTGAAACACCCGTGGTGAAAATGAAGAACAGCCACTGCCACCGGTGGTTCGGCTATCGCTCTGCGTGTTGTCGATTCAACACTACCATTCAGTGGCAGTTGCTATACCACCGTGCCGTGTTTCGACGCAAAAGTGGCAACCGGGCAGCACAGTTCGGTGTTTCGACCATGGCTGCTTGTTGCCTCTAAAAATTTGGTTGTATTTGGTTGATTGGTTCTCGAGCTGTGCGAAATTCGTGTTTCATTTGTATGGGACCCCTCCCTTCCAGAAGAGGGAAGGGTGTCGAATCAATATGGACATATTTGTTACTCGTAAAAACATCCACATGCCAAATTTGGTTCCATTTACTTGGTTAGTTTTCGAGATGTGCAGAAATTTGTGTTTCATTTGTATGAGACGCCTCCCTTGCAGAAGAGGGAGGGGTCTCGAACTATCTTAGTCACCTTTCCCGGCCCGACAGAGCTGCATTTTTATATGTTTAGATCCTGTATTTGGGTGACAATACATTTGTCCCATTTTTCCTAACACACTTTTTTGTTTGCAATTTTCTTTTATCTCAATCTGTGTTTGAGTAAAACATGAAACAAAGAAACGACACCTTAAGCGCTCTTTAAATTTGATTTTCTCCCTTTTTGATCTAGCTAGACATCGTTAGAAATATGTTTGCATATTATATGCCCGGAACCCTCATCATCTGTCTGTAGGTACCGTACGCTTCGAGTCGTCGTCGTCGCCGTCGCCACCATCATCAGCAATGCAAAGGGAAAACGCGTTGCATTGCATTAAAATGTCAGTTCTGGTCCGATTTGTCGTCGTCGTCGTCGTTGTCGTCATCGCTTAGGACTTAGTTGCAATGGAGTGGGAAGAAGCACTTCACTTTGTATATTCCAATGCACACCCACAAGGACCCGCATGACACACTGGATAAATGTGCGACTTTGTGCACAGATATTTCATCATTAGCATCGTATTATGATTGTGTTATTATCATAAATGTTTGTAAAATAAATAGCAAGAGGTGACATTTCTTCTTGGTGGCTGAGTGAAGAAGGGATACAGGGGAAGTAGAGATGAGGTGCCATTATCGGGCCTTGTTTGTCAGATTTGTACCCCATTCGAGGGGTGGTCAGATTGCGATGGAGAAATCAAACTTCACACCCAGTTTAGCACCGAATCCTGTGCCGGTCAGTTCGATCTAGATTCAATAACAACGCATTTATGCAGCCGCTAAAAACATTAGTAAATACTGCGTTTCGAACTCATCACACAAAAGCCTCCCGGCTGACTTTGGCACCCACATGACAGTTTTAGAGAGTGATGGAGTGCTATCCGAGTCTGTTCCGATATTGATGATGATGATGATTATTATTATTATTGACAAATTAACCATTGTCAGAACTGTATTGTTCTGCTACTGCTGCTGTGCTACGAATATTTGCCAATAATTTCAACAGAATGGCTGCAATATGAGGCTTGTTCCGTGTGGCTTTGCCCGTGCCATTTCCGACCGAACCAATAATTGCGGACTGAGTATCGCATTAATTAGGCCCCATTCATGGTGGTTTCAATCACTTTGATTTAGTGCTAATTGAATTTTCGTTCCGTAATGGAACGCCAAAGAGGAGCCGGAATTGGAAACGGGTCGGCTCTTTAAAACGGGCCCCGAATTGTCAGTTAATCTGGCAAAGAAGCTGGTCTCGTAATTATCCCTGCTTCAGGCCGATAATAATGATAATGACATCCGCAGCGTAATGGAATTATGATGGTTTGATTTCTTCCCTTCGCCGCCGCCGCTTCGTAGAATATTGAAGGGACAATGTTTTCTTTCAATTACGGTCTGTCGGTCCGATGCCAGCCGCTTCGAAGGCGCGCAGAACCGGCCAGAAGTGGGAAGAATACTGAATTATTATCGGCTGCCAAAACTATAATTAGCTTGTGCGATTGGATTTGTTCTAGATAGGAGTCTAACGTCACTGGTTTCGGTGCTCTGATTCAATCCATGGGAACGCATGGTATTTGGTAAAATAAAATAAAAAAAACGCTGACATGAACATGATTCGAACATTCCTTGCTGGGACGAACGAGTCTGCAGTCGCACAGAGGAAAATTTTTTCGCAATTTTTTTACTCCACTGTTGGCAGTGGTGCTTAAATTTTCGGGAAAAAGTTTTTTTCCGGGTGCTAGTCGTTTCACCTGTTCATGGCGAAAAAGGAATGTGAAAACAATCGCTTCGCTCGCTCCCCGACCCCGATCCAAGCCGACCCAATGGCAATCAGGGTAGCGGAGAATGATTCATGGAACTCCGAATTGAAATGTTATGCTTTTCATGCATGCTCTCAGCAGTTTGTTTAGGTTTACCATTCGTTTTTGTGTTCCCTTTTCTTTGTCTTCTCTCTGATTGATGTCGCACGTTGTTACAACGTTTTTTGTGTGCTAATTTTGGCTCTACGGGCGGGTTTAATTAGTCGCTGGCTGTGACTCATTTCGAAACATGTCAAGGTTACTGTATTTTCTCTTCCTTTATGTACACTCTTAGTAGTGAAAAGAGATTGCCTCATTGAACCTACTTGAGTTGATTCAGTATCGGAAAAACTCCAACATTAAAATCTACAGACCAGAACGAAAGAGCAGAAAAACATACCCCACCCCGGCTCGTAACATAATGCGAACTTCAAACGACATCTGCCGGAGGCGGCAGAATTTCACCGCTTCTCGAAAACGCAGCAGGCTACGCGTCGTTGTGAGAACTTTTTTTTGCCCTGCCCACTGCACTGATCAGCTTAATGGACTTTAATTGAATCGTGTTGCGTCCGCTTCCTGGTCCATCCATTCCCGATTACTTCCCGGTTCGAAGTCGGACGTACGGCCCACAAACAGAGAACTCTTCTCCCGTTCATTCCGTTTGTAAAACGAAAATTCGCTGCGAAGCTGCTGAGATTCCACTTCAGAAGATAATGCTTGATTAAAGGCCTTTTAGTTGCTGCTGCTGGCGGAGAGCGCGGTAGGCCATGGCTTGGTGTAAAACTCAAAGTCCTCTACGGTGGAACCGGCAAAACATTGCTATTACGCAAGGATTACGATTGTCGTCACGGTGCTGCACGGATTCGAGCAAAAAAGCACCGGAACTAATTTTGAACTGCATGAGTGCACTTTCGCTTTACCGGCAGACGTTGTTCCTCGGTTCGTCACCCATGAATCCAAGGTTTCTTCAGAAGTGCATCTGCAAAGTAAGTAATTAGAGTAGTCTATCTCTGTTCACCGACGAGGGGCAGTCGGATGGCCTCACCCCGGAGGGGATCGTTGACCGCGACTGTATGACAACCGCTCAACAATGACACTATTTTTCAAGCCGGTGTCGGCTTACGGCGTCCCACATTGAATGTCAAAAAAGGAAGAAAAGAAATAAAATTCGCAGCAACAATAAGAGATTCAACTGAACGGAGCCACGGAACAGACGGATTAAATCCAAGAAACAGCAAACAACACAAATTCATTACCGTTTGACGGGAAACCCTTCAGTTGACAGAACAGAAAATATACCGCATTAATTATTGAAAAGTACTTCTCCGAATTGCTAATTAAAACTCCTCGATCTCTGTTTACTCGGGGTCTTTTCGCACCTTACTCACCACTGCTTCCCACCACGTGCCACAGCTTCTCTTCGAATGGTCAACCAGTAGCTTTTTGTTCTCGCGTTGTTCGTGAAGTTTTGTTGCAAATTAGCACGACCCAGTCGCGGGCTGTTACACCCACGTACGACGCGATTGCGCTTAAGAAGCTGAAGAGGTAAGACATCGGCCTACTGATTGGCAATTTTTTTGACTGGTGTGACGTGAGCCTGTTTATGGCCGGGAAGTAGTTATTTTTGACATATAACTACAAATCTCAGAAAGTTCTGCTATATAAGAGTGTACAATAAATATCTGAAAATTTCGTAACTTTAATTTCAAACTTCCATAAGTTGGTTAGTTTACTGCGGGTTTCGGTTGTTCTTACCACAATTTCGACCTCTGATTGGTTGCATAATGCTTGCTTTCTCTAACACGGTCGACAGAATATTGTGCCTAGTTAAATAGAAATGCATTCGTTTGGCTGTATAAGAGCCTGCTCATGCTTGAACCAATCGTTTTACTAGTGAATAGTGGAAACGACGGTACAAACTTGGTAGAAGTTATTTCATAAAATGGTGGTTGAAATACGTGCTTTACAATAAGTATTTCGTCGTTTTTATATTAGTTTTTTGTACTTTACGATCTTCCAAAGGGCATCACTCAAAAATGTACTGTACGATGATTTTGAAATTTTGACCAGAGATTCTGGAGGTCATAATGAATCGAACAGTGTACTCATATTCTTTGGTGCATTTTTTATAATAACGGTCTGTGGGAGCACCATTTCCATAAAGATCTGAGCAATAGGGAGAAAGTTAGAGCGATTCAAAGCGCGCCTGCTCACGGCCGCATAAGCTAAATTTGAAACTTTCTACGGAATGATGTTTCTCAAAAAATGAATTTGCCGTGTTTACGATTCCGGTTAAAAAAAATCATTCCGGTTGTTGAACGATCGCTTTTTGATACGCGAAGCTTAACTTTGCCGAAAAAAATTTTTAATGCAATTTCCAACGCTCAGAACATGTTTTTTTTTTCGGGAAAAACATTACCGTTTACACTGGAAACAAAATACTTATGAAAATGATCGTTCGGATACTCGGCACACTTCCAAACTAATGAAATAACATGAGTTTTTTTATTTCAGTTGATCTGCTAGGTCACTATCGTAAACACCACAAATTAGTGCAAAAAATACAACGTTTTGGAGAAACGGTCATTACTCCACTAATGATTTGTATTTTTTTATATGAATAAACGTGTTTTTTGTTGCTGATTAACAGAACTCTCAGAAAGTTACTACTTTTATGCAATAAAAAAGGTGCTATACGCCTAAAAAAATCCATTCCTTGCCTTTTTTTGCTTGAGCAGAAAGGTATACATACAACCTTTTAGGTCTCTGAAAAATTTTGGTGGCTAGGGGCACCTAAATTCACAGGAATGGTGAAAAAGGTGTTTTTTCTTTCTTTTGACGTGGGACTACGTCGTTGTTTTCTATACTGGTATGCATTCTGTAAAATTGGAAATGAAACTGGCAACGTTGCGTCAGATTTCAAACGGTAATAACAGCCAGGGTGGCAACTCAATTTCCAAAAAAAAATCCCTGATTTCCCATACTTAAGTTCTTCTTGACATCGAATGGCCTGTTTCTACTAAGATTCGAACCCACGACCAACCGCTTAACAGAGCGGACTCTGTAGCCTTGCGGTTACTCAGCGCATAATGGGTAATGATAAATAATTATAGAATCTGAACGTTTCCATAGCAAATTATCTGAAATTACGCAAAAATTTAATCGGACATCTATGATTTGAATGAAACTTTGACTTAGCAAGCTTAGTATTTTCGACGGGTAGAGAAATTTTCCAGACTGAAGTAACTTTCTATAACTTTCTGAAAAAGTTTCTTACTGCCAGCCTGTGCTCAGAAAATTACAAAATGTTCATAACACTTTTCGGTTGTTTTCTTTCGTATTGAAGAGTTTTTTCTCTAACACGGACATCAGAAAGATAGAGCATATAATTGCGAATACCCCTTCATTGACTAGTAATGCCAACCAAGTGACCTCGTTGGGCAACATTTTTTCATTGGCCGATGGTGCATAACGCCCTCGTTATGCGGAGTTTTTGTCAATTCGCGTCTTCTTGTTGGCTCGTCCACAGCTGTTTATACAACCTTTTCTTACCGATTTGTGTTTGCCTCCCTTGTGCTGAAAAGCTAGTTTGCGATTGGTTTATTTTCCTAACACAGACATCAGAAAGGTAATCTGATTGATCCATGAATACCAAATGGCAACACATTTGTCGATATACAGCATAACCACATGATGGAAAATAATAACCAATATGTTGTTGGATGGATAAAATGTTGAACAATTTTGTAGTACGCTAATTATCATTATATTTTCATTGAAAAGCGGTAAAAATCGATAAAAAGTGTCAAGGACAAATTTACGCGGACAATGAACTAATCACATGCGAGCAATTCTAGCACAGCACCTTTCCCAGGGATATTCTCTGTATCAATATCCAAAAAAAAAAATTTGACAGAGTCTCCCCGTCCCAATAGGTCAGTTTATGTTTGCTTCCATGAACCTAGCCTAATTTGATGTCTCGAAAGTAAAGGTTTTTCAAAAAGTTTGTAACAACCCCTTTTCTTAAACAATTTCCAAACCTCCTGGTGCTGGTAAAATCAACAGTATATGTGGAGCAGAGCGCCGCTAGTTTCTCGTCGTCTGCACTGCAAACTGCAATGCTGATGGTAATTGAGATTTTATCTCATGACTATGATTACCATAACAACCATAAGTTGCTCAACAATGATTGAAAATTTTTCCAACGGTTATAAGTTATTTGTATTTAATTTTTATTTTCGATAATGATGTTCTGTTGCACTGAAATATTATTAAAACCAGCAAGTACCGACATTGAAATCTTATATCTTTTGAATAAAGAATAACACCCACTTGGAACATTAGGAAAATTTTCGGAATTATGTCAACCCAGAGCAGTGTTTTTCAGGATATTTTTTTGAAGTAACAAAATTTCCTCAAAAAACAACATTTTTATAAAAAAAACAACTTTAGATGCACCAGCTGTACGAATAATATCAAATTCAATGGGGTATTTCCAAAAAAAAAATAATGTCATTAACAATGTGAAAACTCACTCGAAGTCAGTAAAAATTGTAGAACCAAGTTCTTTGATAAATTTTTGAAGTTTTTAATACTGAACATCGATTTGGATACAATCTAAATCCAATCTAAATCCGTTTCAAATCGAAATATATAAAAATGCAGTCCTTCCTGTCTGACTGATCCATAGAGACTTGAAAACTACTGAGCCGATCGACCTGAAAATTTGTATGTAGGAGTTTTTGGCGCCGGGAAAAGTTTCTATGATAGTTTGAAACCCCTCCCTCCTCTAGAAGGAAGGGGTCTTATACAAATGGAACACAAATTTCTGCATAACTCGAGAACTAATCCAACAAATGGAACCAAATTTGACATGTTGAGGTTTGGCGTCGTACACAAATTACGTAACGCTAAAGATCTAGATTTCAGACCCCCTCCCCCCTATGTAAGAAAAGGTAACGTTCGACATGACTCCCCCTTTAAAATTACGTAACGCTGAACAGTCTGACCCCCCTCCGGAATTTTCAATTTCGAGTAAACATTACAGCTACGTAGCTGTCTCTACTACCCCCCTCCACCCTATGCAACAATAAGTAACGCAGACGCAACCCCCCTTCCCCCCCTTCATGCGTTACGTAATTTGTGTACGACGCCTTTCTGCAGGTAATAAAGAAATTGTGGTAGTTTGCCATCCCTCTTTTTTCTGAAAGAGATGCATAACTCAAGAACTAATCGAGCAAATAGAACCAAATTTGGCATGCGGATGTTTTTAGGCGTAAGAAAAGTTTTAACTGCTGGTTCGATACCCTTCCCCCTTCTGAAAGAGAAGGGTCCCATATGAATGAAACACAAATTTGGTATGTAGAGATTTTAGGGGCAGAAAAAGATTTTCATGGAGGCTCAACCCCCATTTCTGCAAAACTTAAGAACTAATCAAGTGAGTGGAACAACATTTTGCATGTAAAGGTTTCGGGAGCAAGAAATTTTTTTATAGTGGTCCAACACCCTTACCAAACCCATTTCAACTAAATTTTCCAGTAGCCAAATATCGACTACAGACGCTAGTTCTATCCAATTCTATAGAAAACCTATTCGAACCCAATCGAAATTTAATCCTAGTTCATTTCTAATTCCAATCCGATAAATCTAACTTGAATACAATTTAAAGCTAATCTAGGATTCATTCCCCAGTCAACAATTTGGTCCGTATATTTCAGTTGTTGTTGAGATATAAGAACCCTTGTACAATCTAATAAAGTTGTATAAAACGTTCTATATGAGCTTATAAGAACCAAAGTGGAGGCAATATACGTACCAAACTGGTTCGCGCAGTTGAAAATATACAACTTTTTATTCCATTTTTACAATTCTATAACAATTACCGTTTGCATAAAACCTGAGGTATGAACAACTCTGTTTGCTACTTAGTACAATTTTCTATTTCCATAATTCAAGCATACATACAATTCCGTTTCACCCGAATAATGATTCTATTACGATGCTCTACGAAATTAAACGCAGCAGTGTGTAACATGTACTGCGAAAAAAATTTGCATTATATACAACCTAAATTTCCCAAATAATAAAAAAACATAAAATTGAGTAGCAACAATTTCATTTATATTTTTTTTAGAAGTACGCATACCATTAATTTAGTGTACATTCTTTGGTACGTATTAATTATTATTGAGGTTGGATGCGGCATTTTTCTTTATTATATTTTACAAGGCTGTGTTCAGCCTCGAACCCCCAACGTTCCGATCACTGCTCTCATTCCCTATCCTCAGAGTCATTTTACGATGCTGCATGTCAACCAATTTTATCTAGTACTGTTGAACGCCTCAAATCGTATGAACCTGTAAATCGTATACACTAATACACTAAAGTCGCTTTTTACGCGGGGGATACGTGCCGCGTGAAAAAAAACGCGTAAAAAAACCACGCAAATTCCGGATTCCGCATAAAAAAACCGCGTAAATTCCGGAATCCGCGTAAAAAAACCTGCGTTAATTATGTAATTCGAGTGAAGAGAAACCGAAATCCGCGCAAAAAAAAATACCGCGTATATTCCGGAACCCGCTTAAAAAAACCCGCGTAAATTCCGGAATCCGCATTAAAAACCGCATAAATTCCGGAATCCGCGCAAAAAAGCCGCGTAAAAAACCGCCTTAAAAAACCGCGTAAAAAGCGACCTTAGTGTATAATGTCACTTATTGTCTTCAATGTTGACCTAAATCTATTTATAGACTCTGATGTCAATATGTAACTCAATATTGCCTCATATACGAAGGAATAATAACATGCGATCTACATTGACCTTCTTTTTAACTGTTATACGATTCAAGCAATTGCAATCAACAAACATTAAAAATCTTTCAAGACGTTGCCCATGTTTATGTGAAACCCGACTGTATGTGCTATTGAAATGCGTTCATGATTTATACCCAATTCTTTAAATCTTTTAGGAACTAGATTTTAAAAACCAGAGTTGCTGAAAAAGACATTTTAATTTTAATTAAATTTGACATAAAAATGGTATCATTCTGGTACTGTTTAACGATTTCGTGTTTCATAATAGATGATTTTAACTGTCACGAAAAAGTAAATTGTATAAAATTCATTATGCAATCCTCTTACAACTGTTACAGGAGTTTTCAAGAAAATATGAATATCAACGTGGATCACATAAATTAGAAATCCTACAATTTTGCACTGCAATTAGGTTTAGCACTGTAGACAACTCTACTGCGATAAAACCTGATTTTTTGTGTGCATTTATACGAGAAACAATATGCAGTCATATATCACGGTCTGTACGACCCATATATGATGAAAGATAACTTGAACTGGTTATAACATGAACTTTATACAATTTCGATTAAAACTAGATGTTTATACGATTTTGTATTGCCATTTTTATACGATTTCTGGTTATCTGGGTCCACACCAATCCCGATCCAATCCAAATCCATGCCAAATTTAAGCTCAATACAAAATTCAAATCAAAGCAATTTGAATCCATTCTGAAGGCAATCAAAATATTGTCAAAATACAATTCAAATAAAATCAAATTCTAATTCGTATGAAATCTAAATTCAATCCATTTCCACTTCAAATCCAACCATAATCCAATCCAAAGTCTATCCATTTCCACCCTAAATACAATCCAAATCATATTCTAATCCAATCCAAATCGAATCCAAATCCAATCCAAATCCAATACAAATCGAATCCAAATCTAATCCAAATCCAATCCAAATCCAATCCAAATCCAATCCAAATCCAATCGAAATCCAGTTCAAATCCATTCCAAACCCAATCCAAAACCAATCGAAATCCAATTCAAATCCAATCCAAATTCAATCCGAGTCTAATCCAAATTCAATCCGAGTCTAATCCAAAATCAATCCAAATCCTTTCCGAAGGTAATCCAAATCCAATCCAATCCGAATCGAGTTTAAACTCAACTCTATTTTCTTTTCAAAACCAAACCAATCCTACCCAAACCCAATTCAAATTCTAACCAAATCCAATCCCAATCTAATTCGAATGAAATCTAAATCCAATCCATTTCCACCTCGAATCCAATCGAAAAGCAATCCAAATCCATTCCAAATCTAGTCAAAAGTCAGTCTACATCTAATCAAATCCCATTCGTTTTGAATCATTTTAATAATTTTAATATTAATAATGTTTACGTATTCTCAAATATTACTTTTACAAAATTAACGTACCTGTCTCGACTGTCTGGCGCAGCTTTATATAATTTAGTCAATCAAATTGTTTCGAACAAGTTTCAAAATACCACAAATTTATTGAATTTATGTAAGGTAAACTTGATTTACAAACAAAAAAAGGTTAAGCTTTGGGAACTGAGTAAAGTCTGATAAAAGCTCAAAAAATATCAATTTTGACCATGTTGCACTGATGATTTACAAGTTAATTACGGAAATTTCAATCCCAGAGCTGATTGTCGACCTTTTGCAATAACCAGAAATGAAATCGGTTGAACGATGATCAGATGAGAACCAAATTGTAAATTTCGTCTGGTGAGTAAACATAAATTAATTACTATTTTTATTTCCAAAGTAACTGAGGATAATATTTTCCAGTTAAAAAAACCATCATTTACCATCCAATAGAATGCATGGATTACATGGGTGATTATTTACCCTCCCGATTCGTGCCGTGAAACCTTAGAGAGTTGCTGCAGTTATTTCATCAATTTTGCTCGCAGCTATAGGAGTTTTCCTAAGCTTATACTAGTACCTACTCATTCGAAATAGATTTGCTTCGGAAAAAATTAACATGAACCGAGTTATTTGAATAGTGTTAAATTTAAGTATATTCCCCAATAAATAATTTGCTTGTTATGCCGTTGCATATGGTCTAAACACTATAACAAAATTACTCGCATGATTCATTCTACTAGCTTATCGTTTTCGAGCATAGTAAATAAAATGTATCGCTGAAGTTCTTAAAAAAGAGTAGACATTTACTAAAAATTTCCTTTGTTTTGAATAAAAATAAACTTAAAATACGTTCAAATTTTTCATAGACTCGGATGATCTACGATGAATTATGATGATAGTTTTATTCTAGCATAACTCGAAGTAGTTATAGTTTAATATTTAAAAAAAGGTACAAAGTGCTTAAAGTGTCACAAAGCAGTGTTCATATGTACAGTTTTTCTAAAAGCAAAAAATAAACGAAATTCTTCTTGAATGCATGATACATAGGATTGAAAACATTCTCTTAAAATATTCGCTTAAGTGAACATACATTGAAAAAAAAAAGCTTTAACCTTAACCGATAAACTGTTCAACTGATTTCCTTTTCAAATTTTTCATAAACAAGTGCTCCTTCTTATTGTTGAGAAATTTTCCTATTAAAAAGTTATAATTATAATGTTAAAGAAAAATTCTCCTGAGATACATAAACCATAAATGAGATTGGGGAAGCAGAAATGAAATCGCTCGTACGCTTTGAACAATATTTTAATACTCATTTTAATGTTGAACGCCGGAATTGCATTCATATCTTACATGATTCGCAGTTTGAACTGTTTCTTTTCTGCTGGTTTCGTTGTTTCTCCTATGGTATTTTCAATTAAATCTAAAATCATTGCATGAAGCAAATATTCACCTCATCACAATCACGAAAAAAAAAGCTTCAAACGCCCACACGGCATGCCGTAGCCGAAAATAAATCACCACCCTTTCCCGCTCTCTTTTCCGACGATATTAAAGCCAGTATCCTTCCACCGTAAGAAGGCATTATCGCACCGAAAGAACTGTTAGAGGAAGGAGGTGGAGGGAGTTACATTTTGGCACACGCCATCCTGGCACCATATCGGGTAAAACCGATCGCCATTACCATCGTCGGCTTCCGATGGCCTTGTCGAGGTTGAGGTGTTGAAAAGAATTATTAGCCTAACTGCTCTAACGGAACCGGGTACGTGAGTGGCATTCCTATGTGGGCTTTCTCTGCCTCCGACCTGCCGACTCGTGTGCGTGTGTGTATGTGTGTTGACACCGGCTGTCGGAAAGGTGACTGCTGCTTGACGGAAACAATAACAAGTAAGCCAGGAAGTGAAAGAGAGAAAGAGAGAGAGTGAATGATCGACTTGATTCGTTGATTGCCATCTGAAGAAAAATCTGCAGAACGTGACTTGGCACCGTGTGATGTGATGGTAAGGATGTTTCCTGCTGGAAAGTCACCACAACCGGAGAAGCCAATAGCCGCCGGCCAGAAGACGGTCCGTCTGTGTTGAAGATCGGATCGGGCGTCGATTGGCAGGATTTTTTTTATCTTCCTCCCCCTCTCCGCAAGGAAATTTTGCGTGTGATACGCTCTCGCGTGGGTGACGTGTGGATAACGTGTAATACGTGACAATATTCCGGATTATATTATTTCTGCTTTATTGGCTTTGGAACGGTTCCTCGTGGTTGGGGTCGAATGGGGAGATGAAACTGTTAATACTCTTGGTTTTGTTTCCGTCGTGGCCTGTGGTTAGTGTGTCATTCTGGTTTCGACCGGGGACGGAGTTGTTTGGATATTGCCAACTCCAAAGACGAGTTTGCGTAAAATCGCTTGTAATTATCGACTGAAAAGAACTGATCTCAAGGAAAATTTCTTTCGTAGGCGTTTTTTCGCCTGTCAGTGAAAAGCTTTCGAGCTGCTGCTGGAAGGTTTTTAATCTCAAAAATCGATGGTGCTCGAAGCCAACCCCTCAGACAAATGATTAGTGCTTCTCAAACTTATTGCTTGTACTCTTGCTGTTGGAGCTTTGCGAGACTGACATTTTAAGCCAGCTATTAAAAGTTAAAAGCAGCAGTCTACTCTAGCTTGTCTTCAAGCTGGGATTAATATCCTCCATGTTCACAAATTTCAGCGGAAAAGTTTTCTTCACATGAAACAGTACATTAACAATTGAGAGCCCCCTTTCCAGCGATTTACCGTAACATACATGTGACGCTATAATTTGGGCAGTCATTTGTCGGTTATGAATTATTTATGCACAGAGCAACATAAGAACGAAGTTTTACGGACAATTTCTGATATTAGAGCAAAACCCCGAGCAAAGCTAACCGCAAACATTAACGCCAAAGTTTTGGTGCTGTTGTTGGTTTCATCTCCACCAAACTGTCTGCGGTTTATGCGCTGCTCTCCTGAAGTCGACATCTGCATTCCTCCACTGCTGTTTGCTGCTGCAGAGCGTTTTGAGACTGGATGACTTGGAAGATAGGGAGAACGTGTATCGATGTTTTTTGATTCGATTTAAATTATGTTTAGAAAGCAAAGTATTTTTGTAGTATAGTATATATGTTTTGTTTGAGATTATTTTTTAAAAAGCGTATGCATTTTGACTTACACTTTATTTGAAATAATTTCATTTAGAGACCTTTATTTGCTGCTATAGGTATATTGTCTGACAGTTTCCAGTACAAAGCGTTGCAAGCTCAGTGTATGCAATTATAGATCTTTGAAATTAACTCTCGTAACACGAAATTATATACTACACACTTAAATTTTTTTGCCGGGTCTCGGTAATTTTCGCCGAGAATGGCACCACTGAGTGCTCGGTTAAAAAAATAATGACAGCTGCCACATTTTTTTGTAAATCTCGGTTCACCTAACTACAGTTTCAGGATTTAAAAAGAAGAAAAAAAAGTTTCAGGATTTAAAAACAAATAGCTCTACAGTCATTATTGAAATTTTTACGGTCATTTCGCATCCTTCGGAAGGCCATCAGCTGGCCATCTTGGTATGAGCGCTAGTAAGCGGACTACTCAATCAAGTTAAATCAAGTTTGTTCGTAATTAGTACACTCATCTTACACACTTAAATTTTTTTGCTGAGTCTCGGTAACTTATGGCCAAGAACGGCACCACTGAGTGCTCGGTTAAAAAAAATAATAACAGCAGTCACATTTTATCGTAAATACCGGTTCAACCTAACTGAAATTTCGGCACAAAATATTACTATCTCGGTCTCGGATATTTTTTGCCGAAATTTCAGTTAGGTTGAACCGAGATTTACGAAAAAATGTGACAGCTGTCATTATTTTTTTAACCGAGCAGTCAGTGGTGCCGTTCTCGGCATTAAGTTACCGAGACACGGCAAAAAATTTTAAGTGTGTACATAGTTTTCCACCTTTGTTTTGACTGAGTCTCCACTTACTAAACTCTTAGACGTTTTTGGTTCCTAGTGGTAATTCGAAAATCCACGGTAAAAAAATACCTCTTCTGTTAAAAAATTCGAGTTTAAAAACCTCGCCAAAATCTGCGTGAAAAATGGTGGCCACAATCAAAAAATTTTAGCAAGCTTCAGAAAATACTTGAAAATTATTGAACCTATATATAAAATTTAAAAAATACGTAACGCTTGATGAGAAGGTAGAGGGGCTTCGTGAAAAAGTGTTGCAACCGGGGCCTGATTTGGGTACTGGGGACCTGGTGCAGATATTTTCGCGGAGCCCTCTTTTCTTGAAACATTTAAGAGTAAGAAAATTGCTCCGTTGAAAAGTGACGAGCAAAGAAACATGAAACGTCTCCAATTCCGTTTTCCCGTCCCGTCTTTGCCCTTAAATACGTGCCCGGTCGCTACCCATATGGAAATTATTAAAATCTATACAGGAGAAAAGGTGAAAAATAGCAATTTTTAGGCTACGTTATTAAAATGACTCATAGAAAGGCATTATCAGGTAGAACAATAAATCGAAGGATTAGAGTGGGTCGTATCAAATACTATGGTCACATTCAAAGGAGAGAAAACAACCATCCACTAAAGTTAGCATACAGACTAAGCTTCAGAAAGGAAAAAAAAGGGAGACCAAGTTTTACATGGAAAAACTCACTAGAAAATGATTTTCAGCAATACAGCAGTGACACAGAATGGCACCAACTGGTAATAAACAAGGAGAGACTAAAAAAAAAGCAGAGGAAATATATGGAAATGAAAATAGCGAAATTTCAGACGGAGAGTTAGAAACGGACGAGAATGCAGGGATGTGAGAAGTGAGATCAGCAGCAAGGGAAAAAAATACATGTATAAAGTACATGCGTTTACATACATAAAAAAAAACAAAAAAACAGTAACACACTAGGCCCGCAAAACGTGCACATACAGACAAGAACCTTAGCATTGCATACATACATTCATATACGGGACACATATATAATACATTCAGAAGCATACATTCACACAAACGCGTACAATCACAGACCTTAACACAAAACATTAGTAGAGATGCGTTTAGCGATTGGAAATTACAATAACGGAGTTTAGAAGTCGACTTGGGAAATAATAAGGAAAAAAAAAAAACAGATTAGTATAGAGTAACTGGAATAGAGATCAGCACTGGTCGGTCAACGTAAACTCGAGTACAATAAGTGTCTTGACGCTGGCTCAACATAATAAGAAAAATAAATATAATATTTGAACAAAAAGAATAAATAATAATAAAAAAATACACAGTAAAATATAATGTAAATATTGGAGAAAAATCAGATCAATGATCATAAAAAACCAGTTTTCAACTACAAAACATTTAAAGTAGATGTAAAAAGTAATAGGCAACTGTCGTAAAAAAAAAAATTTTAATTTATTATAAAAGATGGAAAAAATTATTAAAAATTAAAAGCAAAAAGTATAAATAATCAGTAAGCAAAAGTTAAAAAAATAATAGTAAAAGAAAAAAATTAACAGAAATAATGTTCAAAGTTACAAATTCAATATAAAAGTTAAAAGTAAAATGTAAACCTAAGAAATTAAAAAAAAAATCAAAACTAAAAATCCTAAAATAAAGATTTAAAGGCAAAAATTAAAAGTTAAAAGATAAAAGTTAAGCTTTGAAATGAAAAATAAACAAAAAAAAAAGTTTTAAACCTTTAAGGTTCGAAGTTTAGAGCTCAAAAAAAAAAATAAAGTTGCAATCTAAAGCTAAAAGTAAATAGTTAAATGTAAAGAATGCAAGTCAAAAGTGAAAGCTAAAAGTTCAAAGTAAATCAAATTAATACTATTGAAAGGCATATCCTTGTATATTTACATGAGAAGTGAGCTTCGGATTCATAAAAGGCCAAGACACCGGAGGATAAGTGTAGAAGAAGTTAAAGGAGGGAACTAAAACAAGGCGAGATTGGTGAGTAGTATGGATACGGATACCTATACACTAGGCAGCCTATACACCAGAGAGACGCAGAGACACTCACCGTTAAGGCAACTGTCAACATCAAAACGAATAACGGCAATGCAAAATTATACAGCTCGCCCGTTTTGATGTTGACAGTTTCCTCAACGGTGAGTGCTTTGTCATTTCTCTAATATACAGTTTCACTACTATACACGGAGCGTAGGATTCATGCAAGTAATTAATTAATCAATACTAAGGTATGTTGTTCTCGCTGAATTATCAATGTATTATACTATATTATATTGTATAAAGCTTAAACATGAGCGGGGGCCTAGTGTTGTTGGTAACGTCTCCGCCAACCACGCTCGACGCCTGGGTTCGTATCCCACCGCCGACATAGGTGTCGATGGTTGTGAGGTGGCGTGATCCACTCACAACCAACCCAACTGGTCTAGATTCAATCCTAGCCGACATCGGGAGATTTTCTGAGGCGAAAAATCTCTGGGATCACGCCTTCCATCGCATGAGGAAGTAAAGCCGTTGGCGCCGGTCCGTTAATAAACGGGTCGTGAGTTAGGGTCCTGGGTGTGGAGTCGCGTCCCTGGGCGTCGGTGATTGGCCACAACAGTGGCGGAACTAGACCGACGGAAAATAAGCGAGTAAAAAAAAAAAAAGCTTAAACATATTTCATACATCATATAACACGCGTGGGAGGGGCATCAGGGTATTAAACAAATTGATGGCTGGAGGACGGACGTGGTGTGACAGCCTGAATCACCTGGGAGAAACTGTTTTTCTCCCTAAAGGCCTGAGAAATGTTTAATGCACCCATCTAACGAACAAACCATCAGGCAAGCTCAGTTTGTACGGCGAAGTTGTTGATTAGGTAACTGGATGTTTATGTTGGAGGGGAAGTCTTCACTAACCGTGGAAAGCGCGTAAGAGAATTTGCTTACGGGTCCACCCAATCCTTTTTGGCCCTTCCGGAACAACATAAACGTGAAGGTTGCCAGATTAGCATATTCGATTCTACAGTCAATCTTCTTGCATCCGTAGGCATAGCCTTGAACTGATGGTGGCTACCACTTACATACATACATACATACATACGTTAGTAAAATGACTCATAAATTAAAGAAATATTTAAAGGCATTTAAAATAAAAAATATATGAAATTTTTTCTAAAAGAATTTAAAAAAGAGGTCAAAATATATTTAAAAAAATCAAATAGGCTCTTAAAAAACAACTTCAAAAATTAAAAAGAAAGATTTAAAAATTTTGAAACTTTTTTATGACTTTTGACAAATTTAAAAAAACACGAGCTGACAAATCAAGATACACTGATTAAAATTTGTTTTACGTTTGACTGCAATTACATAAAAAATAACTACAAGATATGATTTTGTTTTATAAAAAACTTTTTTCTGGCCTTTGAGGGGACGACTCAAAAAAAATCTCTTATATTTTTTTGTAGAAATTAAGAAAACATTTTTGTTAGGTAAATTTAAAAAAAAAATGTTGCGATTATACTTACTTTATTTCACTTTGTTGGCTAACGGTGAACGGTCCACCAGTCTCGGGCCGAACGAATTAAAGATGTCCAGCTTCTTCTGTCTTGGGCAGCCGTTCTCCAGTCTCCTCGTACACCAGCAAATCGAGCATCTTCTTCCACCGCTCACATCCACAGCGTGCGAGGCCTACCACGGAGTCGACGGCCTCTTCCTGGTTCTCTACTGAAAAAAGTTTTGGAGGTTCTCACGTCAGGCATTCTGGCTACATGTCAAGCCCACAGAAGCCTGTCCCGCTGTACCTTCACTATATCAGCATGTTTGTATTCCTGGTACAACTCGTGGTTCATGCGTCTGCGCCACACTCCATCTTCTAGTTTACCGCCAAGTATCGATCGCAGAACTTTACGCCCAAAAACTCCGAGCACACGTCGATCAGCTTCCTTTAGCGTCCATGCATCATGTCCGTAAAGGGCCAACGGGAGTATCAGCGTCTTATACAGCGCTAGTTTTGTGCGAGTTTGAACACTTCGGGACCTTAGCTGGTTACGCAGACCGTAGAAAGCCCTGTTCGCAGCTGCAACTCGTCGTTTCACATCAACACTCATATCGTTGTCACAAGTCACAAGCGTACCAAGATAAACGAATTCGTCAACCACTTCAACTCGTTCCCCATCTATCACCACCTCATCACCAACACCACGATGACTCCCACGCTCTCTGCCAGCTACCATGTACTTCGTTTTGGCAGAGTTAATGTCCAGTCCCAATCTAGCTGCTTCTCTCTTAAAAGGTACGAAGGCCTCCTCCACGGCCTTACGGTTGATACCGATGATATCGATGTCGTCCGCAAAGCCAAGAAGCATGTGAGATTTCGTGATGATCGTACCGTTTCTTTCCACATTTGCTCTTCGTTCTGCACCCTCAAGAGCGATGTTAAACAGTAAATTGGAGAGCGCATCCCCCTGCTTCAGTCCATCCAACGTTACGAACGCGGCTGATGTCTCGCCAGCTATCCGCACGTACGATTTCGATCCCTCCAGCGTCATACGCCTCAGCTTAATTAGCTTCGTCGGGAAACCGTGTTCCAGGATGATCTGCCACAGCTCGTTTCTTTTCACTGAGTCATATGCCGCCCTAAGTCCACAAGCAGTCGGTAAGTTGTACTCCCGGAACTTATCGAGGATCTGTCGCAGGGTGAAAATTTGATCCGTCGTGGAACGCCCCTGTCGAAAACCAGCCTGGTATTCGCCAACAAAGGATTCCGTTAGTGGTCTCAATCTGAAGAACAGGATACAGGAGAGCACTTTATATGCGGAGTTGAGCAACTTTATCCCTCGATAGTTGCCACAATCCAATCGATGGCCTTTTTTATAGATAGGGCATATGAGGCCTTCCAACCAGTCGTTCGGCATTTGTTCATCCGCCCAGATCCTTAGTATTATCTGGTGGATCGCATAGTACAGCCGCTCGCTTCCCGCTTTTAGAAGTTCGGCCGGGTTACCCTCCTACCGCAGCCTTGCCGGTTTTCAGCTCACTAAACGCCTTTTTCACCTCCTCCTGTGTTGGTGGCTCCACAGCTTGTTCGTCACTCATAATCGTCATCCTGTTCCTGCTCTGCTCATCCGGCTCCTCACCGTTCAATTGCGTCTGAAAAGGCTCCTCCCACCTGGTTGCAACCGTCGGTTTATCAGTAAACAGGTTGCCGTCCTTGTCATTACACATGACCGCCACAGGGAAATTCCTGCGTTTGACTCTGTTGACTGTTCTTTAGAAGCTCCGCACGTCGTTTCTAGCATAGCTGTCCTCTGCACTGGCGAGCACCTGCTCCTCGTACTCGTGCTTCTTTCGACGGTGGGTTCTATTCTCGGCAGCTCTCGCCCCTCTGTACCTCTCTTTGTTCTGACGCGTAGCTGCAGTGAGCATGTGGCTCCTGGCATTGTTCTTCTCATCTGTCGCTTTCTGGCACTCGGCATCGAACCAGCCATACGCTGTCTTCCACGCGTCGTACCTACCACCTCTCTCGCAGTCGTTTCGATGGCGCCGTGGATACAGCCCATTTATGTCTTCCACTCCTTCCTCCTGCTGTTCTGCGATCCGTTGATCCAGCTCTCTGGCGTATTCTGCTGCCACGCCATCAGCTTTCAACCGCTGAATGTTGAAACGCGTCGTCCTCTCTGTGCCAGATTTCAGCACGTTCGACAACCGTGCGCGGATCTTACAAATGTTTGGTCCCCGAAAAGACCTAACATCAGTAATATCCGAAAAGTGCCTACCGTCAATCAGTACGTGATCGATCTGGGAGCAGGCTTCTCCATTTGGATGCCTCCAGGTGTGTTTCCGAATATTCAAACGTGGAAAATAGGAGCTACATATGGCCATTCCTCTGGCCGCGGCAAAGTTTATCAGCCTCAGGCCGTTTTCATTGGTTGTCGATTGGAGGCTATGCCTTCCAATGACCGGACGGAAGAATTCCTCCCTCCCAACCTGTGCGTTTGCGTCTCCGATGACGACTTTTACGTCGTGTTTTGGGCACTCGTCATAAATTCGCTCAAGCTTGTCATAGAACTCATCGTTGACCTTATCGGATTTGTCGTTTGTTGGTGCGTAGGTGTTGATTAAACTGTATTGAAGAATTTGCCCTTAATCCTCAACACGCATATGCAGTCATCTACGGGCCTCTACCGGATGACTCTTGTTTTCTGAGTCCCAGCACTACGAAACCGACGCCCCGTTCCGCTGCTTTTCCGCCACTGTAGTAGATGTGGTACTTGAAAGAAGTGCGTTCAATAGGGTCTACTGCACGGAATTCCCTTTCTCCGGGATTTAGTCACCGAACCTCCTGAAACGCTGCGATTTTGACTCCCTGCCGCTGTAGTTCTCGAGCAAGCAAGCCAGCCCGCACCGTTTCATTGAAAGATTCCAAGTACAAAATTTCCAATCGTTTACCTTAATCTTTTTTCGTGTTCGTAGCCTAGGTCTTTGCTGATTGATCCGTTCCGTATTTTTAATTTCGTTGTTCGTAGTTGAAGAAAGGTTTCAGTATGCTACCTTACCGGGGTCGCGGTACCTACGTCCTGCTGATGGCCATCTTAGGTGTAGCTGGCGGGATACAGCATTCCATAATGAATCCACCCGCTACGGGACAGACGCTGTTGTACGCCGCCCCTAATATGGCAATCAGCCGCGTACGACCTGCTTCCCAGTCAGCATACGACTATAGTTTCCGCCGGGGGTTTGGTTACCCGATCCCGCTAAGGTTACTCGTATT
Organism: Wyeomyia smithii; assembly: GCF_029784165.1. Classification (NCBI taxonomy): domain Eukaryota; kingdom Metazoa; phylum Arthropoda; class Insecta; order Diptera; family Culicidae; genus Wyeomyia; species Wyeomyia smithii. The sequence goes on from NC_073694.1 coordinate 177,907,356, forward strand.
CCGGTCGGCACCACGTGGAGGTTGGGATAGGAGTTGCTGGACAGAGGTGAATGACCAGGGTCCCAAGTTACATTTGTTCAGCCATTTGCCAACCTGTTTCGATTATATATATATATATATATATATATATATATATATATATATATATATATATATATATATATATATATATATATATATATATATATATATATATATATATATATATATATATATATATATATATATATATATATATATATATATATATATATATTAGGGCGGTTCGATTTGTAGGGGATCAAAATAAGATACTTTGCTCAAGAAACCATACCTCTAAAATGAATTCTGATGTCCCTTGTACTAACGTGTAGGTACCCAAAAGGTCAAATTTCAAAAAATCCTGTTTTGACCCATTTAGAGTGCCCCAATCGAGTCCAAATGTATGACCGACCCCCACTAACTTTGGAGGGCCGACCCACCCATGCTAGTGTTACCCCCCTGGGACCCCCCTAGGGGGTCTTCCATACAAAAATATCAAAAAATATCAAAAAATCACCATTTTTGGCACTTCATATGACAAAAATCAGTGAAATGGCTATTATTTTTCCGCACAAATGAAGTTTCTAGGAAAAAAATGTTTTTTTTTTTGTTTTTGGATTTTTGTTTTCTCCTGCTTCGCATGGGATTCGGTCCTGAGTCTTCAGCGCATACATACACAATTACACATATTTCTGAGCCATTCTCATTGCAGATGGCGTTTGCAGTTGGCGTCCTTTTGAACATAAAATCGTATATCACTCTGTTACATCATATGTAATATTTTTATTTCGACCAGTCAGGCGAGCACCGCTGGTATGCTACCACAACGGCTACCACGCACGGACGCTCCGTTTCCACTGTTCCCACGCACACTGTAGAACCAGAGTGAATAAATAGAGTGACGCAGAGTCTGAAACCAGAAAAACCAAACGAACACTGCAAAGTCGGGTGTTTTCGTCGATGGAATAGTCTGGGAGGCAACAAAAATCCATCCACTGTTTCCTCACAATCGGATTCTTCGGGAACCGAAAATAACTCACATTCCTTATTGTTTTTTGTTATTACACAAAACGCACTTCATTTTATCTATCTCTATCAAACTTTATCAAACGAACTTGTTTTAAATTTAAATACAATAACTATCTTTTCACTCTGACAATAACAACACTCCGTTGAAGTCAACTGGAACTTGAGCAAAAAGGGGCTGCCAGAAAAATATTTTGGTAGATACATAAAAAAACCGTGTTGCTGTTTTGCCTGAATTTCTCTCTGCGTCACTCTATCTATTCACTCTGTGTAGAACTAGTGTAGGTTTCGTATAGGATAGAAACGTCAACATAAATCATTCATGGTGATTTTTTGATATTTTTTTATATTTTTGTATGGGAGACCCCCTAGGGGGGTAACACTAGCATGGGTGGGTCAGCCCTCCAAAGTTAGTGGGGGTCGGTCATACATTTGGACTCGATTGGGTCACTCTAAATGGGTCAAAACAGGATTTTTTGAAATTTGATCTTTTGGGTACCTACACGTTAGTACAAGGGACATCAGAATTCATTTTAGAGGTATGGTTTCTTGAGAAAAGTATCTTATTTTGATCCCTAAAATCCGAAAATTATATGTGCCTAAGCGATTTTTAAATCGACCCACCCTAATATATATATATATATATATATATATATATATATATATATATATATATATATATATATATATATATATATATATATATATATATATATATATATATATATATATATATATATAGTGAAAAATCGGATATAGTATAGTGATCTTTCCTCGTTTAAAAGTCACAGTGCATGCAGATTAAAATAACATTGTAATTTCAATTTTAGCACAAGATGAGAAAAAACAATAAATCTTTTATTATTTGTTTTGTCCTTAAAAGGAGAATTACTGATCTATATAAAATAGGATATGAAGCTTACGGCAGCTCTGTGCTACCCCGACAGTGGGGATTGTTGCACTCTGACACCGACAGTGAAAAGCTTTTTGTACACTGAAAATTGATTCTGATTATCTGAATCTAGAATACTTGTGTTGTTGCCAAAACAAGTCAAAGTTCCGTCGGAGGAAGTCGTCGTCTGTTTCCCAATATAATGATTTGTTTGATCCGAAAACAGACATACCATCCATTATTAAAACGATTGAAACGAGAAGTAGGCTCTTATTTAGTCCAAAGAGTACATCTTCGATTAACTAGGTATAATACATATTCTGTCACTCGTGTAAGGAAAAGCAACCCAAGTAACATTTTAAGTTTCAAAGTGTATTACAAGTACAAAAGAAGTTTCCAGAGTGTCTCCAAGAGTATTATGAAACATGAATTATTTCTTGAGAAGCATTAAGCGACCAATCAGAGGTCGAAATCTGCGTCTCAATTCTCAGTTGTACAATAATTCGAATATTAAAAATACATATTAAAACATTTGGCAGATGCATAGGCTATTTTCCAATCGGTTGCTGCAAGAACGAAATCTAATCTCTATCTCTAATCTCTGAAATCCACCGTGCACAGCCAGTCCGGAGCGAAAGAAGAGCAACTTTGACATCCCTTTCTTGCTGATTGTCAGCCACAGCAGCACCTTCTTGGGGAACTTGGCGTGTGAAAGAAACTTCACCTTGGTGCTTGCTTCCTTCGTGGAGGAAGTAAAATACAAAGTGCCCTGCCAGTCGTTGCCATCCACGGTGAGACAGGTCTCGTCGTCCATCACCACCGCCACGTCGTGATTTGCCGGGAAAATCGATTTGACCATTTTATTCAAGCGCTTCCGCTGCGTCATTGCCTGCAGTTCCGAGACTTGTGAACTGTGGACTGCTGCTTCCTAACATGTATGTCCATGTTCGCCAGGCACTTTTTCACTGTTTGGCCGGTTGCATCGACTTCGCGGACAAGCGCCCGCAGCGATGCCGCTTTTATCTCGGTCTCCCTCTTCAGTATCCTTTGGAGCTTCTTGTCACTCAGGGTCGTCGGCCGTTCGGAACGGGGCTTTCTGATTGTTGTCCAATAGTGCCAAGATGTGGTAGATGCCGGAACGGGCGTATCCGGTGTCTATGAACTGCCGCACGATGTCCATTTTGACGCGGCGGGGTACTGTCATTTAAACGCGCACATATCTGAACGGAGTAGCTTCACTGTTGCCGCCATCACGGTTAGACTTCAACTGATAAAAAGCAAAGCCTTGGTGCTACATTCCGTATCGGAGCTCCACCTTCTGTTTATTGTAGACAGACTTCGCAGCCAACTGTTAAGTGTACAGGACAATTGCGGGACTAGGCGCTACGATACTACTGACACTAACAGTCTCTCCCGAGCCGAGACTCGAACCTACGACGACTGGCTTGCTAGGCCAGCATCGTACCTCGAGACCAGTTAGGAGAGGGTTCAACTGACAGGGCTATCAATTTTTTTCTGCTGACTCATGGGTTAATATGATTGATGCTGCAATGCGTAGTTTCGTCAGTGCGTGTTAAGGTAAACCCATGAAAAATCGGCAATTTTTATCCATTTCTTTAGCGCAAACGTTAATCGAAAATAAAATCAATGATACCCCATACTTCGGTACTTATTGGTTTTAAAACTTACCAGAAACATGTATTCGAAACATGTTTTACCTCCAAACATTTACTGTACTCCAATGTTATATTATAACATCTACAAAAAGTTATGTTATATCGAGGTTACCTTATATCGTGGTATAACTGTACAACCAAAGGTTTTTCAACTTTAATGCTTTGAATTATGCGCAACTCGTTTTAAAACATTACTCTCAAATTAAAATTACAAAAAAATCCCTATATGTTACATTATTTTTTAAGCTACTTGAAAATAAATAATCGCTCATTTGGCGTGGAAATGCTCTGCGCCTAAGAACCACTCTCTATGTGTTGCAAAAGCGATCGATTGCCAAGAAGCGAAATGGCGAAAAACGGAGAACTTTTCGTGTTCAGAAAGTTGAAAAGCGGCAACTGAACCTGCATTCCCTAGTGGCTGAGAATAGCAAACATTTTTACTTAATGCTGACGGAGTGTGCTTCTGCTGGCTATTGTTGGCGCGGTATGGGTTTGATCTTTGCGCATCCGCATCCGATGGTCTAACTCCAACCACATCCAGTCAGAGGAGAGACGTTTGCTTACTTTCGACGAGCGTCTTGTTGCTAACTGGCAACCGCCCGTTTCCGAGTAGGCCAGTGCGTTTGAACTTTGCGCAGGTTGGAAAATGTTTGCAATCCTACATGCTTCTCCGGTTAGTGTCGCCTACTATGATCAATTTATATCAATTTCATACAAACTACCAAGAAGAGTGGCACTGGTCAAACGGGTCCGAGACTGACGTAGTGCAGCAAAGATTGAATTCCATTGTCCATTGGCCGAAGATTGTTATCCTCGATAATTCATTCTCGAAAGTGCCCTGCAGCAAGTGAAGCTCTCTACAGGGAACAATATTTGATTGCAATAAAAGTGAGTAAATAATTGCAAATCGGAAACGATGCGACTATTCGATTGCTATCCAGTTTGTAGTAATTTATCAATTTACTGCTGGAAGCATGTGGGTTTGTCTGGTTCGAGAAAGCACCACCAGTAGGTTTATTGGAACTTGAGCCACATATTGGAAACATTGTTTGCTCACAGCCAACTGAGCAACGGGTCGTTACGAAACCCGATCGATGCTCCACATTAGAATGGTGCACAATGAATCTTTTTTATTTATCAAAGCAATCGGTTCTCTATCTCTAAAGCGTCATTGTACCACTTCGCCTACTACTGAGAGGCTGAAGGAACGAAATTTTTTGGTTATGTTCGAAATGGAATAAAAGTAACAAAGCGAGCTCATGTTCATAAATCATCGCGGCGGAGCGCAAAAATAATATGCATAATGTAAGAGATATCTACCACTTTTTATTGCGTTGCTTTGCCATCTTTTATCCCACGATCGGCGTCGTTCGGGACCCCGCAGCAATAGGGCAATAAAACTGTAATACCGTCATACCGATGATGGTAGCATATATGACAGCGGATCCCAGCAAAAGCGCCCGCCGCGGAACTCTATTCCGCCGCGCTCTGCTATGAATCATAATGATTGGGCCGAATAGAGTGGTAAACTTGTTAGGCGATTTGGCCTGCAGACAGTCCTGCTTTAGCAGCCTTTTTTTATATTTTAAGGGTTGTGAAACTTTATTATTTCAGGTTTTTAAAAAGCTACAATTTTTCATTTTTTCTGTTTGAAATTTTCAATTTTTACTCAGCTTGCTTGAGTAAAACCGCAAAAAACCACGGCCGCCTGTTGTCGGAAAGCTTCATTCGCTGTGGTTATTTTGCCTGATTGTTTGTACCACTAATTCATTTCTTTACGAGCAATAAAAATAGCACTGTGACGAATGAACTGAGCGAAGTTTTTACGTCCAGGCAGAGTGAGAAAAAAACAAACGCCACAATCCCTGTTCTCATGTCGATATGCTGATCAGCTTCCGGCTGAATTTCCACCCGAGCTTAAATTACTTAAAGTAGAGTCTAATCGTGTGGTCGGTAAATTAACGATCGGCGGTGGTAAACTGGGTCACATGTTAGACTCTTTTTTTTTCGCTATCCAGAAAGCCAAGCGAAACAATGCTGCAACCTGGTAATGCTGCGCGCCATCACGAATCACATCAGCTCTAATGTACCGTAAATTTCGATTGTCTCAATTTGGCTTCGCAGCGTTTTCTGCTTGGTTGGGAATTTTCCACCCACTTTGTTTTCCATGAAACGAAACGAAAACTCGTGGCTTGCTACCGCGGTTACATCACTTTGATTACGGATTTTTTTTTTTTTGCTACGCTCCTGGCAGCACAAATTGCACACAAAATATGCGTTTTTTTTCTCTACTCTTTTATTCTACCCTTCTGCAATTGTATTCCATTCGACGTCGGTGCAAAGTTACCATTATTATTGTTTTACCCAGAATCGTTTTGAAACATACACTCAGCAGGGGGTTAAAGCACCCTCGCACTCCTTTATGGGTGTCTTCTAGGAATACTTCAACCCCAACGGCGGCAAGGGAACATTTCAAGCGCAGTTGATTTTAACGAGAAAAATATTTATCCGTCCCTCCCTGATACGTACCTTCTGTCATACCCAACGGGTCGGTAGAAGCGAAAAAACTAAAATAAAATTAAATGAAATCGAAGTGTCCAAAGTGTTGTCCTTTGTTGTTCTCGACCGGTCACCAAGTAGGCATGTTGCTTTCAGTAAAACCCCAAAGCCGAGCAACCAGGATTTTTCCACCTTTTCAACCCCAGTTGACGCCACATTCCATTCAACCCGGCAGCACTGCTTCCAGCCAGCCGAAGCAAATGTCGAACAAAGTGTAACATAAGCACCGTGTATCTTCATTTGCATAAAACTAGCAACATAAGTTGGGTACACTGAAATGGTTTTTTTACTCCCTCTGCTTGCATCGTGACCTCCTGTAGCTTAGGAAATAGCTCCGATCGCGCGGTAGGCGACGAAAGGGGCGGAACGGCGGCGACTTCAGTTCTGTTCCACTTGCCGGGCACCGAAATGAATGAGCTCTAATTTAAATAAACATTGAATTCCCGTACCTAATGGCGACGAGGGATAAGTAAGAGGTTAACCGAAGAGAAAGGATTCGAATGATAGTGGCCCGTTCCGCCTTCACCAAACGGGGGGCGTATCTGTCCGAGGCAAGCTTTTCAAATGTTTCAATTAAAAATTTAAATTTCTGCAGTCAACTAACTGCGCGCCCACAGACACTGGTAGGCACAATTACCAATCTTGCTTTTAACTGCGAGATAAAACTGTAATTTATACAGTTGTCATTCATTACCTGACGGCTGTTACGCCTCTTCGGTTGCCCTCCCTCCCCTCTGCTAACCACCTTCGATTATTTCTAATTAAATCAGCCTTTTTGCTGTTGGAGAAAAAAACCAGTTCAAGTCAATCAAAATTAAATCGAAAGTGTTAATTATCGCCTTCCCCTGCTGCCCCTCGCGTACACACGCACACGCATCCGTCGGCATGCGGAACGACTTCAACCGTATCCCAGCAGGCGTGGTTTTTACCCCATTCCTCGCTGCCATTATAGCACAGCAGACGCCCCACATGGCTTCCGTTGCTCCAACGCGCAGTCTGCGACGCCTGGGCTAGTGCATAATTTTACACCATCCGTCGGATGGTCGGAGGATGTTCTATAGAGGAAGCAGAATCCTCAACCCGGTCGAATACCTTTCAATATCCAGCTTATAATGTAAATGTAAGCAAACGACAACAGCTGGTGATTTATTAAGTGACGTGGAAGACGCACATATCCTGACGGCAGCTGAAACAGTGGCAGTGGTAGAGTTGAGTGCGATGGGGTAAAATCTGTATCCACTCAAAAATGTTAAAACTACTAATCCAACCGAGACTTTCGATTTATTGGAACAACATACGGTATTTTAAAAATTTTAAAAACATTCTTGCCATTTTCGCCGTTTGTGATATTTTATCATTTTGACATTCTTGGTTAATTTTGTCATTTTGAACATTTTGAACATTTTAGACATTTTGGACATTTTAGACATTTTAGACATTTATGACATTTATAACATTTATGACATTTATGACATTTATGCCATTTATGCCATTTATGACGTTTATGCCATTTATGACATTTATGATATTTATGACATTTACAGGTCGGACTCGATTATCCGGAAACTCGATTATCCGGAATTTTAGACTCGATTATCCGGAATTTCATTTTTTTGGTGTCCGTTTTCAATTTTTATCCCGAAATTTTGCCTTTACCATCCCTTCTGGCATATTTGTTACCATTTAAGTCACTTCCGGCATGTTTGGGACAAGTTCGAATTGAGTGAAAATAATTAATGTCCAATTTATTTTTTTGCTTTTTGAAATTTTACTTCCTTTCGCCTCAGAAGTAACTTCTGGTGACGCCACTGCATCATACAAGTATAATAAAGAAAAGAAATATTTATTTTATGTTCGTTAATCGCAAAATTTCAGTACTTTTTGTGTGATTCGATTACCCGGAAAACTCGGTTATCCGGAATGAAAAAATTTTTGATGTTCCGGATAATCGAGTCCGACCTGTATGACATTTATGACATTTGTGACACTTGTGACAATCATGACATTTGTGACATTTGTGACATTTGTGACATTCATGACATTCATGACATTTATGACATTTGTGACATTTCTGATATTTCTGACATATTACATTTATGACATTTGTGACATTTGTGAAATTTATGACATTTATGACATTTATGACATTTATGACATATATATGCGGAATTGGAGAGGGTTATGCCTGTATAGTTGTTATAGGCGAGTCTAAGTCCTCTTCTTATAGATAGGGCAAACAAGTCCTTCCAAACAGTCCTTAGGTAGCTTCCTATTTAGACCATATCCTCAGGATGATTGAATTTATTGCACCTAGTGCAAAATTCAAACAAAACACTGGTAAAAATTAGAGCAGAATGTGGCGTGAATAAGGAAAGAAAAGTTAGATAAAAATCAGGTAAACTGTGACAACCTTGGGACAAAATGAGTTTGAAAGTCGAATAAAAATTGGGCAAAATTGAAACAAAAATAAAAGGAGATTCAAGGAGAAGGGAGGTTAAAAATAAATTGAAACCTTTTGTTTATATAACAAAAATGAGAAAACATTGATGTAGAAATGAGTACGATACACAAAAGAAAGGTAAAAGTGTGGCAAAAATGCAAGAAAGATAAAACAGAAATAAATATAAACGAGACAGAATCAAAAATTTGACAAAACTAATAAAAAATGAAATTATATATTTGAGACATCGGTATAGCAACTATCAGACAAAATTGATAAACAAGACACAAGTAAAATATAGATAAGAAAAAATGAACCACAATCACAATAGATGTAAGTAAAAAAAGTCCAAAATCAATCAAATATAAGAAGTATAAGTCATAATATAAGTATGACAAAAAAATGACAATATATGTAAAAACAACAACATTTGCGAAAAACCAAACAAAAATGAGATAAAAAGGGGCAGAAATCAAACTTCTATAATAGAACAATATAAAACTAAGAAAAATTGAAATAAGAAGAATTACAAAAATGATATATAACACATATGACATATGACGGAAAATAAAATACAATTGAAATAAAACTAAAAAAAAACATTGAAACAAATATGGGACAAAACGTTCAAAATGACAAAAACAACAAAAATGACAATAAAAGTGATAAGGATGACGAATATATGAAAACTACAACCATTCACAAAAGGAAAGAATGCTATAAATGTGATCTCATTAGGTCCCAAATGGAACAGAAATGAGACAATAGTGTACTACGATTAATACAAAAAAGAGACGAACCAGTCCGAAAGGCTTCTTTATAATAAAGAAAAAAAAGAATAATTCTATAAAGAGATGATAACAAAATGAAAAAAGGCCAAGCAATCAAATTAAGAATACAACTCAACGAAATGGTGCAAAAACGGCGTGAAACAAGATAGAGCTTCAAGATGGTAGCACAAAAATGGCAAACGACGAATATCTGAAAATGTTTTGTTAGGAAAAAAAAATTATGTGATTGCTATGAAATAAACCCCAACTGAAATAAAAATAAGACCTATTGTTGATACAAAAAAAGAGAAAATAATAAGACAAATGTTCCAAAGATAAAAAAAACTAATTGAAATAAAACTGAGAAAAAATCGAGATAAAAACAGGACAAAAAGGGGATAAATATAATATGAAAATAATATTAAATTGAAACAAAAATGATAACAAGACAGCAAAATATAAATGAAACAGAAAAAAAAAACAAAAATAAAGCAAAGGTGGAGACGAAGAGTAAACAACAAAACGATAAAATATATATTAGACAAATTTGAAACAAAAATGGAGCAAATGTTAAATTAAAACGAGACACAAGTGAGATTAAATGGATAGTAGAACGAAAAATGTGACAAATGTGACGCGAAAATGAGGAGGAAAAATAAAAGTAAGTCTGAAATCAATGTACGATAAGACAAAGATAAAATAGAAAATTTAGGTAAAAATGATACAAATTGCACAACAAACAGAAACCGAATGATACAAAGAAAAAAAAATGAAAGATAAATAAAATAAGATAATAATAAAGCTAAAACATGATTGTCAAAAAAGACTTCAATAAACCATTTATATTAAAAAAAAAAAAAAAAATATAAATGGAATGGAAATAAAACGAAGTTAAGCCAGAAATACTTAAAAAGAGGAACCAAACTAATTAAAAAACTATAATCGGTAAAAGTCAGACAAAAATTTACCAAGGATGAGAAAAACAAACTAAGATAAAATTAAAGAGAAAATGAGACGAAGGCGAGATGAAAGGAATAAGCACTAAATCGAACAATAGACGAAATTGGGTCAAAAACGACTTTGTTACCGTAATATAAAAATTAAAAAAAAATCATCAATGAGATAAAATATTGCAAAAGTGTAGGCAAAAATCAAATAAATATGAGAAAAATCTGAAGCAAAAATAGAAGATATATCAAAATAAAACGAGACACGATTCAGATTAAATGAGGGACACATAAGACAAAAGCGAGACATGAAATGAGATCACTGTGATGCAAAATTTAGATCTAAATGACAGAATGAATGAACTAAAAAAAATTTCAAGGCACAAAAAATGATAGATAAATAAAAGGAAAACAGAAGTAAGACATATTCGAGCGAAAGTAGAGCAAATACGAGACACAAAGAAACTAAGTGACGTAACAGAGAAAAGTGACAAATTCACATATAAGATATATATAATAAGATAAAATTGAAGCCAAATTAGACAAAATTAACTGAAACAAAACCTAAGTAAATCATGAATACTAAAAAATTATACAAAAGTAAAATAAAATTGAACGAAAATAAGACAATATTAAGTTGAAGTAAGGTAAAACGAGCAAGCAAATATAAGAAAAAAAAGAAACAACGATATGGGACGAAAGTCAGATAAAACTGGTAAAATAGACGAACAAATTAATAGGCTGAACAAGACAACAAGAATGACACAAAATAAGAAAAAAAAAATGGAACAAATATCAAATTAATACGAGACACGAGTGAAATTCAATGAGTGCAACAAGAAACAATAAAAGGACAAAAACGGGACAACTGTGACACAAAACGGAGAAAATAATTGAACAAAAATGAATCGATGTACGATAAGACAGTTATATAATAGAAAAATTATGTAAAAGTAAGACGAATCACAGATAAAAGTAACGCAAAGTCCAGCGAAAGTGGAGCAAATAATAGACGAAACAGATACAATATAATTTATTAAACAAAAATTTGAAAGTTCATTAGATATTAATAAAGTTGAGATAAGACAAATTGTCAAAAAAGTTGAATAAATCATTAATAATAATAAAATAATATAAAACTAAAATTGTATGGAAATAAAACGAAATTAAGTCAGAACTAAGTCGAAAGGGGAACTAAACTGATACAAAAAAAAAACTACAATAAGATTAGAGAAAAATATTTCAAACAACAGTAAGAGGAAAAGATACATTGAAGATAAAATTAAAGCGAAAATGAGACAAAAGTGGGATGAAAGGGAATCAGCACTAAAATACACAATAGACAAAATTGAGATAAAAACAACAACAAGATAGGAATATAAAAATGAAATATCAATGAGACAAAAATTTAATTAGAAAAAAAACAAATATGAGACAACAATGGAACAAATGTAAAATTGAACCGAAACACGAGTGAGATAATAGAAAGAAAAAAATTGGACAAGTGTGACGCAAAAATTAAACCAAAATGCGAGGATATTTGAGACAAACATCGATTTGAAATAGAGAAATCGAAATGAAAGAATATTCGAACAAAAATGAGACAAAAATCGATGGACGATACGACTGAAATACAATGGAAAAATTAGGCAAATACTAGACAAATCACCAACAAACGTGGGGCACGGTCAAGCGAAAGTAAACAGAACAATAATGAGTCAAAACAGAAAGCAATTAACATAACCAACAAAAGTTACGAGTTCATATTTTAGGTAAAATTAGATAAAAATGAAGCTGGAATAAGACAAGATTGATAAAAACAAGACTTACATTAACCAAAAATAGCAAAAAATAAAATAAAACAAAATTAAGCCAGGGATAAGTAAAAAAAAAAACAAACTGATAAAAAAGAGTAAATGATAAGGCAAAAGCGAAACAAAATTGTTTCAAAGACAACAATCATAAGATGAAAATGTAAATAAAATGAGATGAAAGTGGCACGGAAGAGGTCAACGCAGAATAAAAACAAAAAAAAAATAACATAATATAACAGCAACATAAAGATAGAACATCAATCAACGAAAATGAGGTAAATGTGGAGATAAACATGAAACAAAAAAAAATGAAACAAAAATTTTAAATTAAAACGAGACAAGAGTGAAAGTAAATGAGTGAGGCAAGAGACAAAAATTGAAGTGATGCAAAAGTGAAATCGAAATGAGAGAACAATTGAACAAAAATTGATGTAAAATAATGTAGAAATATGATAAAAAGTAAGATTAAATTTGATGAATTACAGGCAAAACAATAAGACAGGCAAACAGTAAGACGCAATTGAGTGAAAGTGGAACATAGATGAGACAAAAAAAAAACAAAATGACTCAATAGAGTAAAGTGAGCAATTCAGAATAAATAAAAATAAAATTAAAGTCCAACAATATTCTCTGAAACGAAACCGAAGATAATTACCGATACACTGAAGTCACTTTTTACTCGGGGGATACGTGCCGCGTAAAAGGAATCCGCGTAAAAATAGCCGTGTAAAAAACGGTCTTAGTGTACTGTAAAATTATAGAAAATAACAAAAACTAAATAAAACAAAATAAACCAGTAGAAAGCCCAGTAACTAGTAAGTAAAACGAGCTACCAAGATTAAGTAAAAATGAAACAAAAACGCGACGGAAGAGTGACAAAATTATTAAAACAGACAAATAGTAAAAGGGAACATGACAACAAGATTGACACAAAAAATAAAAAGAGAGCGAAACCAAATTGAGGCGGCTGTGAAACAAAATTGAATAAGACATATGTGAATATCTGTCTGTTTGCTGTTCTCCATAGATTCGAAAACTAGTGAACCGATTACCATGAAAATTTTTACGTAGAGGTTTTCAAGTACGGAGTAGGGTGTTAGCAAAGTCTGAAAAATTAGACCAAAATGAAACAGAAATGTTGGCAATAACAAGACAAAAATGAGAAAAGTTGAATAAGATGAAAAGAGGAAGAAGAAGAGAATGATAACAAGAAAAGAGATAAAAATGAAACAAAAATGAGATTAAAATTAAGTAAAAGTGCAGCCAAAAATAAAACAGAGAAAGACATATTTGACACAAAAAAGAAATAAAAATGGTATGAATATCAAACACAAACAAGGTACGAGTGAGTCTAAATTAGGGAATCGCGAAACAATGACAGATCAAATGTTGTTTATTAACAATTTAATATGTGAGTGAAAGTAGATAACAAAAAACACTAAAATAAACAAGATTGACAAAAACATTTAAACAGGATAAACCAGCAGTGTTAAAATGTTATGCAAAATAAGACAATGTTGAAGCGAAAAATAAGACGAAATTAAGCGAAATTGAAAAATAAGTAAGACCACAATACAGCAGAAATGAAACAAAAGAGACAAAAGTTGTGAAAAATTCTAGACAGAACAAGACAACAAGTAGTAAGAATGGGCAAAAAATAATGGGCAAAAAAAGGAATATTAATCGGAAATTTTTAGACAAAATTGATAGAGGAGTGAAATTAAGAGCAGAATAAAAATTAAAAATTATGATAGCCTCAGAAACCAAGACAGAATATAGGTGAAATGAATCTTATAGACAATTATTACTTGCAAACAATTAAAACAATTGAGAAAAATTAGACAGATTAGAAAGACAAAAGTGAGAAAAGCCGGAAAAATAAATGACAAAATAAAAAAAAAATCAGATAGAAATAATACAAACATGAGACAAACATGTTGAAAATGACTCCAAATCGAAGATTCCAGTCGTTTAATATTTAGTTTTTAATTTCTACTTTTCTGTAAAGTTAATCACTGATTAACAGATGTGGGATAGAAAAGATACAAACTCAGAACGATGATAAAACAAAATTGAATCAAATCAAAAAATGTATAAAATTCATTGTTCAGTTTTAGCAAAAAAAAAACTTTAAGCAAAAATCAGACAGGATTGAAGTAAAAATAATACAAAACTTTGGAAAAAGACAAACATCAGAAAAGCTCAAATAAGCTTAAGTTTTATTTTAACTCTTATTACCACCAACAATAAATAATCACCAATAACTAAAAATAAGTTGGAATGAGCGAAGATTAAAAAAACTTAATATTGAGCCAAATTTGAATCAAAAAGTGAGAATAAAAACTGAAAAATAATAAAAAAATAAGGTGAAAATCAATTAGAAACAAAGTAGATACATGACGAAAATGTGAAAAACGGCAAAGATTGAAAATGTTGAGAATTTGAATTATATCTAAAAGGCTCAATTAAAGATGTATTGATAACCGGTATTATTCTTACTCTTTCTATTAATTTCGCCCTGAATTATGCTGTATTTCGCACTTCCTTTATTAGCAATACACCTATTGCGAGTAAGGGACATACTTATTATTTATCCGTGCTTGTGTGTATGCTAGTTTACCCTTGCTTTTATGTCTATTATTCTATTCTACGGGGTTCCAATCTTCCTGCCAAGTATCGCTGATTGCAATTCCCTGGAGAGGTTTCAACTGTGTCTCTCTTTGGTCAGTTTAATTGGAACAACGATTTAATTGTCAGGAAAAAGTTAAAGCCCTAAAGAATTTCACTTAACAGACGAAAATTACAAAACATTTCCTCTCATCGGCTTAAAAAGTATATAACATCATCTTCATTCGACAAAGTGACATTTTACACCACACTCCCTGCCTATGTTATATGCGTGCTGCCTGAAGAAGAACGCCACGCTTCCGGTGGGTGTGGTCGGAAGTGCGAAAGATGGTAACAGCTGCTGGGTTTTCCGGAAGGCGCGCGGGTGCAACAATAGTCAATTTTACGCCCCTTCTAACGTGAAATTGATGTTCGCACGTGTGTACGACGTACGACGAACGGTACAACGAGGGTCTCTGCTCAGTGAATTCTGCACCTTTAACTAACCTTCCAAACATGTCCGATGGCCAGTGACTCATCGCTGGAGTTGTGTTCTGCAATTGAGAGTACTTTGTGGTCACGGTACAAAGCAGAAATAATCTGAAAAACTGTTCTACCGTTTACATCGCATACTTGATTTCCGACTCGCTACGGATGGATTTAATGTGGGTAAAATTCCATGACATGATGCTGTTCATACAAGCAAACCTGGCAGTAAGTTTCGTATAATTTATTTTGTTTTCCTCCCCGCGCACAGCAGTTATGCGATACGCAAGAGTATGAAAAACCACGCGAAAAGCCCACGCATGAAAGAAAAGTTGCTCCTGGCGGGGCCTACTCTGTGAAGTGGTTTACCATCGGAACATGTGTACAAGGATCGGATGAAATTTTAAACACGCAAAAGCATAGCTTGCTTAAGTTAGAAGTTCAAGTTAATTCACTGTGAGGAATGTTCTCAGAGCAGAGAAAGCAGCATAACAAAACACGAACTAGTTCAGTTCCTTCTGTTGCAGTCAAAGCGGGATTTTTTTCCCGGAGCAAACCGGAACGACTTGACGCTGCATTGAATGTAAATGAAATTAATGCAAATGAAGGAATAATCGGCTGACGGATTTCTTCATGCTTCACTTTTCAAGAAACTCTCGAGAAAGATTATTTTCTCGATAACCAAAGTGAACGAAGTGTTCGAGATGGCTCGAAGAAATTGGATGTAGTTTTTCGACAGCCAAAAAGCAATCCCTTCTTTTTTTATTTCTCGCTCAAACCAATCAACCAAACCAAAGCGAAAAGTAGCTTGCGGAAGATCGATTCCGGCCAAATCCCATTAGCGTGTGCAGTCTTCGTTCGTTATCAAAGTATGCCGCGAGCAGAGCAGCAGCGTTGACAACTACTCGGAGGACCGGCTCAAACTGTCAGCGCAGTCATTTCTCAAACACTTTTTTTCTGGGGGGATTATGCAAAGCAGTCTATCGCCGTTACAACTGCGATGGCTAGCTGTACACTTTGGTTGGAGGAAATTCATCGATTCGATTGAATTTTGAATTTAGTTTCTCCCACGTTTCGGCAAAGCTTTCTTCGCAAGCGACAGACTTCCAGTAATCATATATTTTGAGTTTTTTGGGTTGAAAATTACTTAAACTTTACCGAAAGCATCAAAGTAGGCCGCATTTTTCGCCGTCCGCCCAAACTGTAATTGAAGCCCCACCAGGATGCAGGGAAGAGGGAAGCTAAATGGGAAAATTCCACCCGTCTGATGGAAAATTATTTACTTTTCACTTGAATCGATGGGAAGTGGGACGTATTTTCCGAATTTTCGTGCTTTGTTTGTGCTCGGCTGCTGCTGCTAGCCTTGGGTGGGGATTCGTCCGCGCGCCGCTTGGTAAGTAGAAAGATTGAAAGCCTGTAATGGGAAAGCTTCGACGAAAGGCGAAAAGCAATTGAAAATCGAAATCGAATCAATTTCATTTCAACTTGTGATTCCGGTTTTTCTTTCCCCCGACGCCGCCGTGAGCACAGACGCAGTGGAAAGGGATCGTTTAGAGAACGAAATAAATTGGAACAAATTCTTTACATTTGCCACGCGGTGCCCGAAATGAGTCTCATGATTACACGAAAAAAACAGCTTAGAATTTGTCACGTGATTTTGTAGCTGAGAATCTAATCGTTGAAATGTGATACCTGAGAAGGTATTTGAAAATCATTAGAATTTTGTGATTTTTCAATAATTTGGTCCGTAGGACGAAGTTCAAATAAAATCATAACCGTCATTTAAATTTCAATCTGCAACACTTCAGGTTATAGGGTACTTTTTCAGTCCTCTATAAGTCTTTAAGTGGTCAAGAAAATTGTGTAACTTAGTTTAATTTGTTTATTGCAAGTTAATGTTTGCCAAATGCTGACGGTCAAACATTGGTTCTTAATTTTATTGCGAACTGTACAATCTACACTGCCAGCAACCGCAGGACAGTCCCATCTGTAACAATATGAAATCGAGGAAACAGCTTCGAAAGATATTCTATTCACGCTCAGTTATCACTTATTTAAGATGAATCATTTGACAAAATTCATGCTAAAGTATAGTTTGCATTCCAGTATGCACTAATTACGTTGTAAAACACCACCACTGAGTTATTGATTTTATGACAAAAAAAATTGAGTTGACTGACTTGCCGTTACATTCTACACCGAAGAGAAAGGTAACCGCAAGTCAGTCACATTGCCATGCTGATGCTATAGTGCGTGTTGACTTATTGTTATTTGTTGCCGTGAAAAACCATCAATACTTCGCAGTTCGGAAGTGTATGACCATGAGAACAATTTAAAAAATGTCGGCGTTGGAAAATCTCGAGATGTACGGAACCGATGAAAGCTCATCCGATGAGGATTTGGATAAAGAAACTTAAGCCGGGACTGCAGTCCGACAATAAATGTCAAGATGATCGAAATCTGTTTGAAGTTCGAGCATCGCCTTTGAAGATATCTTGAAACGATTCCTTGGATTCTGATGGAAGTTTTTTCGGTACTGAAGATTTTCCGGATAAATCCACGAAGAAGCGAACCATGAAAAAATGGACTTGAATTCGTATTAGCAGGAAATTGCTGCATAGAAATTCATCACCAATTCAAACTAAAAAATAATCCCAATAATTGATAATTGTTACTAGAGAACTCCATTTTATTGTACCTATTATGCATGTTTTTCTTTTTTAATTGGGACTGACTTTCGTTTATTTTTCCTCTGGGACTGATTTGCGGCTACGTTTTATAATGGGACAATTCGACTTGGTATTGATTTCCACTTTTGTTGAACAAACCACTATTTTTTATCGGTACATCTGAAAATACACTCAAAGATAGGCCAAAATCCGATGCTAACTCAAAATCGACAAAATTACAGATAGGGCTAACTTGCGGTTACCGGTAGTTAGAAATGTAGAAAAAAATAAAATAAAAATTATTGAAGGTCGAATCACAGAAATAGAAACATTTCAAAGCTCGAAAAACGCACTTGCTTAATATATCCATACATATCGACAACAGCGACTCCCGCGTCAACACTACATACAGTACAAAATGCTGAACATTACACGTTACGTAAATTTCAGTTACTTCCAACCACCAAGTAAACCACGATTTTGTTGGAAAATTTTATGCAATTTCATAAGCGATGAAGGCAATTATTCATATGCGATTCGATATAAATTTTGACACATTTCTCTAACTGTGTACTTACTTACATTACTTTGTTGGCCAACGGACCGTTCATGGGTCTAGGGCCGTACGAATTAGAGATGTCTTCTGTCTTGTGCAGCCGTTCTCCAGTCTCCTCGTACACCAGCAGATCGTGCATCTTCTTCCACTGCACACATCCACCGCGTGCTAGACCTACCACGGATTCGACGGCCTCTTCCTGGTTCTCTACAGAAGATAGTTTTGGCTATATCAGCATGTTTGTATACCTGGTTCAACTCGTGATTAATGCGTCTGCGCCACACTCCATCTTCCAGTTTACCGCCAAGTATCGATCGCAGAACTTTACGCTCAAAAACTCCGAGCACTCGTTGATCAGCTTCCTTCAGCGTCCATGCTTCATGTCCGTGAAGGGCCACCGGGAGCGGAATCACCAGCGTCCTATAAAGCGCTAGTTTTGTACGAGTTTGCAAACTACGGGACCTTAGCTGGTTATCTAGTCCGTAGAAGGCCCAGTTCGCAGCTGCAACTCGTCGTTTCACTTCACGGCTCATATCGTTGTCACATGTCACAAGCGTACCAAGATAAACGAATTCGTACTGCACCCTTAAGAGCGATGTTAAACAGTAAGTTAAAAAACGCATGCTTCAGTCCATCCAACGTTACGAACGCGGTTGATGTCTCGCCAGCTATCCGCACGCACGATTTCGATCCCTGCAGCGTCATACGACTCAGCTTTATTAGTTTCGTCGGGAAACCGTTTTCCAGCATGATCTGCCACAGCTCGGTTCTTTTCACTGAGTCGTATGCCGCCCTCAAGTCCACAAACAAATGGTGAGTCGGTAAGTTGTACTCCCGGAACTTATCGACGATCTGTCGCAGGGTGAAGATTTGATCCGCCGTGGGACGCCCCTGTCGAAAACCAGCCTGGTATTCGCAAACAAAGGATTCCGTTAGCGGTCTCAATCTGAAGAGCAGGATACGGGAGAGCACTTTATATGCGGAGTTGAGCAACGTTATCCCTCGATAGTTGCAACAATCCAATCGATGGCCCTTCATATAGATAGGGCATATGAGGCCTTCCAACCAGTCATTCGGCATTTGTGCGTCCGCCCAGATCCTTAGTATTATCTGGTGAATCGCATAGTACACCGCTCGCTTTCCGCTTTTAGCAGTTCGGCCGGGATACCGTCCTTCCCAGCGGCCTTGCCGTTTTTCAGCTCTCTAATCGCCTTCTCCACCTCCTCCTGTGTTGGTGGCTCCACAGCTTGTTCGTCACTCATAATCGTCATCCTGTTCCTGCTCTGCTCATCCGGCTCCTCACCGTTCAATGGCGCCTGAAGGTGCTCCTTCCACCTGGCTGCAACCGTCGGTTAATCAGTAAACAGGTTGCCGTCCTTGTCATTACACATGACCGACACAGGGAAATTTCTTGCTTCTGACTCTGTTGACAGTTCGATAGAATCTCCGCACGTCGTTTTGAGCATAGCTGTCCTCTGCGCTGGGGAGCACCTGCTCCTCGTACTCGCGCTTCTTCCGACGGTGGGTTCTATTCTCGGCAGCTCTTGCCACCCTGTACCTCTATCTGTTCTGACGCGTAGCCGCAGTGAGCACGCGGCTCCTGGCACGGTTCTTCACAACTGTCACTCTCTGGCACTCGGCATCGAACCAGCCATTTGGCTGTCTTCCACGCGTCGTATCTAACACCTCTCTCGCAGTCGTTTCGATGGCGCCGTGGATACTGGTCCACAGCCCATTTATGTCTTCCACTCTTTCCTCCTGCTGTTCTGCGATCCGTTGATCCAGCTCACTGGCATATTCTGTTGCCACGCCATCAGCTTTCAACCGCTGAATGTTGAAACGCGTCGTCCTCTCCGATTTCAGCACGTTCGACAACCGTGCGCGGATCTTACAAACGAGGAGATAATGGTCAGAGTCAATGTTTGGTCCCCGAAAAGACCTCACATCAGTAACATCCGAAAAGTGCCGACCGTCAATCAGTACGTGATCGATCTGGGAGCAGGCTTCTCCATTTGGATGCCTCCAGGTGTGTTTTCGAATATTCAAACGTGGAAAATAGGAGCTACATATGGCCATTTCTCTGGCCGCGGCAAAGTTTGTCAGCCTCAAGCCGTTTTCATTGGTTGACGAGTGGCGAATATGCCTTCTAATAACCGGACGGAAGAATTCCTCCCTCCCAACTTGTGCGTTTGCGTCTCCGATGACGACTTTTAGGTCGTGTTTTGGGCACTCGTCATAAACTCGCTCAAGCTTGTCATAGAACTCATCTTTGACTTCATCGGATTTGTCATTTGTCGGTGCGTAGGTGTTGATTAAACTGTAGTTGAAGAATTCGCCCTTAATCCTCAACACGCATATACGGTCAACTACGGGCCTCCACCGGATGATTCTTGTTTCCCGATTTCCCAGCACTACGAAACCGACGCCCCGTTTCGCTGCTTTGCCGCCACTGTAGTAGATGTGGTGCTTGAAAGGAGTGCGTTCAATAGGGTCAACTGCACGGAATTCCCTTTCTCCTGAATTTGGCCACCGAACCTCCTGAAACGCTGCGATTTCGACTCCCTGCCGCTGTAGTTCTCGAGCAAGCAAGCCAGCCCGCGCCCGTTCATTGAGAGATCGGACGTTCCAAGTACCCAATTTCCAATCGTTTACCCTAATCTTTTCCCGTGTTCGTAGCCTAGGTCTTTGCCGATTGATCGTATTTCTGAATTCGTTGCTCGTGGTTGAAGAAAGGTTTCGGTATGCTACCTTACCAGGATCGCAATACCTACCTCCTGCTGATGGCCATCTTAGGTGTAGCTGGCGGGATACAGCATTCCATAATTCAGCTGCCCGCTCCGGGTCAGACGCTGTAGTACGCCGCCCCTAAGATGGGGATTTTTTTTTTGTTAGGGAATTAAGATTACGTTGTCCATTGAGGTGAACTTTTGTAATATATCCCAGTCAATTGCTATACGTGTCCCTTTGCAAAATACAATGACCACTATTGTTGTGAGTGATCAGGTACCTGCACCGACACGCTCCCAGTCAGGTAAAATATGGTTTATGAAGCCATTCACCTTTCCAGGATTCAAAGACCAAATCTCTTTGGGCTGTAAGAAGCTCCTGGCAAGAAGCCTTGATCTGCGTTTAAATAATGCACCACAATCGCAAAGCAGATGTTCCGATGTCTCAGGTTCCGAATTACAAAAGTGACAGATATCATCCTGAACCCGGCCAATATTCTTTAAATGATATCTACTCGGACAGTGCCCCGTTACTAGGCCGACATATGTACAAAGAGCTCTTTTGTTGAGCTCTAGGAGCTTTTTTGAATGGTTTTCGTTTGGTGTTATAAATCATTTAGATTGGGAACACTTTTTGACATCCAACCAATTGGTTATCACTTTTTGTTCCTCCCAGCGTTTAAGCTCCATTTTCACTGCACAGTTTGATATACCGCAGAAAGGTTCTGGGCCGATAAACTGTGAGTTAGATCCTTGTTTTGCAAGTTCGTCTGCTCTTTCATTCCCACCAATGCCACAATGTCCTGGAACCCAATACAAATTTACTGAGTTTGTTTGACACAGCTGTCGCAATGTGAGAATACATTCCCAGACAATCTTGGATGTACATTTATAAGCATCAAGTGCTTTCAGCGCTGCTTGACTGTCAGAGAAAATACAAATATTAGCATGTTTATATTTTCTAGTCAGACAAACATACGCACATTCAAGGATTGCAAAAAACTCTGCTTGAAACACTGTTGGCCAGTGTCCCATTGCCACTGAAATATTGATTCCAGACCCGAAGATTCCTGCACCAGTTTTTGTACCTATTTTTGAGTCATCTGTGAAAAATATCGTTGAACCGGGAAGGACATCAGGAACTCCGACTTCCCAGTCTGTACGCGACGTTTCGCATACCTTGTAGGGAATATCATGGTTATCCTGAGGTGCCATCCAGTCTCCATTCATACTCATCACTGGCTCTCTTTTGAAATAGTCCAGTATAGTCAGGTGACCCACAAGATCACCTGACAAGATAGTTTTTGTTCGTTTGAGCCTCAATGCACTCTTTTCTGCTTCTAGTTGCACGTATTCGTACAATGGCAACAGATGAAGAATTGCATCAATAGCTTTTGATGGGGTGCTGCTCATTGATCCTGTTATAGCAATGCACGCAAGTCGTTGAACTTCATCTAGCTATCTAAGATGGAAATACAGCCGCGTACGACCCCATTCCCAGTCAGCATACGAGCATAGTTTCCACCGGGGGTTGGTTACCCGATCTTTGCTAAGGTTACTCGTATTCCGGTCGGCACCACGTGGAGGTTGGGATAGGAGTTGCTGGACAGAGATGAATGGCCACATTAGGGTTTCAAGTTACACGTGTCCAGCCATTTGCCAATGTATTCGGTAATTGTTTCAAAATGGCTAAGTCATATTTTGGCTTTATGTTATTCTGGCAGACGTTGCGGGAGATAAAGTGATGAATAACATAACATGTTGCTGTTTATTTTTATTTTTATATTATTTTGGCGATCAATTTAACAATTGCCGCTTTTTTCTTTCACTTGCCTAGTAAAAGTCAATTCAGTTAATTTCCACAATCCAGAAGTTTTATAAAAAAAAATAAAACGAATTATTTCCAACTTTCTCATTAAGTTCGAAATGTGCACTTAAATTCAACTGACTCATATATTAAATGTCCTCCCGCTTCAGTATGTATTCTTTTCCGACGCAACAAGTGGCCGCACACATTGTAGCAATGATTCAGTCGAGACTCCATTCCAATGGACTGAATCTATTTAACAAATATTTAATTAAAATCGATCATCCAAGTAAATCCCCTCTCAAATGATTTATCAATGGTAGAACAAACCCTTGCGTATCTAGGCTGCCACAGCAGAACGAAAGAAACTTATAAATTCCAGAAATCAACCCACTTCAAACTGGCACTGAAAACATCACGCTGCTTAAACAATTTTTGATTTTTAAAATATCACCACGAGCTGCACTGCAGTGATATTTCCGAGTGAACTCTGTTGATACAAGACGGTTGACAATGAAACCCCGAGAATGAGAATAAAAGAGACGAGATATTGGATCATTCGTAGGATCTCTACGCGTACTGTGATGGTTAGAGTGGGGAAAAGTGATCGATTTTTCAGAACCAAGTTTTTTTGGTTTCTTTTGAGGCCCCAAACAACCCTAAACTCACCGAAAGTCGATTGGTTTTGTCTCCGCTTGGCGCATTGCATTTCAAGTTTGTATGGAAATTTATATGAGAAAACCTACTTTTTTGCATTTACCTTTCTAGAGAGCTTAATAATGATCTGATAAAACAATATCGCACGCTTAGCCTGGGGGCTAATAGCGGTCTCGATCAACTAGATTATGAGTTGAGAGAATTCGTTATCGATATTGTTTTCGGCACATTTTGCATGTGAAGGATAAGTACAACGATACACCGTGCCCCAGTGCGGATTCGAGAAAATTTCCAGCTCGAAAAGATCCTCGACTCGATTGGGAATCGAACCCGATATCACAACCGTGTGGGAGAGCTAGCCGACCGACATCGCCTGATCTAATAATGCACTACATTATGTTAAAGTATAGTATTTTAGATGCCTAACAACTTTGCAGAAGACACTGCAGGGCTAGGATGTCTCTAAGAAGAGCTATAGTTGTTCAAAGTTGAGTATGTCGATTTAAATGCAGAAAATCTTGCTTTCTGCCAACATTACCAATGTACCGGCGTCAGTAGGATTCCCATCAGAAATAGCCTGTCGTAACGAGTTTATACACTCAGCTAGACCAAGCAAACAAATTTAGGTCAATATTCTAGACGTCGGTAAAATCTACGACTGTGTCACAATTTGCTCGTTGAATATTCTTAAATTTATTGTTCTCTGATAGTGTTTCATAAATGTAATCGTTAACTGAATCAAATCAAAGGAAAAGTTGCTAGTCGAGCAAAAATCAGCCCGGAAATTGTGAATTCAGACTTCAAGTGACCAATAAGCAACTAACTGTGACAATTCTGGTCTATCAGCACCAGGAAAGAGGAAGAAAATTGTGTATGTTATGTAATGGTGTCGAGTTTAGTGCGCTGGACGAGGGTGCTTTTTGGTGCGGCCTCAATTCAAGTGTTTGTTAGAAGTTGAGATCGGGTGTGAAACTTCCGCCTAATCAACCACAGTGTCGGTTAAATATTGTGTGAGAAAAAGTAAGGACAGGCAACAGCCTAAACTTATTCCCAATCTGATCCGGATGACATAGATGAGAGCGTTCCTTTTATATTTTGTTATATTTTTCTTTAAATGCTGGAGCGAGTAAAGGCACTATATCCTTGGTTTCGAAACCCGAGCATAAGGAGGAAATGCCTATGTTCCATCCCAGGAGATTGGTCAACAAAGGAGTGTACTTTCTTAGCTTTATCACTCCCAACGAATTAGGTAGGGGTAAGCGGGGTAAGACCGCCCCCTTAAGCAATTCTGTTTATAGAAAAAAAAGTTGCGGCTGCAATTTCATTTTTTTTTTCGCTAAGAGGTTCTTCTATTCAATACCCGCATTTAAAAAATAAGAACTGAAATATTTTTGTTTATTTTCCAGCTTTTTTTTTTAAATTTTAAAAATTCATTGAAAATGTGCAGATCTTTTTCATGCGGGGTAAGCCCGCCCACCAGCTGGGTAAGATCGCCCACCATTTTTTGAGGATAAACACTATTTTTAGGGCCGAAACGGTTGATTCTATCGGTATAGTGTCTCTGACAAAGTTGTAGATGGTATTTTTTTTCTTTTTAAATAAAATATACACTGTGAAAAATCTGAAAAGAAATTTTTTTTCTAAGTTTTAACTTATTTTGTTTTCTGATTATTCAAGTTCAAATCAATGTTTAGGTAACTTTTTTGGTTTTTAAAATAAATTTTTTTTTCAGGATTGGGGTTTTTCAAGATATTGAATTCATAATATACCTATCTTTAAGCTAAAATTTAAAACTCATTAAACCTATCTGTATGATTCTTTTGAAGACTTATTATGTATAGAAAAATACTAATAATCATTATTTCTTTTATTTATATTTTCAATTTTCTATGTTTTTTTTTGAAGAACAAAATTACCAACGACTCTATACACCAAATAAACCGTCAAAAAAAAATTCTTCACAAAAATTGAGCTATTAATATTTCTATTACTCCATGATCCAACAACCATAAAATTTTAGCTTACCTCTTGTAGATTTTACAGGCAAAAACATGTTTTTTTTCAAAAAAATTTGAAAAAAAATATATTTTTAATTCTTTTTTTATATTTTTTCTTCAAATTTTTTTAGAGTGTGTACTTTTTTCGAAAGTAAAAAACAACTATTTTCAATTCTGCCGGAGACGTCATACCTATCAAACACACCGTCCTGGCTCTAAAACTATTTTGGTTCATTGACACCATTTTCACACAGGTTTACTTTTTTCAAAAATAAGTCTTGTTAAAATATATTACTAGAAAAGTTTGATGGGTTTATCGGCTTAATCAGTCCGTGTATACTAGCAAAAACGATTTGTTTTTTTTCCCATTCCGACAGTTTCGGTGACTTTATTTCACCTTTTTCAAGGAGTCTGAAAATATACATTGTGTGTTGTTTTCCTCTTTCGTTACTGGTTTATGTTTTATGTCTGTGTTAGCTTACTTACAGAAAGGATAATCGTTCTATTGTTAAGTGTGTTGTGTCCAACATCGGTTGTCTGGTGTGTATTACAAATGGCGTCCCACTTTGGCTATATGTAAAAGGTATTGTTCGCTTAAAACAGATTTGTAACTTTCCTCTATAAACTGTACTTACTGCATGTGTACCTAGTTTTGTGTGCTACACTGTATAAGCTTCTAAAGCTTTTTCTAGCACTTACTTTTTTCAAGCTCTTTTATGGCAATTTCACTTTAATCGGGTAATAAATATTCTAAGCTGTTGGTTTTGCGTCTTCCTCTGTAGTCTACTAATTCTTGACGGCTTGCTAAGGGTGTGTTTGAGAGATTGTACAGCTTTGAGTTGTGGTGGTAGTGGATTGGCTGTCATGGTTGTCTGTTTTGTTTTGGTTGATGTTCTTTATCGAGTGTATAATACCAGCGTATATGGTGTTCAGTCCCTCAGTGTCTGTGCGTTTGTTTATGCTATTTTCTGTGTTGGCAATATGGCAAATTTCTAAAAACGGGAGTGCTTGTGGTTTGTTGTGTCTGTCTAGAATTTTTGTTTGTTGAAAATCAAACCGGTGATTCCGTGTGATACTGTGATGCATTAGTGCTGTTTTTTCCTTAAGTGTACTAATTTGGGTATCTGTTTCGTTGTAACCTTGTTGCAGTAGTTTGTCCCAGGTGTTATAGTGCGAGAGCCGATACAACATAAAGGATTCATTTACATTTTGCGATTTTATTAACACAGTTACATTGCCACCTGATTACATCCTAATTTCCCTCGACGTTACATCGCTATTCACATCGATTCCCAAAACATTAGTTACACACAACATAATAAAACAATGGGAGAAAATCAAAGTTCATACGAACATAAACCTAGATTTGTTTATCGAAATAGTTGAATTCTGCATAGAATCAAGCTACTTTAAATACAACGGACAACATTTCCAACAGATCTTTGGCACTGCAATGGGGAATCCCATCTCGCCCACACTAGCAGATTTAGTAATGGAAACACTTTTGGACACAGTTATACCATTACTAACATTCAAGCCCCCATTCCTGGAAAAAAATATGTAGATGATCTTCTACTAGCACTGCCCGCGAATCAACTAAACCATGTATTAGAGACTTTCAACAGTTACAACGAACATATTCAATTCACCTACGAAATGGAAAACAATAGACGACTACCGTTTCTAGACATGACACTGATAAGACAAGAAAATCAAAGCATTAAAACAGAATGGTATATGAAACCAATCGCCAGTGGCAGATTCTTAGACTACTTTTCGTTCCACCCGCTCCATCACAAAATTAACATGGCTAAAAATTTCATCAGACGAGTTGACAAGCTATCCACTAATCTACAGAACGATGATAAGGCTCGCATCATTCACAAACAATTGAGACTTAACAACTACCCGAAAGCACTAATAAACAGATTAATAAGCCGAATGCAGGAAAACATCACGGCACCGCAAGAAACACCTAGTGAAAACCTAGAATATACTCACCGTTCGATACCATACATACCACACCTGTCGAACCGAATCGACAAGCACCTACAAAACGATTACAAACACATACGACTTGCACACCGCAACATAAAAAGTAGGAGGGTGGTATTCAAGACACGACCGCATGACGTTGGACTACGGTATTCTTATATTCCATTAAAACAAATAATAGAGAGAATTGCAACTCTAGTATTTGCTGCAATTTTATCTAACAGTGCATTTCTGGATGCTGAGACGTTAAAACGTTATAAATAATAATATATACTAAAAGAATGGATATCTTTTATTTAATCGCTGTCATTTCATACATATTCGAATCAACCCTTTGTTTGCTGCACTACCAAGACAATCATGCGAATTGGTAAAATTTTCCTATCTAAGCAAAAAGCAAACTTTACGAAACTATCTGAAATTGGAGCCCAGAACGATTCAACCGAAAATTTTAAATTTGAAAATTGTTTGACATTTAATCGATAAAACTCATGCTAGGTTAGTTCCAGCCCAGCATATAACTTCATGTATTTGAAAAAAAAACGTTTGGTTCAATAACTCAATATAGCAAGAGCTCCATCACACGTTTTTCGGTAGTTGTTATCAAGGTTTGGGCGAGTGACAGGAAAATATCTTAACTTCTTCAGTTGTGATTTAGAGCATTTCTAATTGTTTTGTTATTTTTCACGATAGCGACAAGTTTGTTTCTTTCTCTGTGTGCGAGAAACAAAATCAAAACCGCGCACCGAGAAACAAAAACGAAAATTTAATGAATGCTCATTGAGAAAACTTGCAACTCTTTTTACCAATAACTTATGATACTCAAAAGAACCCGTTTTGATCTAAATCAAATTTCTAGTAAATAAGTGTTGATCATTCATAAGTAGTAATTTTTCCTCGATGAATAAAGACTGGCTGAAGAAGTTAAAATCGCTGCTGTGAAATCAAATTCACAACTGTGTTCGTCAAGACGTTTTAATATTTTCAATGACAATAATAATCTTCGATAAACACCCGCTATAGTTATTCACACACATGCTATAACTATCTAAACACGCGTTAAAACTATTCATACACACGCTGTAGCTATAGCTATCCATACACACGCTATTCCTTTCCATACATCCGATACAACTATCTATACACACGCATAAGCTATCCAACCATGTGCTATTACTATCCATACATACGCTATAACTAATCATTACACACGCAGCTATAACACATAGCTATAACACACTATAACTATCCGTACACACGCTGAAGATATACACGCAATAGCCATAATATGCTACACATGCTAGTGTCTTACACACGCTATAGCTAGCCATACACACGCAACAGCGCCATCCCTATCATCGCAAATGTCATAGCAATACAGATGCACATACGCTATATGTGCACACTGCACACACACCCAACGTTTTCACCCAGCGATATCTGAATTGGATTACCGCTGGTGGGGTCCAACTCAGATCGAAGGAGCACCGAACTGAATGAAGAAATGCAGCTTCCCACTACCTCCGCCGCTGCTGCCTGATACCACCGCTCTGGTTCTGCTGCAGCTCAGTTTGGCCGCTGGAATCAGCCACCGCTGCTGATTATACAAGACCGGCCTGGTGGCCTTTCACTTGTTAACTGATGATTGCTATGAGACGACACAGGCTATTATATAGCCCAAAGCAAAAATCCATCCGCGAGCAAACAAGAAGCGAGCTTGTGATTGGTTGAATGTGCACGACTTTTAACACAACTTTTAACTAGTTTAGTATCGAAAACATATTTAAATTATTATATGACAATCTTGTGCAATATTTCCCCTATCAATCAAGCCATTGGTGTTTAGAATCTGTTCAGTGGTAATGATAAAAGAAGCATTTTAAAACGGTGTTGAAACACCTGTTGCAGCTACCGAAAGCGAGCTCGTTATTGGTTGAAAGCTGTGAGACTGTTTACAAAGTCAGATCGGTTGTATCCGTTAGTGTCGACTGTGCTTGTGAAGAGAGGTGGTGATTGGTTGCTCGGTATGATTTAGACAATCGATGTGATTTATCAATTTTTCAATAGTGTATCTCGAACAATAGGTTATTTTTGTTACATAAATTCAACCGTAAAACAATTTCTGATCGGTTGATGCCAAAACCTCGAAATTCTGAAAAGAAATGACTGATATATAAGCGCTCAAAACCTGACCACTTTTCCCTGGTGTTCCCCGGTTGAATTACTAGATTTTCAAATTCAGGTGCCTAACTTCGATATAGACGTTAGTCCAACGTCAAAACAGTTAAACAGTTGTTCACAAATGTTAAAGACCCCATTCCACATGAACACCCGAGCAACGTCATCTACAACATACCGTGCAAAGACTGCAGCGCCTGCTACGTGGGAATGACAACAAACATGCTTAAAACTAGAATTAGTGGACACCGGACGCACTATAACACCTGGGACAAACTACTGCAACAAGGTTACAACGAAACAGATACCCAAATTAGTACACTAAAGGAAAAAACAGCACTAATGCATCACAGTATCACACAGAATCACCGGTTTGATTTTCAACAAACAAAAATTATAGACAGACACAACAAACCACAAGCACTCCCGTTTTTAGAAATTTGCCATATTGCCAACACAGAAAATAGCATAAACAAACGCACAGACACTGAGGGACTGAACACCATATACGCTGGTATTATACACTCGATAAAGAACATCAACCAAAACAAAACAGACAACCATGACAGCCAATCCACTACCACCACAACTCAAAGCTGTACAATCTCTCAAACACACCCTTAGCAAGCCGTCAAGAATTAGTAGACTACAGAGGAAGACGCAAAACCAACAGCTTAGAATATTTATTACCCGATTAAAGTGAAATTGCCATAAAAGTGCTTGAAAAAAGTAAGTGCTAGAAAAAGCTTTAGAAGCTTATACAGTGTAGCACACAAAAATAGGTACACATGCAGTAAGTACAGTTTATAGAGGAAAGTTACAAATCTGTTTTAAGCGAACAATACCTTTTACATATAGCCAAAGTGGGACGCCATTTGTAATACACACCAGACAACCGATGTTGGACACCAACACACTTAACAATAGAACGATTATCCTTTCTGTAAGTAAGCTAACACAGACATAAAACATAAACCAGTAACGAAAGAGGAAAACAACACACAATGTATATTTTCAGACTCCTTGAAAAAGGTGAAATAAAGTCACCGAAACTGTCGGAATAGGAAAAAAACAAATCGTTTTTGCTAGTATACACGGACTGATTAAGCCGATAAACCCATCAAACTAACCGTTTCAGTCGTCATATAAACAAATTACTAGAAAAGCTTAAACCAAATCGAAAATGGTCGATTAACATCGATGTCTTATGTGGCTTGAAGTTGCTTTACTGATCCTGTAAATATTCCCTTTGTAGTGTCAAGGCATTTGGGTCTTGAAGTAAAACAACAAGCAGTTGGATTCGTGGCGGTTTTACCCCTTGTATAGTGGGCGACTTTACCCCCAGTGGAACATTTTCATATTTGACCGAAAAAGTAGTCAAAATTACAAGATTACTCACGGCCTTCGATATTTCCGAAAGAAGATAGATTCAGGCAAGCGGTTAAACGTATATTCACGAACAAAACAATAGATTTTTAGACTGAAAAACCTTAAGTCCCATTGCCGCAAAACAATAGCGCATTGACTGGTTGCCAGCTGAAAGGTTGTTTTTGATTATTTCTGCGACCGTTCGTGCACTATCAAAACAGAAAAACGTGCAAAATGTTATGTAATTATACCGCAGGGCGGTCTTACCCTGTTTACCCCTATATTACTTCTTACATACGGAGCGGTTGGTACGGATTGTCCCCGTTCTTAGATTATATTGTATTATATTGTGCTACACAGTAGGCCTAGCCGTTGACAAGAAAAATGTATGGAAATCATTTTTTAAAAATGATGGATATCATTTTCCAGGATCCTTTCATGTACTGGCTGTGTTAGTGTAGACTAGACTAGACTAGACTAGATATTCTAGACGTCGGTAAAATCTACAACGTGTTCCACAGGTTACTTCTGATGGAAATCTAACTGACGGTACACTGGCAGTGTTGGCAGAAAAAATGATTTGCAACGTAAATTTCGACATACTCAACTTTGAACAGCTCTAGTATTTGTTTGGGACACCCTAGCTCTTTAGTGTCTTCGGCCAAGTTGTTAGGCATGAAAAAACCTTCTATTTGAAGTCTTGAAACCTATGGTTTGAGCCATTTTGAGCTCTTTAGAATGGAGAAATCAATAAAGTTGGTTTTTCCATACAAATCTCCATATAAATTTGTAATGCAATGCGCCAAGTGTAGACAAAACCAATCGACTTCCGATAAATTTAAGATTGTTTGGGGCCCCAAATAGAACAAAAAAACTTGGTTCTGGCTTTCTACTATCAAGTTTCATTTTTCCATATAACGATTCCCCACCCTAGTGATGGTCTTCATGGAGAAAAAAACAAAGGCGATGATATTTTCTCTCTCGTCGCTGCTTGGATTAATCGCAGCTCTGGTCAAGAGACAAAAAAAGGGAAGGATACTACTATGAAAACGAGACGGTAAATGTAACGACAACCAACAAAATAAAGTTATTTTTAAAAAAATGGATATACATCTTAATCATCTTTTATTCATCTGGCTGAGACATTGCATAGATGTTCCTACAGGTTAGAAATTTTGTGCCTTTAGTAATTTTTTTGAGTTACGACTAAATTTTTAAAAACGTAGAGAAGACATTAAAGATTATAATTTTCAGAGCCAGAATGATGATCAGTGTGACATCTTTGACAAAGTTTTAGATAAAAGTTTTGCCTTCAAAAAATCTATATACACTAAAATGTTTGATTTAGTGAATAATGTTTGAAACTAACGAGATTTGAATTCACAGGAATCTGAAGATGAAATAATTATTTCAACCCTTAAATGCGCAATGTTGTTTTAAAACAGCTGTTCTAATGAATTATATTCTTAAAAATAAATACAGATATTTTATAACGTTATTACGTTATAAAATATCTGTTTTTTTTTTTTTAAGAATATAATTCATAAGAACAGCTCTCTAGGCTCTAACGAAGATAACTCAACAGCTGGAAGTGTACTGTATTTGAACGTTTTGTTTTTGTTTTGGCTGTCAAAATTTTGGAAACGAAACAAAAACATGGCGGGATTTTCGACTGGTGTTTACAGTCTTTAAAAACTAATTTTAAAATAAGGTTAGTGGTAAGTGAAAATGTCTGCTTTATTAGAAGTTATACTAACAGAAGGTCGATTTCAAAATTACAGTTAACAAAAGTAATTGTTTCGACTTTATTCTGCGATAAAGTCGCAGTTTTGTTTTAGAACAACATGGTAATATTTTTACATTGCAAAGTAAATCTTTTAATTTTTTGATGCATATTGGTTAGTTTTAGAGCAGAAAACCTGTTAAACAAGGATTTTATGTGTTTAGATGATTTTTTAATATCGTCCGCATTTAAAGGTGAAATTAAGTTTAAGTTATTAATTAATTATTAATTTAGTTCAACATCTGTTTATCATTTATGTAAAAACAAAAGACTAAAAGTTAGGCCAAAGCCAGTGAAAAGACGCAGTAGAAAAAAAAACAACTAAAAAAGGCAAACAAAACTAAAAATGTCGAACAAGCTTCTCTAGAGGTCAGCAAATCTTCAGAGTAATGTTGAAGAATTGAGATAAAAACCAAACGAAAATGACTAAATGCAATAGAAAACGACTCTACAAACATGTATCACTTCGGCTGGTCCATTCTCTCCGTCAGAAGATTTACTGTCAATTTGAGACAATTTACGAAATCATTTCGATGCTAATTCTTAACCCGACCTCGGTGGGAGGAAACGAAGTCCAATGCCACATTCGAGCAATCAATCAACCACTGGGCGGGCGACTGTCCCGGTAGGCCCCCCAGCGAGATCTGCAGCGAGAATTCTGTTTCCGGATTTTGGTTTCGATCAGGGCGGCTCGATTCGGCTCTACGCAGGATGTTTGCTTTATTGACTTGAATTTTCCAGCGGGGGATCGGCTCTACGCATCCCGTCGACAAAGTGAGATCATCATAGAACCGAGAGCGAGAGAGCGATCATAACAGTCAACGGGGGGGCGGGATGCCCTTTGTTCTGTGTGGGTGCGTGCGTGAGTCGCTAGGTCGTAGGAGGCCAAGTTAAACAAAGCACATCTGGAAAACGAAATGTTTCCCACCTCCCCATCCACAGTAGGCTGTTGTTTTTTGATTGCCGCTGTTTATGCTAATTTTAGTTTACCAACTTTGAAATGTGATCCGGGGTAATTTAGGTTGTCTATTTTTTTCAAGCTCTATCACTTCTGTCAGTAAATAAACTTTTAGCTTCGCGACGGTAATGGCCGCTTCAAATTCTGTGGGTGACTCCGAGTGACGACCGGCAGTGCGGTTCAAGGTGAAATGTCTCCAATTTCATTTATCTCAATCGACAAGTTGTTTTCGCTCCAGAAGCAATGTAGACTGAAGCGAGCTGATTGCTGATACTGGAACCGAAATTCCTTGGCGCTCAAAAGAAGTTATTTAGAGATTTGGTTGATTTTTTTTCTTCTGCTTTTTAACGGCTGCAGTCGGTTTTCAGCGCAAAGTTCGTTATATTGAATTACACGATTAAGAGATAAAGACGAACGAAACGCTTCTAGATGCAACCACGACCGACCGTTTGAAGTCGAAAGAAAGCAATCAACGATTTAAAACTCGCATAACTTGAACCAATTTTATTTCATTGCTTCTACAACCGATTCTAATCAATTTAGTTTGCCGTTCGAAAAAAAACGACGTTTATGTCTAGCTTCACTGTCCGGTGCTTTGACAGCAAGACGACGACGACGACGACGACGCAAAACAAACGAAAATTAATACGAACCATTGCAAGACCGAAGCCGTGGATATCCTCGACCCCGCTTAAAACGATATCAAATTTCATTAGTGGGTATAACTTTCACAATGGCTAGCGTGCCGCCTGCCGTCTTTGCTAACGTCATTCGTCGTTGTTCTCATCGGTTTTTGCTGTTTTTTACAACACACGCAAAGGCGAAGGACGCTCATCTGTGTCTTAATTTCTGCACATTCATTCGGCTTCCAATGGCAGTCCGAAAACTGGAGCCACTACCCTTGAGCACCTCTTGTTTTTTAAATCCTTCTCCTATCACTCCTTGGTTGTGAAATATACATCTATTTTTATTGCTATAATCGGCTGATGGAGGGGAAAGTTTAATGATTCATTCATTGGAATTAAACTATCAACTAAACATGTACACGTCAGTCAACTCACCCCTTGGAGTTATGAAAGGGATTTACCGGTGTGTAAAGGTGAAACCTGAAGGTCGACCTAAGCCCACCCCACGCGTTTTCCTTCTACCAATTAAGCTGTACATGTCATGGTAGTATGCTAATGAGGTGAGCTGTGTCAGCTGCCCGAGTTTTCCCTCACATTATCCGTATTAAAATCAACAGCTTAATTAGCAGCACTAGTAAAGATGGCGAATGAAACAATCCCAGATGATAATTCTGTAGCTTTTTAGTAAATACGGTGATTTATTTTGTAATACAACACAACAAATGAAACGAGTGCATTGAACTGATAAGAATCATTCAGAAATACGCTAAACCATATCGCACGCTAGCCTGGAGGGCTAATAGCAGTCTCGATCAATTGGCACATTTTGGAAATAAGTACAAGTAAGTGGGGCAAGGATACACCGTGCCCCAGTGCTGAGTCGAGAAAATTTCCAGCTCGAAAAGACCCCCGACCTGATCGGGAATCGAAATCGATTTCACAACCGTGTGGTAGAGCTAGCCGACGGACATCGCTATAACCACTGGGACCACGCCAAAACACACCTTAAATAAACCAAGAATTATTTGACGTGTTTGATACGTTCGTCATTTTTGCAATTTTTGACTGTTTTGTGATATTTTTCAGAGTTTGATTTTTTTGTCACATTTTTGTTACTTAGTTTTAATTTTTCATTTCTATTAATTTTGACATTCTTGTCATCCAGATCATTTTTGTCATTTTAGTTATACTCAACTGTTTTTTTTTTTGTAATGAATTCTTCATTTTAATCAATATTTTTTGTAATGTATGTCAATTTCATAATTTGATCTGTTATGTAATTTTCATCATTTTCATTCCTTTTGATCCTAACAAAATTGACAATTTTCAGTAAAGCGATTTTTGTTATTTGGGGAAATTTGCAATTTTTGTAGAGTTTTTTTTTTTCTTCGACATATGTTTTAGTTTGGTTTATGCCATTTTTTCTATTAGTTTCATCATGTTTTTGTTACTATTCAAGTCTTTTTGTCACTTATAGCCAGTTTAGTTTTATTGCCAGTTTTCATTATTTTTATTATTATTTAACCATCAATGTCGATTTTGTAATTTGGTAAGTTATGTAAATTTCATCATTTTTTGTCCTTGCGAAAGTTGCAATCGTATATTGTGTGATTATTGTGATTTGAGTAAAAGTGAAATTTTAGTTTTTTTTGGCCATAAATTAGGTTTTGATGATGTTTGACATTTTTCCTCTTATTTTCATTATTTATTTTATATCATGCCTTTTTTAAATTTGTGTTTCTTGTGCCTTTGTGCCATTTGAGTTTATCATTAATAATAGTTCTCTTATTCAGGTCACATTTACTTATGGACAATTTTTTTATAAGTTCACCTATGTTGTCAATTTTAGCATTTCAATTAGGGTAACGACCCCATAATTTATTTGAGTACCCAAAATTCGCCCACTTAATTTGAGTACCCAAAATTCGCCCACCTATTTTTTTCATTGTTCGCAATATAGTGTCAACTCTTAGAACCGTGTTCAAACATAAAAAAGAAACAGCTGAGATTAAAAATAAATTATTATTTGGCATAATTCAATGACAAACCCCGTAAACAATTCGTTGATTAGTGGGTGGGCGAATTATGGGTCCCTTATCCTATTTTTTTATTAGATGAAGATTTTTTCATTGATATCAGTTTTATTATTTGCATCATTTTTGATTCGCAATTAATTTTTTTTTCTTGTCATTATGTACCTTTTTTCATGTAAGTCATTTTTTCAGTCCTGTCATTTTGTCCTATTTGAATTTTTTTGATTTTAGTGATTTCTATCGATTTTGTAATTTTTTTTTTACGTGGGACTACGTCTTTGTTAACTACACTGGGATGCATTCTGTAAAACTTGAAATGAAACTGGCAAATGTTGCGTCAGATTTCAAACGTTAATAATAGCATAACCACATGATGGATAACAATAACCAATATGTTGTTGGATAGATAAAATGTAGAACAATTTTGTAGTATGCTAGTTATCACTCTAATTTCATTGTTAAGCGGTAAAATTGATAAAAAGTTTCAATGACAAATTTACGCGAATAATGAACCAAATACATGCGAGCATTCCTAGCACAGACGACGTGAATGGACACCATCCGTTCCCTGTGATATTCTCTGTATTGATGTCGGAATGAAAATAGACAGAGTCTCCCCGTCCAAATAGGTAAATTTATTTTTGCTTCCATGAGCTTAGACTCATATGATGTCTCGAAGGTAAAAGTTTTCCAAAAAGTTTGAAACAATC
Source organism: Wyeomyia smithii (assembly GCF_029784165.1). Classification (NCBI taxonomy): domain Eukaryota; kingdom Metazoa; phylum Arthropoda; class Insecta; order Diptera; family Culicidae; genus Wyeomyia; species Wyeomyia smithii. Next base: position 177,944,657 of record NC_073694.1, read on the forward strand.
CCCATTCTTGAACAATTTCTAAACCTGCTTTCAGAACCTAATAAAAACTGATGTCTTGGAAGAAAACGCGCCGGTTAAAGCAACAGTACCAGTGGAGTTAAGAGCCGCTGGTCTCTCGTCGTCCATGATTGCAGCGGTACTCTTCTATTCGTACATTTCAGCAGTACACTTCTATTCGTACTGCAGCGGTGCTATTCGTATTGCAGTGGTACACTTTTGTTCGTACATTTCTATTCGTGTGCAAACGAGGAAAAACTTCAATGCTGCTGTTGATGGTGATTGAAAGTTTATCTCATAAATATGATTACCATAAATTACTCAACAAGAATTGGAAGATTTTCCTTAATCTTAATTTAATTTTATCTTCGATATTAACATTCCATTTCCATGTGTGTTAGTAAATTTTTTTTTGTTATTTTTATTTTTTTATCGGAATTGTTTTATTTGTTAATTTTGACATTTTTGTCATTTATTTAATTTAGGTTATATTTTGTCATTTGGATTATTTAAGTCATTTTGTTCAGTTTTGCCAATTTTGTCATTGTTTGTTTCATATTTGTCCTTGTTTGTTGTTTCTATAATTTTTCTCATTTTAGCCATATTTTTTTGTCATTTGCGTCATTTATAAAGATATCTGACCGTTTTTGTAGTTTTTGTTGGTTTTTCCATTTTCATATGTTTTCAACGTTTCCTGCTATTTACCATATATGATATATCTTCCGTTTATTTATATACTGCCAAATTCATAAATTGTTTTTTTTTTTTCTATTTATTTGTACAATTGTTGTCTTTTATGAAATGTTTTATGTATATCGTCATATTAGATATAATTGACATATGTGATAAGGTTTCATTTTTCGTCATTTCCCAGTATGTTAACAAGTTTTCAGTTAGTAATATGTTTCTAATTTGTCATATTTGTTATTTTTATCATTTCAACCAACTTTGTTCTGTTTTATATGGTATTTTTTGCTATGATTGCAATTGAGTCAATTTTGAAATTTTGATCATTTTTGTATCTTTTACCATTTTTATTTCTTAATTGTCGTATTCATAAATTTTTGTCATATTTACAACTTTTGTTGTATTTGTAATTTTCGGTTTGTTACGACAGTTTTACCACCCAGTTCACATTTCCTAGTGGAGTTAATTTTTTTTATAATTAATTTACCATTTTTATTATCGTTAGTACCATTTTTGTTTTTCATTGTTTCTCCTATTCTATATCATTTTTGTCATATGTTCATTTTTTCATTTTTTTTCCATTATCATTTCTGACATATTTTTGCGTTTCCATGTGTGTCATTACAATACAGTAATCACCCGATTATATCTGTACCCGATTTTATCTGCCCCCGATTTTATCATCATAGAACATTTCATTAAAAAAATGTCAGGGTGAACTGATTTTCTATTACACTTCAATATTTAAGATATTTTTCATAATTCCGTGTACCACTTTGAATGCAGTTTACATTAAAAATTCAACCGATGCACAATGTTACATTTTGCTGTTATCGTGCGAATAATTAAATAGTGATACAAATGCTTATTATAACCGTATATTATGTTCGGAGAAGTTCCAAAATATTTGAAAACGCATCTTTTGATGTAGAAAGCTGGGTGATCAATCCTCCTAAAAGTGAGATAGAATATTTACTTTTTCATTAGATAAAGATAGACGCTTGGTGTCTTCGGCAAAGTTTAGTGTTGTGGGAGCATCTAATATTTTGCTGATGGTACTGCGCTACAAAAAGCAAGTAATTCATTTTACCAATTCAAACAAAAACATGAACGAATAAAAAACTTAATTGTAACTTATTTGCAACTTTACATCGATTTTTTTAGGTTTTTTATTTATTTAGGTTTGTTCAGAAAAGTTTGAGGCAACTAAATTATCTATCTAAAAAAAATTTTTAAAAGAATAGTGATGATCGACTTTTATAGTCACTTTTTGTTTTTGAATTTTTTTTCCAGTACAGGATCTCAAACTGAATTTTTAAAATATTTTGATAAAAGCTCAGACAGTCTTCTCAAAATCATCCCTTGACAACTTTTCTCTATCTTTTGTCGTTATACAGATATATCGATTTATAAAAACAGAACTGCACCTTTTTCATATGTTTGTACAGATAAATTTTCCAAACAAAATTAAAATTACTGATTTTACGTATTTAGTTATTGATTTAACATCTTCAATAAAAAAAATTTTTTTTTGAAATTTCCCTATTTTATCACGCCAAAAATCATCAGGGTGTGATATAATCGGATGATCACTGTATTGTTATGTTTTTTTTTTTATTTTTGGTATATCTGTCATTTTATATTATTTTCCATGTCAACTTTTTCTGTAATTTATTACAATAATTCCAACCTATTAAACGACCATAAAATGAATGCTGAACTTTGCGTTTCACTGCTAGAGGTGTCAGAAGGGGTAATTGATTGTCCTGATTTCTTGCAACGAATGCGCCCTGACTAAAAATTCTCATAAATTCTTCAATTCAAATTTAGCCCGTTCACATCTAGAAGGAGGACGTTGAACTATATTCCTCCACCTAAATGGTTATGCCACACAAATGCTGGTCGAAAATAACAACACAATCAACTTTATTGCTTCATCCGTCTGACACGGAAACGGCGGGCGTCGCATCGCCCACCCTAAGAAAATCGTCACCGGGAAACCGTGTCATGGCGTCAAGGCAAGAGTTGTGCCGAGATTCGCACATATTTCAAAGCAGTTCCAAATTCCCACTTGTATGCCGCCCAATCTTCCCATTGACGCTCATTAATGTCATTTCTAATCTGCTCTCGTCGTGACTTTGCTTGCTAAGGCACACAGGAGGAGGAGGTGGAGGAGAAACGAAGACTGACAGACGGGGTTATTCCCGGGTTCTGCTATTAAACCTGACAAGGCACCGAACGAGGGAGGAAAGGTGCCTAATATGCTCGCATTTCAACAAGTGAGCATAAATTGAAGCTCTTGATGGTTTCACGCGTAGGAGTTCTAATGACTCTCACCTTTCCGCCGTCACTGCGGTCGCCATATAGTTGTTGTTGTTGTCGCATTCTGCGCTCTAGCAGAAACGAAGTGGGTGGTCCTCTGAGGTGCACTGTGTCGGATTAGTGTCGCCGGTTCTGTTGCGGGTTTAGATTTTTTTTATCATTCTACTGAAACTTTTTCATTTTGTCTTCAAAATAACGCAATTTGTTCGAGTTTTATTCGCTAAAGCACATCAGGCCAAAATTTCCGGTTGAGTCGAGCCGACAATCCTCCGGTATGACAATTGTTAAACGGAGCTTACAAACATTTGACTGTCGCATTTATTACACGCCCCAGAGCGAGTAATTTGAAGTTTTAGCAGACTCGTAAGCGGTGCCATAAAAACCGTCTGCAGTTTTCGTCACGTAGGAAGGTGTGAAGACACTTGACTTTGATGGTCCTCCCGGGAAGAAAGGTCGCAAAGGTTGACTTTCATTGGAATTTTAATCGTGCCAGTCTGCCAAATCTGCAAAAGACGACTCCGCACGCAGCAGGTGTCATAAACGGGGCAAAGTTATGAAAATCCGAGCAGTTAATGACAAAGTTTTCCCCTGCTCGTGGCTCCGGCTGACGCCTATTTCAAAAAGGGCTCTCGTGTTATATTTGTTCATTTCTTACCTTTAAAAGCTCGTAAATTCCCACCTTTTCCCATGTTGTTCGCGGAAACAAAAACGAAAGGTTCCGCCCGTCACACGACACGACCCTAACGCGCCTCTTTAACGTCTAATATCCTACTTTGCTCCTGCCTGGTGTTGCTACGACATCAACGCGCAGCAGGCGTTGATGCTTTATGGTTGCTATGTTTGTGGATTTTTTTTTGCTTCTCTCGTCCTCCGGCCTTTCCAGCGTTGGAGGTTTTTAACATTCTGTAAACGTGCCAACATCTGAGGGGAAAAGTTTTTGCTTCGCTGGTAATGGTGCTCTCCCCGTCCGATGGAAAATTCTGTTATTTTTATTTCGTCTTCTTTTGGTTGAAGAATAAACTCCGTTGTTACAATTGTGCTTAACACAAAGCGCACGAATTTCGATACACCCTTTTCCGGGTTGAAGAAGTGAAAGCTGTCTCTATTGTCTACTAAATACATATCTTATCACTGAAAAACAAACAGTGCCACTCAATAAATCATTTCCAGCATCCGGCAACGGAAGCTCAAGTTCGTTTCCAACTCGTTCAATTCCCGGCACAAGGAAAAGGAAAAAAAGAATTCACTTCCGAAGACCGGCCTCGTCATCAGTAGGTAACCCTTGAGAGTAGGAGGGAGAAAGAAAAAGAAATCCGCTTCGTGGAACCCCGAGTGCGTCAGTACTTTCGTGACACGAGGAAATATTTCCTCATTTGTCCTAACGCTCGGAGCTGGCAGCTGGACTGGTTGAACGTTCGCTCTCCGCTGCGGAACCTGTCAGACTGCCTGTCAGCTCGAGAAACGACAAACCGGCGCAAGGATACTTGACTGCGTAACCTCCCCGGGGATCAATTAGCGATTATCAGGACAATTAGATTTAGTGCCACAGGATGCCGGGAGCTAGAATTAGACGTCGTTGGCGTCACCATCGTCGTCCTGACTATGCCTTCACACCACTTTTGGTTCGCCAAACTAATTTAACCGGCTTTATCCTCATCAGCGAAAATATTGTTTGTGTAACTTTTCCTTCCGAGCCGCACGCGTGTGCTTTCGGCATTCTCCTTTATCGTTCCCCGGTGGGACTGCCGCCAGTTTTTCGCCGGTGGAAGTGATACGAAAATGGAACTGCCGCAAATCAGCAGCTTACCCATCCTCCTGGTGACTCAGTGCGCACAAACAACGACGTTAGTAAGCTTGGAAATCTTCCCACTTACACCCACCACCCAAAGGGTGGTGGGCTGCTGAATTGGTTAATTTACTCACTTTGGCAAACCATCCATCCATCCATCCATCTGTATCTTCTTGCATGGCAACGGACCGGCTGATTGAAGAGCCATCAGGACAAAAAAAAAGCCAGCAAAAATCTGCCAACAAAGGAAAAAGTTTCCTCTCTTCACGGGTGGTGTGCGGAAGTTTACCACCGAGAAATCCCACGGCGAGAGGAAAAAGGAAAAATAAATGAATTTGGAGCAGAGCCATTTGAATGCAAAATGAGGGCAGGAAGTAAGCAACTTTTTTTTCTTCTCGCTGCTCTGCTGTTGCTTCTTTTATGAGTTTTACCTTTTTGTCCCAAATTTGATGGATGAAATAACGCTTTTTAACTTTAGGATTATTAAATTTATGGCTGTAATCTTTACCGCAAAAGGAGTCAAGATATTTTTCCGAGCTGTTCACGGCTCGGTTCGGGTTGTTTTCTTCTTGTTCTTCTTCTTCTTCATGGGAAGGAGTTTTGTGTCGAAGCCCAATTAGTGGTGGTGAACTTTTTCTTGGTATTTTAGACTGTCGCTGGTGGAAGAACAGACGACGTGGAGACGATTTGTGGGGAGCATCGTGCCAAAAGCTTCTATATCCAAAAGTTTTACAAGTGTCTATTGCACAACCAGAGATGAAAAGAACAAATCAATAAATTGTATATAAATGTACAGAAAATAACAGAATGACCTAAATTTAAATAAATCTGACAACAAACATGACATTATCACACTACACTTTTTTTGCTGAAATTCAGTAAACTTTAACTTTAAGTGAACTGAAATTCCAGTAATCCATTCAGCAATGAAAAATTCTGAACGTTTCGGCAGAAAATGTGAAATGTTATTCTGTTTAATAGGACTTTTACTGAATTTCCAGCTTAATTCAAAGTGTTGCCGAACATTCAGCAATGTCGGCCACAGTAGTACTTTGCTGATAAAATTCAGCAAAGGTCCGTCAGATTACTGAAATATCAGTTGAGTGGAAATTCTTGATTTGGGTTAAAAACGTTTAAAATTGATTTTTTCATAAGATTTATTTCATGTTACCCTTATTGTACAAATATGAGCATTTTAATTGTAAAATGTGCCGCCGAGGAACATATGTCAATACCCTCTACCACAGCGAACTGAAAATACGAGAATAATTACCTATTCTACTCACCAAGCAAATTCTCCACGTCGCAACGGTAGACTTCTCGGTTCTGGAGCACTTCCTCGAGGTTCGGACCCATTTTTCAACAAAATTTCTTCCCGACAAATCTACGCATATTAAACAAATTGACAACAAACTATTTTTTTCTTCATTTTGACAGCCACAGTACGAAACAGTCGATGACAGATACCGAATATTTAGCAATTGAAGAAAAGATTGCTGAATGTCAGTAAAGCAAAAGGAGTTGCAGAACTTTCAGTACACTGTTAGATTGCTGAAATTTCAGTATATGGTTTTTATTGTTGAATTTCAGTAAAGATTACTGAAATTGGTTTTCAGGAGTTTGGTGTGTAATAACAAAAATATCGTTGAAGATAGTATGACATATGACATTTAAATGACAAAACAATGATAGCGGTAGCAAAAATGACCAAAATTACAATTTAAAAAAAAAAATACACATGACAAAAATATACGGAAAGTGAGATGAAAAATGTTGAACAATATCGAAAATGACAACAATCGCTCTAGCCGAGACATCAGTATTAGGCGAAAATATACGAGAACGATATTGAAAATAATTAAAAAATGTAAAATATCAAAACAAATTTTCAAAACCAGACAAAAGCTCAAAACAAAGATGTATACTCAGGTTTATAGAGCATCATTACAAATAATCAAATGTGTAGAAGGGTAATATTAAGCACAAAAATGACCAGAATATCCAGTAAAAACGAAAAGATGATATATAACCAAACAGAAAAATGTAATAATATTATCAATTATAGCAAACATGACAAAAACATCAAATATACCAATTAACACAACTGTAATTTGCTGTTTATTTGCTCACCGTCTTCGATCACATCGTACAGACTGGGGTGACATTGCGCATTTCGCTTCGAGTAACTCGAATCGAGAGAAATCAAACTCGTTTCGAGGTGGAGTTGGTATTGCGTATTATTTTCGACACCCCAATTTTATTGCAGTTTATTTCGAGCAAACATTGACTCGAAAATAAATGTCAGATTTGTCTAGGGGCTGGACAACTTTATTTTCATAAAAAATATTTCGGTAATATTATACGATATCGGTTGATAAATCTTGATATTTATCGTTTATCCGACACATTGATATCACACCGGCGCCTAATAATGCAACGATAAATACTTTATAATATTTAATATTGGAAATATTCCGCCATATATCAATAGTGTCTTGCCCCTAGAGATTGGTATTTTTCACGTTTATAATAAGATTTGTCCTTAAAACAACATACCAATCTTTGAATGTTTTACTACGATTCTTCTAGTGATGAAAATGGTTTTAGGAATATACAAAGACGTAAACAATAATACATGAGTATTAGGCTTACATTAAATGAAACAAAGTTAGTTATTTTCTGATGCAAAAGATTTTTTTTTCATGGTTTCGTCAACATTTCAAGATAAGGCGGGGAGCACTCAAACCTATTTGAAGTACAATATTTCATTTTCCTCCAAACTGCACTAGTACAATTCCTGTTCCGTTAAAGTTAGCTCCTACTTTAAATCTAATCGCTAGTGGATCCTACCAAATTAATGTATTTCCGCTCCACAGATGTTTAGTGAAATTATTTATGTTTTAGTCAACAAACTTAGGTACAAACGAACGCCTTCAACTTATCGACCATTTTTTATCACTTTCGAGCTAAAAAATGCTCGATCAAACCATTACGTAATGCCATTTTTGCTCGAAGATCAACTGCAATAATACGCCATCTACTCGTTTCGAGCTCGAATCGAAATCGCCAATGTCAAATGTGGTCGAAACGAACAAAAATCACTCGAAACAAAATGCGCAATGCCACCCCTGGTTTGTCTTATGCTATATTCTGAATTCTATTTTTAAACTATTTTTGGTCAAGTTAAAGTCAAATAAATCACTGACGTCATTGAATCCTCTTAGGCAGAACTGAGCGGATTGTTATAACCATAGCTTGTCCTGTGCCCGGATATGGAGATCATTGTCCAGTATCGCAACTGGCGCTGAGGAACATTTATTTGAATTAGCAGGAGAAGGTCTGAGCAGTCAAATTGTTCGTTAGGACGTCTAAAAAAACAAACAATCGTTGAAGTTTTATTCGTCTTCTTGACAGCAATTCCAGGTCAATTAAACGACATCGTTGCGAGTAGTCGGGCAGATATACAGGGTCATTCCACGGTAGGTGACGAAGAGCAAAACGTAAAAAACATTTTTGAACTCGCTCAATGCGAATAACTTGAGAGGTATGGTACGGGGCCCACAGTATAGTGCCTTAAGCGCGTACACGTCAGTAAACTGTGAAGCATTGCGGCGAATGAATCCGAGGATCGAAAAAGCTTTAGCGGTAATGGCGGAGATGAGTGGGTTGAAGCGGAGCTTGGAATCGATAATTACACCCAAGTCACGGATGGATTGCACACGGTCCAGTGGAGTTGTGTCGATGTTGTACTGATGACTAATCAAATTATGACAGTGACTGAAAGTGATCACCTTGCATTTGTTGATGTTCACACGCATCCCGTTCTCTTTGCACCAACGTGAAAGAATATCGATGTCTTTTTGTAAGCAAACACAATCCAACATGGACTTAATTATTCGGAAAATTTTCAGGTCATCGGCGAAAAGCAGCTTTGCAGAAGAAATACGTTGACACAAGTCGTTAATGAAAAGCACGAAAATCAGCGGTCCCAATACACTTCCCTGTGGAACTCCAGACGGGATGTCGAACTTTCAAGAGCGTGCAGAATTCACCTGGACAATTCAAGCAAATGGAACCAAATTTAACATGAAGTGGTTTCAAAGTGCAAGACACATCTTCATGGTAGATTGATACAATTCCCTGCTCAGGAAGGAAGGGCTCCCATACGAATGAAACACAAATTTCCACATAACTCTACAACTTATCGAGCAAATGAAATCAAATTTGGAATGTGAGGATTGTAGAGTAAAGAAATGTTTCTACATTGATTTTTGATCCCTCTTTACTTATGAAGAGGTTGAGCGTCCACAATAAAAGAGACACATGTGTAAAGAATTATTAAAGAACCCAATCGTTTCCTTTTCATATTGTTCTCTTTTCCCAAAGAGATGTAACTTGATCAAATATAATTAGTAGATAAAAAGCAATCACGTAGTTATATTTCCACTTAACCGAAAGTTATTCTAGATTATTAGCTCAGTTTACAAACTGTAGACAGGATAACGCGGACGAGAGAAAACACCGTGTTCAGAGTTTCGCTTAGGCGGGTTTACGTGGAATTGGCCGAGGATTTCGGGAATACGTTGCCGGGCAAAACGTGAAATCGAACAGATGCGGTGATTTTATAATCAAGTAGCAGATAACGTTGTGGGAAATCGAGTGATTGGAACAAGCGAATTTTTGAAAAAACTAGACGGTTGCGGTCAGAAGTGAACCACAAGACTTCAAGAGGTTTAGTTAAATTGAATAAGTGTGAATCGCTGGTAAACGTGGTTAGATCTTAAAACGATAATCGCCATTTTGCTTGGACAATGATCTCTAGTTTCGTTCGTAGTATGATGAGTGACTCAGAAACTGAGACACCAGTGGGTGATAGCACGAACATTACTATTCGGAACAAATCGAAGATGGATGTCAACGAAAAATTAAGGCTAGAGAATGAGCGACTGCGGCAACAAATCGAACTGTTGCAAACACAACGGCAGCTCCAAGAGGCACTCACGCAATTACATACTCGAACGAAGATGCCCGAGCTGAAAGAGATGGAAAGTCTGATTAGCAAGTTCGATCCGAAAGATCTAACAAGTCTAATAGCGGAAGAATGGGTAAAGTCGATTGAGAGCGTTGCTAGGGCTTATAATTGGACTGAAGATGCAAAGTGGTATTATGCGCGGCTACAGCTGCAAGGGGCAGCGCGACTGTGGTTCGAAACGGTGAAAAACGAAGTCGCCGACTGGAGATCATTTTCTATCGCGATCAAAGCAGGTTTTCCATCTTCGAAAGGATCGATAAACTACCATAACGTTCTGCAAAACCGTCGCCGATCAACTACCGAAACAATAGAAGAGTTTGTGTACTGTATGAACGCAATGGGAAAACGTGGTGGTTTTGATGAGCAGACTATTATAACGTACATAATAAATGGACTTTCAGGATTTTTATCTCGGTCTAAAGTGAGTGTTTCGAACACCAATACAGTGCAAGAGCTTTTAGCTCAGTTGAAGTGGATCGAACGATTGCAAGGTTTATCTGGTTCACAAACAGAACCTCAAAAAGCTTTTGTACCGAAGCCAATAAATTTTGAGAGTTCGGGTAATCCGAGTGGTATTGATGCTCAAGTGAAAAGAAAAAAATGTTTTCGATGCCATCAAATGATCCAGCGGAAAAGTGCTTTCATGAAGTCGGTGGTTGTCGGTAATTTAGAATTGATCGCGTTAGTGGATACCGGAGCGAAAGTCTCTACAATTCAGCAAAGCTATGCGTCACAGTGTGGCGAACTACATCCATGCGAAAAAGTGCTGCAGGGTTTCGGTTTAAGACAGGTTGCAGTAACATCGTTTTGTGCAGCCAACTGACGACAAACTGACAATGACTTTGAACATAGTGCGAATAAGAAGCCAGTGGCCATTTTCAAAATCGACGTAGCTCAAGAAAACAGTGAAATAGTTATGGAGGACATAAAGTGTGGCGGAACACGAGCTGCTCAAGGCCAGTTACTACGTGTGATAAATGAATATCGTCAATGTTTTGCTAAAACTATGAAAGAGCTTGGGGTGGCCAACGATGTTGAAATGAGAATCGTGCTCCAGGATGCGGAACCGGTATATGTGAAACCAAGAAAGCTAGAATTTGCTCGAGAAGCGGCTCTGGGTGAAATAGTTGCAGATTTAGTGGAAGCTGGAATCATCGAGGAAACTGAGTCGCCTTACAACAGTCCGGTAGTCCTAGTGCCGAAAAAGGACAATCAGTTTCGAATGGCGGTGGACTATAGACAGCTTAATGCGAAGACTGTGAAAGATCGATTTCCGATGCCGGACATAGAGAGTTGTCTCAACAAACTGTCAGGCGGGAGGATCTTTATCCTTGTTGATCTATATAGCGGCCATTACCAAATTCCACTTGCGCGAGATTCTCAGGATTATACCGCATTTTCTACGAAAGATGGGCATTTTCGGTTTCTTCGGATGCCATTTGGATTAGTTAATGGATGTGCTGTGTTTCAGCGTACGAATAATAAAGTTTTGAGCATGGTGAAGGAGGATGGCGTCGTTGGATATATGGACGACCTGATCATAGCTGGAATAACAGAAGCGGAAGTGCTAGAAAAATTCCAAAGATTGTTGATGATACTACAAAAAGTCGGCTTAACGATCAACCTAAAGAAGAGCCAATTTTTTGAGGAAACTGTTATCTTTCTGGGTTTCGAGGTCAATCAAGAGGGAGTCAAACCGGGTCATCTGAAGACAGAAGCTGTTAGAAGATTCCCAATCCCCCCCTCAATAGGACAAGTACAGCAGTTCATTGGTCTCTCGGGATTTTTCCGCAGATTTGTGAAGGGTTACAGTATTATTGCCGCCCCACTTTACAAACTGCTGAAAAAGAATGCAGTATTCGAATGGAACCAGGAACAACAACAGGCGTTTGAAACGATCAAGTCTATTTTGAGCAGCAGACCGCTGTTAGCCTTATTTGATCCAGAGCGTGAGCTAGAGTTGCATACCGATGCCTCCTCAATGGGACTCGCCGCGGTGTTATTAATGAAGGTAGAAGAAGGTCTCAAACCTTTAAGCAATTTCAGCAGAAAAACCAGCAATGATGAATGTCGCTATCAAAGCTATGAGCTGGAGATGTTGGCGGTTGTAGCGGGTGTCGAACGGCTCCGCTATTATCTGCTGGGAAGGAAATTTGTCATCAAAACAGATTGCAGTGCGGTGAAGGATGCGTTTTAAAAAAGGAACATCAATCATCGAATCGCAAGATATTTCCTGAAGCTATTGGAATACGATTTCGATATCGAATATCGACCGGGTGCAGCAATGGCTCATGTCGATTCGTTGAGCAGAAATCCCGTAGAACCGCCAGGAGAAGTCCAATCGGTAGGAGAAAAAATAATGTCACTCGAAATCAGCAATGGTGACGCGCTTGTTTCCATGCAACGTCGAGACCCGCAATTAGTAAAGATCATCGCGCAGATGAGAGACATTCCGCAGACCGATGAGCAGAGGCAGATTCAGGAGATTCTAGAAAACCACCGTTTGTATCGGGAAATAGATACTAGAAAATGTTGGGTGGTGCCGGGAAATATTAGGTGGAGGCTACTAAAACATTACCACGACGATAATGGACACTTCGGAGAGGAAAAAGTGTTGCAACAATTAGTACCGTAAACTGGGGTGACTTTGATCACTATACCTCTTTTCTGAAAATGTGGTAAAAAAGCGCTCGTAGTGTTTGGGATTTGTCGTAACCTTCACTGATTGTGTGGAAATATGTTCGCATTGCTGCTATTCATGCTTTTCCTGTTATTTAAAGAGTGTTTTTCATGCTAAAATATTATTTGAAAATAAAGTGTATTTTTGGCGTTTTTTGTTGCATACAAACAATCGGTTCAAGCAGATTCAAAACAACAAGTTGCAATACGTAAAGTGTTTTTATTTTGTTTCCAGATCAGTTCTTAAGAGGAACAAATATTATAACAATACATTTTATTGTTATTTTTGCAAGTTTTTCTTCGAAGGCAATGTTGAGTCCCAATTTTCTCCACAGCGTATTACATATTTCTACTTAACGAAAACCCAAGACGTGAATTAACATGCATATTTGGACAATTTCATAAGTCATAATCCTCGTGGACTAGTTTTTGACGATTTTAGACCACCTTCTCTCTCAGTGAATAATCATTCATATATATTCTAAAAAATTTGTATGAATCTTGGACATTCGCCATTATAAACTGTTCACGTAGAATGTTAATGGCCCCCAAATTGCTTTCCATATTCATAAACTCGTTTAAGTCGTTTTAGGCTGTTCAATTTAGTGAAAGTAGCAAAGTGTTACTCCAAATTCATCAAAACAATGAAGTGATCAAAGTCACCCCGGAATGATTATTGGTGTAAAATTTTTAGAGCATATTTAAAAACAGCAAAATTGTTGCTAACTTTTGAAGTAGTGACTGAATCTTTTTCAATGCATGCCAGTACTTATTTTAAAAATATCAAAGAATATTGTTTTCAGTATATTCTGAAAATATTTGAGATACAATCAAAAAAGTTATCAAAGTCACCCCAGTTTACTGTACAAAAGTTTTGGTTTCCTCGCATGCGTAAGTATACGCGGAGTTACATCAAAGCATGTCCAGGATGTGCATTCGCCAAGGAGAAAGGAGGGCGTCCAGAGGGTTTACTACACCCTATTCCAAAATATCCGGTGCCATTTCAGGTTGTCCACCTGGATCATTTAGGACCACTCCCACGTTCATCCAAGGGAAATGTACACCTTTTACTTATGATTTGTGGATTCTCAAAATTTTTGCTGGCGAAACCAGTTAAATCGACTAAGTCAGCACCCGTGATTTCCATGTTACGCGATGTGGTGGTGATTTTTGGTTCACCAGTAAGATTAATTACCGACAGAGGAATAGCTTTCACTAGTCGGGCGTTCGCAGATGTCTGCCAAGAAATGAGTATTCAACACACAAAGGTTGCCGTTGGAGCTCCAAGAGGAAACGGTCAAGTGGAGCGTTCCAATCGAACTATTTTGAATTCACTTCGAGCTTTGGTGCAGCCAGACGACCGTAAATGGGATAAAAAAATTAACCATGTTCAGTGGGCTATCAACAATAGCCAAAACTCAGCCACTGGATGTAGCCCCTCATCGTTACTTTTAAAGCTACAAGCCTCGGGATATTCATCGGAATGAAATTGTACTCGCCATACATGATGAAGACAATAATATGATTGCTGATACGGCAGGGCTGAAGGCTCGGGCATTACAGAGAATGCAGATGAAGCAGAGAGTACAAAAGCACTACCACGATCAAAAACGTCGGCAGGCTAAAGTTTTGCAAGTGGGATATCTTGTCCTGGTAGAAAGGGATCAGTTTCAACCCGAAGGCAGCCACAAGCTAGAGCCGCGGTATAAAGGACCGTAAGTAATTGCTGCCTGTTTGGGAAATGACCGTTATCAAATTGAAAACCTACCCGAGCAAAGCGTGCGTCGCTTCTCAACGGTTTATTCAGCTGATCGTATCAAACCGTGGTGTGAACTGCCAGATCTCGAGCTAATAGAGGAGAAGCTAATGGTCAATAGTGCAGATGATGTTTGAATTTCCAACTAAATCGACGATGAGGACATCGAATACAGCTGGGTGTCCGACAGTAAAGAATTATTAAAGAACCCAATCGTTTCCTTTTCATATTGTTCCCTTTTCACAAAGAGATGTAACTTGATCAAATATAATTAGTAGATGAAAAGCAATCCGAGAGTCCACACGTAGTTTTATTTGCACTTAACCGAAAGTTATTCTAGATTATTAGCTCAGTTTACACATGTTTCAACTATTTTTTCCGGAAAACAGCCTAAAATGATCGAGATGATACCCAGTGGCCAGAACTTAACTCCACATGCCATTTTGAAATCCAAGATAGTCCAAGATGGAATATGGTCCAAAATTGCCGAATACCATTCAATATGGATATTTCCGTATTCAAGAAGATGCGCGGGAGCCAGATACCATTTTAAATCTTTTCAGGGCCACCATATTATTTTCAGAGTTATTTTTTTAGTGTTAGACCGAAGTTAATGAAATGGAACATGTTGATACTAAATACTCCATCGTAATATTAAGGTTTATAATTCGCAGAACTATTGAAGCGGAATAGTTTGTTTCAAAGTTAGCGTTTGCGATCACTCTCGAGGTCAACAATGCAATTAATGTAACAAACAGCCTTATGCAGTTCTACGTCAAACTTGCGGTCATCACTTTGCACCCAAACTTTTATGACTGACTTGCAATCCTGGCGGCGAGAAACAAAGATCTCGACGATTTGAATTTTTTCTTTCAAAACGAAAATTGTGGATAAACCAGTAGGTTGTAAGAATAATCCCGAAAAAGTAACCAACGGATCATGTTTGCAAACCTGAACCATCTAAAGTTATGTATTGATCAAGATTTGACGTAAAGCACCTAAAAACCAATGTATTACAAGCAACGATGTGCCTTTTGAGTTTGAACCGATCCAATATCCGATTCGTCATGTATTTGCAGACTATAATTAAATCCCAAGGTCCATCTTATGAAGTTTGTGGAATCAATTAAGAATAATTATCCCTTCAAAGTTTAAAACTATTTGAATAAAGAGAAAAAAAATTTATTAAACAACTTGCTGATTCGTGCTTGAGTTAGTCAGCAAGCACCGTGAAGGGATAATCTGCATAGAACGCCAGCCGACTGTAGTCTGAACTTCTCCGTAGATCTTCGGGTTTGTTGCACCTCTACGTATATACGGATCCGTAGATAAAATCTACGGATTTTTCAAAATATCTACAGAAATCCATGGATTTTTTTTGGTTTGCTAACCTCCCGCAATTTGATTTCATTCAAAAAATATGGTTGCTAATAACAATAAAATTATGTACCTCCATCGTTTGATTATTTTAATAAACTTTCACTTTTTTTTTATTTTTACCGAGATGAAAAAATCAGTAGAAATTTGTGGAATCTACGGATTTACCCGATATATCGCTGGCAACTCTGCTTAAATGGCACATTGCTTCATATTCTTTATTTATCCCATAGAAAAAATCTGTGCAAAGTTTCATCCAGGTCTAAAATGTTCGATGAAAATGGTTACCCTTATTCTGAATTGCTTTATCTACACCTGAAATGTATGTCTTAATATATCATACATTTATTCCATTCTCACAGTCTTGTTTCTATGTAAGTTTCAAAAAAATTGGCAGTATGAGGCCGAGCGTTGTCAAGTGGTAGAATCACCTTCTTGCCGCTGCTCGTACTGTGGACTATGTGGACTTGATTTAATTGAGTCAATTGAAATCGCTACCGTTCCCCAGTGATAGTTTCGTTTGGTTTCAAAAGCTCATAATAGTCGACCTGGTTCCACCAAATACGCAGCTTAACCTTCGCAGCGTGTATATTCGACTTAGCCGACTCCGCAGGAACATCACCGGGCAGTCCCCATGACTTGCTTTTCTTTGGTTTATTGTAATGAATCCATTTTTCATCGCCTGTCACGATGCGATGGAGAAGGCCCGGTCGACAAAACGACCTCCAACGTGCCTTGGCTTGGCTTCAAATTAAAACAAAAAAAAGACCACAGTCACTCGATGAAGATTGCATCATCCAGAAAAATAACGATTATTTTGAAATTTTGTTTTGTAGGCAGTAATGCCGATGGTACACTAACTAATAAAGAAAATAAATCAAACACCGTTGGTGTCGCTATAAGCTGGAAAAATAACCGTTTTTACGAAAATAGTTAGTAGGCAGTAAGCTCATATGGAGGGCCAGAAATGTAAAGTTTAAAATAAGGACGAAGATTTTTCAGAATTTTTCTTCAAAGAAGCACGTCTGTTTGTCTGTGCATAGTGGCAGAGCCAGCTAGTGCTGCAGTGCTTCCTCTAGTAAAAAGCTCCCTTTGTGCAGTAGCGGGCAGCATCAGTAGTAGGTACATCAGCCGGCTCTTCCTCGTTCTGAGATGCTGGCAATCAAAATATGTGGACCGTCTAATTAACAGTGTCAAAACAGCTTTCCACTGTGTTTTAGATGAATGCTTTATTGCCACTGTTAGGGATAGCACAGAGATGCGATCAGCATTATATCCGATATTATCAATTGGACAACAAATTGTCCTTTCGAGGACAAATTAAATACTCAATTGAAGAACTAATCGTCAGTGATGGGACTGAGACGACTACAACACAATCGTCATTTTATCTCGACCTACACTACTCATAAAGTGTACAAATTGCCAATAAACCTGAACCATCCTAATTCGTAATGAATTGCTGGCTTGGTGCATTGGTTTCTTGGAGAAAACAGATACAGGATTATGTCGTTTTCATTTTCGCGGTGCAGCTACACTTTTTCCGGACTATACTTTGCAGCTTCAAATAAAACATTTTCAGTGTCGTTGAATTGATTTGCGTAATAATGGAATAACTGTCAATTCGTTTTGATTTGATCATTATCGCATTCGTCATTTTGTCTCGTTTCCATTTCATATGTCCATCTCGCAAATGTGCTGGAAAAATATTTACTTGACACTTTACCACGTGGAACGAGAACCAAAACAAACCAGTTTTGACACATACGTATGAATGTGTTGGTAACTTCCTACAGTACACTCTGCTCTTTTCGGGTGTCGTCAGGGACAGAAAAAGTGTAGTCAGAGACAGAAAAAGGGTAGTCCGAAAAGTCAAATAAGACATTTACGGTGTCAAAAGTGTCGTTTGAGTGTAGCTACACTGCGAAAACGAAAACGACATTAGACTACATCAGCTCTGAGAGGCGAGTCATTTGTTGTGTTTTTCTCTCCAAACACTCGTCGTTAGGAGGAAAAAGATAGCAACAAGACAACGAAATCGCTATCTATAATTATCGATAGTTTGCCAGTTAGAAGCAGATGCAGAAAATCAACAAAATGTTGCTTCCGTTGTGGGCAGGAACAATCTTAAAAAAAACGTCGACAATAACGGAATCCTAGATGGTGAGTAGGGGAACTGCTCCATTATTCATCTCAGCCCATATAGGGTTTTTGATCCTGGTTCGAACTTTTATGAAAAATCCTGAATCATCATATTAAATTCAGTTATTTTAGATTAGAACGATTGCATAACATGCTTTCGATATGTGTCTTAACATAGGATTTTTTTACATATTAAAAATTACAGCCTTAAGTTTAATTATTTACAATTAAAAAGGCATTGAATTTGGCTTTGGTTGTTCATATACGACCTGGTTCGTCGCCTTTATTATATAGTATCCAAACCAATTATATTCAAGCAAGAATGGTTTTGAAACGCGTAGACATGAATATTATTCCATTCCTGTAACATTTTTTCAATTGAAAGGTTTATTGTAAATAAATTTTAAACAAAAATATGACTGTATATTTTTGATCCTGCTTCGAACTGCCGATGATCGTGGTTCGAACTAGCAAGCTTCCTTATACCACCACTAGACTCGCTACGCATTTTTTTAAATTTCAGTCAAAGTAGTCCAAATATTTAAAAACTTTTTGGTAAATTAGTATGCTATTAGGGGTTATCCATATACGTTCAGTGTTTGTTTGAGTCATTGAAAGAATATTGCTTATTTGGAGGAGTAAAAAAACGGTTGTTTTTAATCCGTGCATTCTTCGTGAATATCGGCTTAATGCGATGAATAATGGAGCAGTTCCTCTACGTTCCATGTGATCGTTCACAAGCAGGGAAGCCATTTATTTTGCTCAAGAAACATGGGATTTAGACAAATTCTCAGTATACATGAAACTCAAATTTCTTTTTAATTCATATTCCTTTCAGAGAGCGAGTAATGGCGCTATTACCATGAGCTAAAATGCTAGAACTAGAGTTAATAGACAAGCTCCAACCGTAACAGTTGAAGCGAATAAATACCTATGTTCCATCCCAGAAAATAAGTCAACAAAAGAGTATACTTTCTTCGCTTTGTCACTCCCAACGAATCATATTTCATACGAATCGGTTCGTACAGATTGTTCCCGTTCTCAGATTGTATTGTATTATATTGCGCTACACAGTAGGCCTGGCCGTTTAGAAGAAAATTATATGGAATTTTTTTTTAAATGATGGATATCATTTTCCAGGATCCTTCCAAGTACTGGCTGCGTTAGTGTAGACTGGACTAGACTAGACTAGACTAGACATTGCCTAATATTCTATAATTCAAAGTTATCAACGTTTATTATCATTAATAGAAACTTTCGTTTGAGGCAAAACAACGCCGAGTCGAGCTAGTCTGAAATAAATAAATAAATAGGGTCAAGGGTAATTCATATCTAAGCAAAAAGATTTTATATTAAATCGAAACTTTTGAAATAGAAAATAAATTTTCGGTTTTGATAAAAAGACGATTGTAAAGTCGAAATAACCAAATTTACTGAAGAGATAATGAATTGGTTTTCCATTGTAGACACCATTCTGGCTTGACCTTGAATCGCGTCGATTTACCTTCCTGGTAATCAACCCTGTTTACTTACCACAATATATCTAACTAATGGTAGCAGTGGTCATAGGCTTCTACATGGAATCGTTCTTGTTGTCGTAAAAATTTTCGTTTGGATTCTATCATCTCTCTCTTGAGTACTGATCTCAACCTCTTTTGACCGTCGACACCCGACCGTCCAACTCTCTGCAACTGCCTCTTGCTTTTTTGTTTTATACTATGAGCTCTATGGTGTAGCCTCTCGTCAGGTCTTCTAAACTTAGCTCTAATAATCTTGAGGTATAATTCATTTATGTCTTTTTGCTATTTTTCACAATGTTTTGATTGGAAAAATAAAAATAGGTTTATCAAAAAGCCAAAGTATGTTTTGGCGTGGTGTGAATTCGAATCAAAAGTTGTAGAAATTAAAGTCAAAATTGGTACGAAACAAAATAAAATTGATCGAAAATGCGTTCATAATGAATTTAGTGGAATAAGAAAATATCTGAATGAATTGATATTCACAGAATTGTAATACAAATCTAGAGAAACATTTCAAAAGGTTCTTCTGCTTTGATCGATATTTTGATCGATCACTTTCATTTAATCACCACACCTTTTTAAACACCTTTTATGACACGTTATTTGCACAAGTTGATAGCGGAGGGATCACTCTAGCCTTCAGAAAGAAAACCACACTTGGTATAGTTACTAACACAGATAGAACCTTTTGAAATGTTTATCTAGAAATGAGGTAAAAAGTCAGGATATTTATAAAAGTATTATGTACAAAAATGAATACATTGACCTGCAGTCAAAATGTATTAAAAGTGGATAAAATCTCAAATGAGCCAACATACAAATAAAATGATTCAAAAATGGGTCGCTCATTAATAATTGAATAAGTGACTGAATGAGTCAAAAGATAAAATTTCAAGAAAAAAAAACAGTATATTCAATAAGACCACATGAAATATAGACAAGCAAAACTAGCGAGTGGCAAAATTGTTTTAAATCTAAGGAAAATCAACAAAAGATCGAGAACTGGGCTTAAAATGTGCCAACAGTCAAAAAAGCTATTTTAAATGGTTCATGAAGGTTGCCTACTGGTTCAAAAGAACCAAAAACAAGTTGACCAACAAAACGCTGTTTCGTAACCTCGTGACAGCGCTCGCATGTCACACGAGTTTTATTGCGCATTCTTTCGGTGTTAAAATTCCCCGCCACCAATTAAATTCAATCATTGTATCACCTCAGGACACACGTTTATAGTAATTTTCTCTAACGCATGTTCGTGGCGCTGCGTCTCCCGGCTCCGGATCGTGTTTCATTACAGCATCGCTATAATCGATATTTTTACGATCGCACCCATGTAACCAAAGCCAAAGCCCCCCGAAGGCATCAAACGTGAGCAAGCATAGCGAACGCCTACTTGTTTCTTCTTCGTACGATCTCGGTCCACTAGCCACGTCCGATCGAGTGGTGATCGAACCAATCGCTTAATTAGTCGAAGTGTCAAGATGAAAATTTCTTCATCGACACTGAAGTTGGACCGAGTCCCGCTGATGACGACTGACCATTTAGAAATATTAACCCAGTCGGGTCTGATGTTCGTTTTGAGCCTCACTACCTCTAGAGAAAAAAAAGGTGTTGGATTGGAGCCCTAAACGGTATTGAAATGGTTGACATCATGCACGCACTTCGAGTGGCCACTTAGATTGTAGCGGTCGTAAACGTGTGTTCGCGTCAATGTCATCTGCTAAAGCTGTGCCCCGATGACAACCGACCGGTGCGCGACGGCTGGACAGGAATGGATCTGTTAATATCCTCTTTATGGTTTTTTTTTCTACTCTCAACTACCGAAGCTGCATTCCCGGTCGCTTGGGCTGCCACCGAACGAAGTCGAAGAACCACAGGCATGAATTTTATTGCTCGAAGTGAGTTTTTAATATGTCCGCTTCGAAATTAGCCAATCGGGGACCGTTTTAGTTTTCAATTTAATAATCCTGTGATGGGACGACTTGTTCTTTTTTTTATTCGAACTTTTCATTCGTCGCTCGGTTATTCGATACGTTTGCTGCAAGCCATAAACGTGCAAGGGATTTACGGTTTGGGGTCACGGTAAAATAACTAATCGAAAAACTTAAAAAAAAGCTATAACATTACATAATTAATAAAACCAAGACGAACAGGTTCCAGCTGATGTATTCATTAATAATACTGGGCACAATCACAATAGCGCACGATTTCATTGGTAAAAAATAAAATCATAAATTGATAAGGGTTCAAAACTAGATCACTATGCATTAAAAAAAGTAGGAGGATGGTATTCAAGACACGACCGCATGACGTTGGACCATTAAAACAAATAATAGAGAGAATTGCAACTCTAGTATTTGCTGCAATTTTATCTAACAGTGCATTTCTGGATGCTGAGACGTTAAAACGTTATAAATAATAATATATACTAAAAGAATGGATATTTTTTATTTAATCGCTGTCATTTCATACATATTCGAATCAACCCTTTGTTTGCTGCACTACCAAGACAATCATTTAATTGAGCGAATTGGTAAAATTTTCCTATCTAAGCAAAAAGCAAACTTAACGAAACTATCTGAAATTGGAGCCCAGAACGATTCAACCGAAAATTTTAAATTTGAAAATTGTTTGACATTTAATCGATAAAACTCATGCTAGGTTAGTTCCAGCCCAGCATATAACTTCATGTATTTGAAAAAAAAACGTTTGGTTCAATAACTCAATATAGCAAGAGCTCAATCACACGTTTTTCGGTAGTTGTTATCAAGGTTTGGGCGAGTGACAGGAAAATATCTTAACTTCTTCAGTTGTGATTTAGAGCATTTCTAATTGTTTTGTTATTTTTCACGATAGCGACAAGTTTGTTTCTTTCTCTGTGTTCGAGAAACAAAATCAAAACCGCGCACCGAGAAACAAAAACGAAAATTTAATGAATGCTCATTGAGAAAACTTGCAACTCTTTTTACCAATAACTTATGATACTCAAATGAACCCGTTTTGATCTAAATCAAATTTCTAGTAAATAAGTGTTGATCATTCATAGGTAGTAATTTTTCCTCGATGAATAAAGACTGGCTGAAGAAGTTAAAATCGCTGCTGTAAAATCAAATTCACAACTGTGTTCGTTAAGACGTTTTAATATTTTCAATGACAATAATAATCTTCGATAAACACCCGCTATAGTTATTCACACACATGCTATAACTATCTAAACACGCGTTAAAACTATTCATACACACGCTGTAGCTATAGCTATCCATACACACGCTATTCCTTTCCATACATCCGATACAACTATCTATACACACGCATAAGCTATCCAACCATGTGCTATTACTATCCATACATACGCTATAACTAATCATTACACACGCAGCAGTTATCCACACACAAGCTATAACTATCCGTACACACGCTGAAGATATACACGCAATAGCCATAATATGCTACACATGCTAGTGTCTTACACACGCTATAGCTAGGCATACACACGCAACAGCGCCATCCCTATCATCGCAAATGTCATAGCAATACAGATGCACATACGCTATATGTGCACACTGCACACACCCAACGTTTTCACCCAACGATATCTGAATTGGATTACCGCTGGTGGGGTCCAACTCAGATCGAAGGAGCACCGAACTGAATGAAGAAATGCAGCTTCCCACCACCTCCGCCGCTGCTGCCTGATACCACCGCTCTGGTTCTGCTGCAGCTCAGTTTGGCCGCTGGAATCAGCCACCGCTGCTGATTATACAAGACCGGCCTGGTGGCCTTTCACTTGTTAACTGATGACTGTTATGAGACGACACAGGCTATTATATAGCCCAAAGCAAAAATCCATCCGCGAGCAAACATGAAGCGAGCTTGTGATTGGTTGAATGTACACGACTTTTAACACAACTTTTAACTAGTTTAGTATCGAAAACATATTTAAATTATTATATGACAATCTTGCGCAATATTTCCCCTATCAATCAAGCCATTGGTGTTTAGAATCTGTCCAGTGGTAATGATAAAAGAAGCATTTTAAAACGGTGTTGGAACACCTGTTGCAGCTACCGAAAGCGAGCTCGTTATTGGTTGAAAGCTGTGAGACTGTTTACAAAGTCAGATCGGTTGTATCCGTTAGTGTCGACTGTGCTTGTGAAGAGAGGTGGTGATTGGTTGCTCGGTATGATTTAGACAATCGATGTGATTTATCAATTTTTCAATACTGTATCTCGAACAATAGGTTATTTTTGTTACATAAATTCAACCGTAAAAGAATTTCTGATCGGTTGATGCCAAAACCTCGAAATTCTGAAAAGAAATGACTGATATATAAGCGCTCAAAACCTGACCACTTTTCCCTGGTTTTCCCCGGTTGAATTACTAGATTTTCAAATTCAGGTGCCTAACTTCGATATAGACGTTAGTCCAACGTCAAAAAAATCAGACTAAAATGCAGCCTTGCCCACGACTATGGACAAATCACATTCAACAACCACTCGGTCTCTCATCTACGGGCGACAGATACAGAAAGAGAGAGAGACAACGCAAGACGGTCGCGTGGGCTTCGTGAATCGTGATCAAAGCAGACGGTGCCGAAAGTCGAACAAAAAAAAAGCGGAGAATGAAGGCTGATAAAATATGGGTCACTTCCCCAATTCGGCACCGGGAGAATATTCTGGGGAATACTTACGAAACGGAAGTGGCAACGATAATCGTAGAAAAGGCCCGAACGAGCGCCGGCCGGCGGCTGCCCTGATTGAGTATCAATTTATAATGAGAGAAGAGTTTGTCACGGATCCGGTTCACGGTTGGTGAATGACAATATTTCCAAGGTGCCAGCTTGGAAATTTGGGTCGGATTAGGGGAGATTTTTTTTTTCGTTGCCAATTTCGGTACGACTTAACGCGAGTTGTCGACTGATGGTTCGGCGAAAGTAAAATGAATCATTTTATAATCAAAAATTGGAAACAGCCAATAAGTCTATGAAATATTGAATCTGTCAATTTACTCTTGCAAACTTTCCTGTCCATTTGTCAATGTCGGTCAATTTGCTTACCGAAGAATATTTAATCAAATTATTCCATTCGCTGTCTAGCTTTGCGAAAAACCGCGACCACGCTTGGCTAAACACATTTCAAAGTTTTTTTCGAGTCGCTCGAACGACCGGGACGTAATTTTCCACCCGCAACAGCCAGCGGATTGCGGTGGAAAATTATCCGAATCAAAAGCTGGTCAAACGCGAGAGCTAAGCTAACCGCTCTGGTGCAATCAACCCGGCGGGCTGCAAAACACATTCGGAAGTTGTTTTCAATCTTAATCAAGAGTCCACTTCCTGCTGCTGCGTTTATGTGTAACTTTATCCGAACCGCGGCGATTACGATGAGAGCATCCAGGCTAAACCACGATGATGATTTAATCAAATTATCTCATCCTAGTTTTACGTAGTACGGGCATTACAACAGCATGAGAAGCAAACCAAAAAAAAAAACAAAAACAAAAACGCCTCGCATCTGTGCGCGCTGTCAGAGGCGGAATCGTTGAAATTTTCGTCTGGGAAGATGAAAAATGGTTGCGTTTTGCGCATCGTCTGACTAGCCGATTAATATCGTAGTGGAGCAAACTGTCCGATAATTTATGAACCAATATAATCCACAGGAAGTTGACAAGAATGCTAGCGGTTAGATCATGACAACAGCTTCGGCTTGGAGCTGTGTCTGATAAATGACAGCAATTCGTTCGTTAATCAGTCATTTCATTTTCGGTTTGTTACAGGTCCTCCCGGTCCTCCAGGTCCCCCGGGCAAGAGAGGGAAGCGTGGCAAGAAAGGAGACCCCGGTGAACCAGGCGTGGAGGTGAGTTTGTATCTGTTGTTGCATTATTTTTTTATTAGATTTTAATCCAGAATTTCAAATGATGTTTCCAAAGTACATTTGGCTTACTTTAAATATTTTTTTTTTGTCAGAACCAATGAGAAAATTTTACGGACTCTATTTACCGCCATTAAATTTAGCTGGTACGAGTAACCCCAGGCAATCTTTTAGTCCCTTTACTATTTTCTTTATTCATGACCAATATTACTAGAATATTGTCTCCTGGAGTGGGACTATTGTACGCAGACGATACCAAAATCTTTAAACTCATGACGACTGAACCAAAATCCAAAAGCTGATTGATTTTTTCACTGATTGGTGCCATTTTAATCATATATCCGTTAGCATCCCTAAGTGCTCTGTAACCAGCTTTCAACGGAAAAAAATCTTCTGGTTTTTAATTAGCACATTACGGGGAGAAACTTGGCACACTGCGACGTTGTTATTGATCTTATATTGGACACTAAACTTACATTTAGGCAGCATTATACCATGATTACACCACAGAAAAACAGACGTACTACGAAATTTATTTTCGTGGATCAAAATAACGGTCAATTCAAATGAGTTTTAGTTATGCGGAGTATTCCTGTGGCAGCGGTAGTGGCGCTGATGTAGTTTTTCCCCTTAACTCAGTTGACAATTGTTGCGCGCCGTGCTGCCAAAACAGCAGAAAAGCTGAAAATTTGGAATATGTCAAGAAGGTGTCGCACAAGTTAGTAGAAACCACAATTTTCGTAGAATTTTGATAGGAGTGGTACGTCTGTTTATCTGTGATAACACTACTAAACACAGGTTTTGCCCTACAGATCAAATTGAAAAAAATGGAATGAAATGCCAATGGAATATATAAGAATGTGGGAAAATTAAGAGTTCAGATCGAACTTGATTATAAACAAATAGATTAAATTTTATATGGTTCGATTATATATAATTTTTAATATTATTAAATTATTAAATATACATTAAAGTCTTTCTTAACGCGGAGAATACCGCGTAAAAAAGGACGCGTAATGAAAAACTTTAGTTTAATAGGTTCTTTTCTATTTCAAATATGACTGTAATGCCGTAGGGAAATATCCATGAAATGCGTACGCTTCTGAAGGGATGAAGTGCGAGACTATCTGACGAAGCGTTGTAAACCATGCATGAATATTCAAAAAGAGAGGGCATTGAAAATAGTTATGATTGCGCTGCGTAACTTATGGACGTTCGCTAATTATTTAATGACAGGAGAATATCCAAAAAAATATCTTTAAAAAATTGAATAATAAATCAAAAGAAATGAAGAAATTTAAAAAAAAATCAAAATTTAAAGGAAAGATAAAACAATATGAAAAACATTTAAATCACACGAAAAAAAAAACAAAAATTAATAAAAGATTCAAGAAATAAATAAAAAAATACAAAAGCAAAGAAAAAATTTACAATAAAAGAGATGAAAAAATATTTAAAAAAATTAAAAACAATACCGAAAATTAAAAAAAAACATGAGAAAAAATTTAAAAATTTATTTAAAAAAATTTGAAAAAATAAATAACTGATGTTTAGGGCAAAAATTAAACAAATTAACATAAACTGATCAATTTCATCAATTTATCGATTCTACGTTCAACTGTATTTATATAAAATATAAATACAAGATATATATTTTTTTAAGAAATCTGTTTTCTGAGTTTAGATGGGTTAGTCAAAAATTGAATTCTTCTTATTTATTCATGTATCGTATCAATTCTCAAAAAAACGACTCCCAGAAAGTCGATTTGAATTTTTTTTTTATTGATCGAAAAAGTGAACCTCTGGTTGCTTTGAGACACGGCTTCCGGAAGTCTGCAAGAAAAGGCTAGGATAATCTTGCAGACCTTTCCCGCACGTGTGGAGAAAATATCGACCGCCTGGTTTGAAATCTGTTGCTAGATTGATTTCAATGAACAACTTCCCCTGAAACTCAAAGAGAAAGAATTTTTATCCGAATTTTCTCTTTGTCCTCTTCTAGCTTTTGATTCTTGTCTTTGAAAACTTTATCGCTATTTTTTCTGTTGCCTACTTATTTCGCTGCCATGCGGTCGTCGATGTTTCTCCCACGGAAAGCAAGGTGTTCAGTATCAGTACAACGTGTTCCAAGAATCATTAAAACGTATTGCTGTAATTTGTTCCACTTCTTCTACAGAGCTAATGATCGGCTTTGCAGCCGATGAGTTTCGTTAGCGGAAACAGTTGGCTGCTTTGATTGATCACGTGCGGGAGAATGAGTTTTTTGGCTCTAGATCGGCTGTATGCTTGTTACAGTTAGAATAAATATAAGTACCGTACACATGAAGCAGAGTAATGAATTACGCAGTAGACGAAGGCACACGCAATATGCCACCAGAAACCACACTACTTTGAAGCAGTTGAAATTTGACAGCAACCCGCTGACAGTCCGCGAGTCTCTAACCAAAGCGACGCTGCTAAAAAATGCCAAGAAACAGGCAGCACGGTTTATGAGGAAAAAAAACGAACTGTCAAACAGGAGACAGTCAACTCGATCGAGAAGTTTTTGTTTTTTTTTTTGTGTGAGAAGTCGTCGGGTGCACATCACGAGTCAACCGCGGACGGAGTTAATTCTGGAAGAGCCGTCGAACGATCAAGCCAACAACGGACAAAGTCACGCTGAGGCATTAAATAGAGAAAACCAAGCAAGGCCCTCCAGAGAGGGCTTTTTCTTTCTTCTTTCTTTTGTATTGTTTTTGTTCCGTGGTGCGGTGTTCCGAATTTCGGCAGCATCGGATTTGAACGGACTGTTCGGTAACGTGTAAGTCGGCAAGGGAAGGACTGGAGCGGCTTAAGGATTGGTAGCTGGGAGTGGTGGCGGATTGGTGTTGCTGGACAGATGCCGCGAAGACCGGATGGCAGTCAAGTGAGCTAGATTAAGCGACGTGGGGTCGCACGGAGCGCGAAATGCCCGGCGACAAAAGTTGACAGGGAATGAAAGCATAGGAGATTAGAGCGGGATGGGATGAAGAAGGAAGTAAAATACACAGAAGTTGTTTAAGTAAATTTGTGGCCAATTTTCTTCAGCTTTGGGAAAAGCTGGATGAGGTTAGCAGGATGAGGTTAGCATATAGAAATTCCACAACATGCTTAACTACCTAAGGTTGTGTGGTGTGCACTCAAAAATTGTTGCGGTATTTTGTCGGCACAATCTCGAATTGAAACAATTGTTCTGTCGAAGGAATGTCGGACAATATATTATTTCCGACTATGCAATAGAAGGTTGCATCGAATGTCGAAAAATTTTGAAAAAAAAAAGTTTAAGGCTAAAAGTAAACAAATTATTATACACTGATTATAAAAATACGTTTGTACTTACATAAAATATAACTACAAGATATTTTTTTTTAAAGAATTGTGTTTTCTGACTTTAAGAATTTTTGGTCAAAAATGAAAAAAATTAAATGGAATTTTGTGGAATTTTTGAGACTTATTGTTACACGAAATACGAAAAGTCGTTTTTCATTCGCATAAACAACAATTTGAATGTTGCTTTAGAACCAACCGTCAAATAAACTACGCAACGGTTCATTTCAATAGCACGTGCGTTGCACGGTATGCTGTATCGCTAATGGTAGCAGGAAAACACTTTTAAGCTGTTCTCTCCTATTCTGTCTCTTTAATATTCTGCCGAATTCACATCCCTACCACAACGCAATCGGTATAGAAAGTGGTTGACGTGAGAGCGCCAAAGAATTGTTTTTTATATCCCATCTCTCTCAAGTAGCCTTTCTCTTCAATTCTCTCCAAATTCACATGTTCAATGTGTTCCGACTATTCTGACGTTACTCAAGGACTGATGTTTACCATATATTTCGAGCAAAATATGGTGAGCTTTCTCACCCAAATGGACCTCTCACAGAATAACTACACAACAGAGCTCATTGCAGTGCTTTTTCAGTGAGTCTTCTGAGCATATATTAAATAAGGGGAGCATCTGGGTAGGAAGGTAGATTGCATTTGCTTTGCATCTCGCAACTAACATAATAAATCCATGCGCCACATTCTTCTACGAGAAAACTCGAGTTGTCTCTGTTGTATTATCTTAGCAGTGCGTTCTGCAGTAGAGCAATTCTCGCTGAAACCAGGCCACTAGGTGCACAAGGTCTTTCGAATTTCATGTAAATGCACATATTAGTTAGCAATAGAGAAAAAATGATAATGCCATTTTTGTTTGATTGAATTTGTTGACCTCTCGGTCACTAAGGGGTGAAATAGTTTCTTAAGAAGTTAAAAATTTAACAATTCTTGATGTTTTATTTGAGCTATATCTCTGAAATTCGTTATGGAAACTTCTACAAGACGCACTTTTCTGTAAAGTGGAGTGATAGGGCTTTCATTTGGAGTAATCAGAATTTTGTCGCCATCTTGAATTTTGTCACCATTTTTGATTGTATCAGAAAAATGCAATTTTGGCCGTGTTCGTAACTACCGAATTTCGATCTGAGACCAGTGTTGGAAAGCTGAGAAAAAATGCTTTAAGATGCAAGAAAAAAATTAGGTGAGCATCAGTGTTATCTTACCAATTGAACGAATTTTTCGAACGAAGTTTTAAAATAATCAATGCATTCCGCGCAATCAACGTAGTAGCCATAGGTAGAAACTGTTCCCTCCTGTGTTATTTTTTTAAATGCGGTAAATTTCCGGATATTTATGAGTTCAGTAATAAACTGCTGAACAAAACTAGTGCAGGTTAAGAATCAATATCAATAGTTCGAAAGAACTGTTCATTTGAAGAGTTCGTAGACACTTTTAGTAGTTCATGGAATCAATGCTTGGCTCATTATCTGTCCCTAAGGTAACTTAGAATAAGTAAAATGAAACTTATTAAGACTATATCGTATTTCACTTTTAAATCCACAAAATTACCAATCTTAAACCGAATGAAGGCATTGTGTATGCAGATTTTACTGAAAATTTCAGGGTGACGATTCAAAATGAGATTTAATCTCTCTATTATACATAGCAAATTGTCATTATTCATCCAATTTACTACTATGCCGAACGGGTTTGACATCACAAAACATTGATCCTCTTTTTTGGATAATAATTCTGTACTTGTCTTCGTTGCTTCACCATACTGTTTTAAGTACTAAGATAAATCTTTTACCACATATCAATAAAGTACGTTCACACTGTCGGAAAAGGAAAAATAAATCCGAAAATAAATCTAACTTAACGATTTTCACATGTACGTAGATTGAATGCTGAATTTTCTACACGCAGTCTTTTGTAGCGAGTTCATCGTAGATTTTTGCCATAAGGGTGTGGCCACACAGCTTAGAGAAAGAGGAACAAACCAAAACACTTTGTTGAGTCAAAATGTGTAGATAGTGGAATTTATTCCTTCCATGTTATTGTTATCCGTGCTCGGGAAGCAAGCCAATAGCGAGGGAAATGTATGGGAAAGCTTGACCTTGAAACTTTTCACCTTTTTTCAGCATTAAGCAGTGAAGCAACAATGTTAAACATTATATCAAACAATTGTTACACATTTTATCTATCTACCGACATATAAATGACTAAGATGCATTACGTCGTTCGCTCGCTATAGTCGTTTGAAATCTGCCGCAACATTTGCCAGTTTCATTTTCAATTTCACAAAATGTAATCTAGTATAGAAAACAAAGAAGTAGTCCTACGTCAAAAAAAAATCTAGCATGCTCGTGTTGCATATATTATACTCACTAATCTCAATGCAAATAGTATGGGCGTACTAGTTGCATAATTAACTGATTACGTTATATATTGTTATAGTAGGGTTATAACATGCGTATCCACTTGGTCTCAGCATATCGCTACTACGTTGATGGCACGGAATGTATTGGATATTTTGAAACTTCGTTTGGAAAATTCGTTCAATTGGTAGGTTAACACTGATGCTCACCTAATTGTTTTCTTGCATCTTATAGCATTTTTTCTCAGTCTCCCAATGCTGGTCTCAAATCAAAAATCGGTAGTTGCGAACACGGCCAAAATTGCATTTTTCTGATATAATTCAAGACGGCGGCAAAATTCTGATTGCTCCAAATGAAAGCCCTATCATTCCGCTTTACAAAAAAGTGTTACTTGTAGTAGGTTCCATAACGAATTTCAGAGATATAGCTCAAATAAAACATCGAGAATTGTTAAAATTTCAACTTTTCGAGGAAACTATTCCACCCCTTGATGACCGAGGGGTCAACGAATTCAACCAAACAGAAATGGCATAATATTTTTTTCTCTATTCCTAACTAATATGTGCATTTATATGAAATTTGAAAGACCTTGTGCACCTAGTGGCCTGTTTTCAGCGAGAATTGCTCAGTATATCTCTGTGTATTCTCATTAGAATGATTCGCCACTATGGTTCTGGTACAGGGTGCGGCAGAAAAAAATGCGAAAATGTTTAACCCTCTCCGACCGTGCCCACGCAATTCTGCAGGATTGACGTTTTTTTTTATTTTCGTAACAGCTGCGATTTTGACACTAGCGTTGTGAGTGATAAGGAATTTGAGTGAAAGAGAAATAGAAGGTTTTGTTTCAGTCACCTATACAATTAAATGGGCTCGGTCGGTATGAGTTAAACTTCAATATTGGGTTAATTTGTGTAACTGAAAAATCGGCAAGTTTATCGCCTAGAAGACATCGTGGGAGGTTTTCATGGCCAAAATTTCTGGTATCAAAAAGTCTCTACAGGATGATCCTGAGCTACGGTATATCAGGAAACTTGCCAAAAAGGTCGATATTCCTGTAAACTCGATAGGGATAGTGATATTCAAGTTTCAAATCAAACATCCGGCTGGTTCCATGATGTTTTACTTGGTGATGTCCAACCGTTTGAAAATTGCGCCTGTTTCAATTAATGCTGGTGTTAAAAACAATACCGTAGTTATTTTATCGTTATTTCAAAGAACCAAGTACTACTCTGGGTGAAAGCCAACTTCTCTTAGAATCAATACGTTGTTCTACAACAGGTTGGAGTGCGAGAGACTAATGGCTTCCTAGAAATTATTCGACTTGGGCATATGTTGTAGCACAAACCTGCAAAACATTTCATACAAGTTTAAAAAACTTGAAGTGACCGAGTTTGAAAGGCATGTTCTGCATCCGGCGATTTCTTGAGGATGTAATTGAGTGAAATGGGGGTTGATGAGTCCCAGTACATTTGTTTACAACTGTTGAGCCCTTTCTTTTTTTTTGAAAGATGAACACTTTTCTCTTGTACTGGTGAACCACGACTGATTTCCCAGCCGTCTTTTATTTCTTAAATCCATATTGCTAACCTATCTTATTTCTATACCTACTCATCTACGTATGCTTATCTGCCTGCGCATGAAGATAAGAAAAAAAGGACTGACGGAATAGGCATAAAAACGTCTCGCCATGTATGCAGACCTACTTTTACACGACTGCAAATAGACAATGTTCGGACGATAATAACATCCGCACCACAACACAACAATGTAATAAAGTTACTTTAACTTGAAATATTTTATATTATTGCTTAGAGTGGTTCGGAACGGGAATAAAAGAAGCACCAGAATTTTTCGCATTCGTTCCTGCCGCACCCTGTAAGCAGTATATTTTTTCTGCGAGCGGCAGAAGCACAGCACAAAGCAGAAGAAAGAAGTGTGGTGCGAAAAATACTACATGCAGCGCTCATGACGAAAAAGGAGTGCATAATATATTTAAACTTCGCTCTTTTCACATATTGAGGAGAGAAAAATGCTGCTGATTTGTCGGTCACTGAGTATCATCCCCGGAATATCCCTAAAAAAATTCAATGGTAAGCCGTTCGTCAGCTATTCAATCAGTCGGGGGTGAATATCTTTTCTCACAAGCAAGGTAGCGCCTTGCGGTCTTCAGAAGAGTTTTTCCCGGAAAAATTTCCTACAAATATCCTGTATTGACATATTTTTAGGAGCCAACTGGACATCACTATAGAAAAAGTTTTGGAAAAGTGGTTTTTCTCATATAAAATCGTATGGAAATCTGGCATCACTAGTTTGTTTGTTTAGTCTAGTTTGTTTACGACAATTTATTTATACCGTTTTTCTGTAGTGCTTTCACACTTTTCGGCTATTGTACACCGACCGAACTCTTATTTGTTCTCATTTTTGTACCGGGCAAGTGAAGTTTTGTGAGAATAATCGCAGCAAAGTGCTTCATTCAGTGAAACTTTTGACGTGCTAAGTGCAGTGCTTTTGTGTTTGCAATCAGCTTGCTTTCTCGCACTGTTGTCCTGCTCGATTTTTTTTTCAACAGCGCCATCTTTCCGTCAAATATAAAATAAGCATATCCTCAAATCCTCCGATTGAGTCATCACAACGTATTGCGAAGATAATTTATTCCCAGACTGTCCACTTCACCGATAAAGTGCTGCTAGTAGTGGGTGTTGGAACTTTATATGATACTATGGCTAAAATGTGCGCAAAGTGCTCCGATGCTATTTCGGGCATTGATTTTGTTACCTGTCGTGGTTATTGCGGAGCGACATTCCACATGAGTACATGTGCTGGCGTGTCACGCGCGCTGCTAAGGTACTTTACTTCGCACAAAAAAAAACCTCTTCTGGATGTGTGACAATTGTGCCGAGTTGTTCGAGAATTCTCATTTTCGCATGCTGTCATCCAATGCTGGTCCACTGCCACAGCTGAACTCGCTAACCAACGCGATTACTGAACTACTTGGCGAAATCAAACAACTACATACCAAACCGACTACCCCATTCTCACCGTCACTACGCAATCGTTGGCCTGCAGTAGATCAACATAGAGATTTCAAGCGACCCCGTGAAACGGATGCGGCCCCACGATCCACGGACAACTGCACTGTCGGTAGTTAGCGGACTCTGAATAGCTTTGTTGTAGCACCCGCTACCAATAACATCGAAGATAAATTCTGGCTGTATATATCTAGGATTCGGCCTGATTTCTCTTCGGAACCTATGTCAACTATAGTGAAAGCCTATCTCGAGACCGACGACGACCCTGTCGTTGTCAAACTCGTCCCGAAGGACAAGGACATTAGCACCCTTACGTTCGTGTCCTTTAAAATTGGAGTTGATCCTTCCCTGAAGGCCAAAGCACTAGATCCAGAAACATGGCCGGAGGGTACTCTCTTTCGCGAAATCGAGGATTTTAAAGCACCAAAATTTCGCGCACTGCTGAAAACCAAAAAAACAACGACACCGCTCTTGCTACCCCAAGTTTCGTTCCCAGCAATGCCCATGACGGATCTGTGCTAAACTCGGAACACTCCCTCACAACCGTTCTACCGAATGAAACAACAACAGATTACTTCGAAGGAACCACTGAATTCACCTATCCAACCCGCAGAAGCCACAGGAACCGAACAACCATCTTCAATGTCCAGGTAACAACTTACTTGTATATACCGGGATGCACGCAACAAGGTTCAATGGAAGTCCCCTCTGACTCTGTTTCGGTTCCACCATCTCCAAGAATTGACAATCTCTCCGTTTTTCATCAAAGTTCCTGCCAACAGAGCAGATTGCTTTTTGCTTTCCGATGTTATTTTAAATTACAGCGTTGAAACCGAGCCCTCTAATCTTGGAATGCAGCTGCAACCGGGACGCACTGTGGAAAGCAACATGGAAGCCCCCGGTTCCTCTGCCCCAGTCGCGCCAATTGCAGCCAGCGCTCATCACAGTCGTCTCGGTCCTGACGGCAGACGTGGACTGGTGGTCTTCCAACCGTCTTCAGCAGGCTAGTTTAACTTTGATTCATCCCACTCGATGCCTGATACCGCTTCGCATTCTAGCTGAACTCCCAGCACTTCGAGCTGCACATCAACAATACGATCAACAAGCTGCCTTCTCTCTACCCGCCACCAGGAGGTCAACGTGTACTACCAGAATATTGGCGGTATGAACAGCGTTGTCGATGATTTCCGCGTTGCTGTCTCGGATCTTTGCTATGATATCTTAGTTCTCACGGAGACTTGGCTGGATACGCGCTCACTTTCTCGTCAGGTGTTCGGAAATAACTACGAGGTTTTCCGTTGTGATAGCAACGCCGGAAATAGTCGTAAATCTACTGGTGGGGGCATTCTCGTGGCTGTCAATTCTAAATTTGAAGCTAGAACATTAGAGGAAGACGCCTCTGTGAGCCTTGAACAGGTTTGGACTGCGATCAAATTGGGCGATCGTAAGCTATTTCTCTGCTCTTTATACATACCTCCGGATCGAGTCCACGAGCGTGAATTGATTTTTGCCCATTGTCGTTCAGTCTTCTCAGTACTGGAAACCGCAAAAGCAACAGACGAAGTTATGGTGTTCGGCGATTTTAATCTTCCTCGGATTTCATGGAGAGAATATCGAGACGGGTTTTTCTTTCCGGACTTGGATCACTCGAGTATCCATCCAAACGCTGCTTTACTTTTGGATTGTTAAAGCTCAGCCACACTCACTCAAATCAACCATATTACTAACCAGAACAACCGCATCTTAGATCTCTGCTTTGTGAGCGCCCAGGATACGGCCCCATATTTGTGCGAAGCCCCTGCTCCATTAGTAAAAATAGTCCCCCACCACCCACCTTTATTAGTAACCATTAATGCCGATCTGAAACGCGATCTTGACACTGCATCCGCTACCGTATCTTACGACCTCCGCAATGCCGACCACCAGAGTTTTTCTCCGAGCTCAACTAGAACTCTATTCTAGACTCCGTCAATGCCGAAGACGCCGCTCAAACTCTCTCCAACGTATTGGCCTATGCCATCGACCGATACGTTCCAAAGAAGATCCAACATCCTGCGCCCCGACAGCCGTGGCTAACGAGAGAACTTCGACAGCTAAAATCTGAGAAGAGTGCTGCCTTGAAGAAATTCACTAAGCACCGTTCACTGTCCCTGAAACGCCATTATGTGAGAATCAACCACACATACAAAAGTGTTGCGAAACGATGGTTTCTTCGTTATCAACAAGATTTACAGAGGATGCCTCAGTCTCATCCCAAGCAGTTTAGGAAGTTCGTCAATCAACAGCGACATGAAGGAGGAATACCATCCTCTATGACATTTAACGGTAAGGAGGCAACCACCTCGCAAGACATCTGTCAGCTTTTCTCAAAGAAATTCGCCAGTGTGTTCACTGGTGAGACACTAAGCGATCATCACGTTGAACGTGCCGCCAGTAATACCCCACGATCCGGTCAAGCTTTGAGCACCATTTAGACGCGACAATGATTTGCAGCAAACTCAAATCATCCCTAAACCCGGGTCCTGACGGGATTCCATCGAAATTTCTAAAAACGCAGATTCCTTACCTGGTTTCTCCGCTTCAGCATGTCTTCCAGCTATCTGTCACTTCCGGTATTTTCCCGTCCTGCTGGAAATTGGCCTACATGTTTCCAGTACACAAGAAGGGAAACAAACACGATGTGAGCAATTATCGTGGCATCACCTCACTCTGTGCTGTCGCAAAACTGTTCGAACTTGTCATCATGGAGCCTTTGCTCGCTCACTGTAAAGCTTTCATAAGCACTGACCAACATGGATTCACAGCCGGTCGCTCCACCGCTACTAATTTACTTTGTCTCACTTCGTACATCAGTGACAGTGTGGTGAAACGTGCTCAGACGGATGTCATTTACACTGACTTGATAAACTGAACCATCGCATAGCTGTCGCAAAACTTGACAATCTTGGAATCAACGGGAATCTGTTACCATGGTTCCAATCGTACCTTACCGGTCGCCGTCTAATCGTTGCTATTGGGGATTGCCAATCCTCTTATTTCGACGCTACGTCTGGAATACCGCAGGGAAGTCACCTAGGACCACTTATCTTCCTGCTCTATTTAAATGACGTGGACCTAGTTATTAAAGGACCACGGTTGTCTTACGCGGATGATCTCAAACTCTGTCTTCAAGTTCACACAATTGAAGACTGCCACTTCCTTCAACGTCAGCTAGATATTTTTGCCGATTGGTGCCATCAGAACCGTATTTTCGAGGAAAAAACAGACCTTACATTACAAATACGCTTTGCTAGGAACTGCAATCGAGCACGTAAACCAAGTTAAAGACATAGGGGTTATTATGGATTCCTAGCTAACATTCAAGCCTCACATTTCGTTTACCAGCGACAAAGCCTCTAGAGTTCTGGGATTCATCTTCAGGACCGCTAAGGAATTTACAGATATTTACTATGAAAGTCGCTGCTTACTAATACGTTTGGAGCCTTTGTCTGTCCGTAGAGACACGGCCAGGGCGTTGTTTACCACAGACCTTTTGCAAGGCCGCATAGACTGCCCCGCTCTTTTGGAACAAGTGAATATAAACGTGCAACCTCGTGCTCTGCGAAACAACTCGATGCTGCGATTACCTGCTCATCGAACTAACTACAGCATTTTTGGCGCAATAGTTGGTCTCCAAAGATTATTTAATAGAGTATCCGCTCTATTCGACTTCAATTTATCTCGAACGCTTCTTCGTCGGCGATATCGTTTATATTTTTTAAGATCTGACTAGTTGTAATGTCATATTGTTGTATTCCCGTTTCGTTATATGTATTGACTCTCTAAAGATATTTTTTTTTATTGTCAGCTTTAAGTTACACCATTGGGGCACTTGCTCGCCTGTTGGTGAATAGACCAAATAAATAAATTAGGGATGTGCTGCAATGAAAAAAAAAACTTTTAAAAATCGGGCGCAAATCGGGCGTTTCATCGATCGATCTGAAAAGTTACACAGTTGTTATAGGACCCATAAGGAACACGAAAAGTGCATGGGAGCGAAAAAATAACACCATCGCTTTTTTCCCATATAACTGGGTCCCTGTCTAAGGAGGATACTTGCAGAGATAAAGATGGAAATTGATTTTTTTTAAAGATTATGTACACTATTTCGAAATTATACTTATAGCATAGCATAGCATAGCATAGCATATTTGATCGCCCGTGTGTTGCCCGCGATTGACCAGAATCAGCTGAAATTGCACAAAGAACCGTCAAAATGGTGCCTAGGAGTAGCAAGCCATTTTCAGTGTACAATTCCTGGTGATTTTTCTTTTCACTGGTCAATAACGTAGCTGGCCACGCCCAATGCAGATCAATAGAGGAAGGGATATCGGGAGTGTTAGTTTAATACTTGTTGCTACTAGAGACCGAGGAATCCTCTGCATCATCCACAAGTATCAAAGGAAGGAATTAGTGTTAGTGGAAAGGAATTGATCTGGATCCATCGAGGTTGATGGTGCGATCTTTTCTACACAAATTCGCGCCCGATATGGATATTTCTCGGTCTATGCGTAACCGGCCATCAGAAGACGATATAAATAGAACCGCATCACGATCGCTGTATCGGCATATAGGAGAATCGAAGTTTCTAGGTATCATCGGCAACCAATCGTCAACAGTCTGTATCACACCAAACTTCGCGTTTCATCCCGTGAACTATTAAAATTTACCTCGAAACGAATGAATTTCGTAAAACGCACCGCACGCCGAACGCAAACTACTGGTACCAGCTCAAAGAACCGTTAGAGCGAGTAAAAAAACCCACAAGGCACACCAGAGCATTAAACGATGTAATGGTCATTGAGCTCCGAAACCGCTGTATTAAGATAGTTACACTGAGCGCTGTCAAAATAACGTGCGCGAAACTGAGCTGACTTCCCCGAAGTGAACAATAGCGTGCCCACTGCACTCCGGAAACCCCTAGATAAACAAAACTCACCCGGGCCGATGATGCGTTTCACCGGGGCATTATGGACGACCGCTCCATTTTCTCCTACCGACGCATACGCGACACGACGTTTCGCACAAAAGACACCTACTGAATATAAAAACTGACAAAGTTACATGCATTCATAGCCCAAAAACTTAAAAAAATGCAAATAAGCATATTAAACAAAACAGAGTTCCAAGTTTATTATTAAAATGCCAAAATAATTGCAATCAAAGTTCAGTTGTCGTGAACTATTTTCACGCCCAAAACGATTTCAACATAATTAAATAAAAGTTACTTATGTATATCAACATTTGTCCAAAAGCTAGGAAAATCATAAAACAAGAACATAGAACTGAATAAAATGTCACCGCCCTGCCAGGACTCACAATTGTAGACGATGCATCAATCGCATGCCGCATTGTCATGCTCGAATGATAAATTTTGAAACTATATTGTAAAACTGCCAATTTTGACCTGTGAGAGTGCACCGTACAATCTGGTTTGTAAATATAAAAAAAAAACTCCACCCGCAACCGAAAAGCTACCACACTTTGTGCACCCAACAGATGACATATTTACACTTCTGGCAAAGTCCTAAACCCGCTAAAAACCACTACACACAGAGCCTATGCATTCTTAAAATGTTTGATACAAAAACTTATACTCATCTGTTTTATTTTGGTTATGCCTGTGCCAGCGAAACAAACGCCGACAAACACAGCGCAACACTAATCTCTTCGCTCTCTCGCCAGATATTATTGTTCTCTTCGCTCACACCGCCATGCATTCCATTTTCGCATGTTAATAACGAACCGCTAGTTAGCGCGACGCACAAAGTAGGCACTCACACTCGCGCAACTTAGCTGGCCTTACAATTTTCAATTGCAATTCGAGGAAAAAATACTATTTTCACGCAAAGAACACTGTGTTTTTCACAAAACCTTCACTTTTCTCACTTAGACAAAGCATCACAGATCACAACTTGACACTTTTTAACAAGTTTGGCCACTTAATTCACTTATAAATTAATAACTTAAACAGATAGCTTTCGGGGCACGTATTATTAGTTAGCCGTCACTATTTCGAAATTATACTTATAATATTTAAACTCAAAAGGTAATTTCTAAAAGGTTGGACTGGAGTTAAACTCAGCTGGTTTGAACGGTTCCTAACTAACGAGTAAAAAAATTTAATTTCGACAGTATCAAAAAATCACAAGGGTTGTATGCAAAGCCACGACCGTAAGTAACGGCTTGATTTCTTTTTTACCAGCTTCTGGTCACTATTTGATCACTTTTTCACTTCAGTTGTTAAAATCACTATTTTTGGCATCATTGACCACTACCAGGCATTGACATCCCCTTTTCTCTAATTGTCAGCAGCAGCACCTTGAGGAACTTGGTGTGTGACATGAACTTCACCTCGGAGCTCACTTTCTTCGTGGGGGGAAGTAAAATACGAAGTGCCCTGCCAGTCGTTGCCATCCAAGGTGAGATAAGTCTCGTCGTCCATCACCACCGCCACGTCGCGATTCACCGGGAAAATCAACTTGATCATTTTATTCAGCCGCTGCCGCTGCGTCATTGCCTGCAGCTCTGAGAACGGGATTGCCGCCTCCTGACATGTATGTCAGGACCTCCCGGCCAAGTACACGTAGTTATGTGGCCAATTTTCCATCGGTCTTCCTTTTCGACATCCTTTGAAGCTTCTTGTCATTCAGGGTCGTCTGCCGTTCGGAACCGTGCTTCTTTTCGATGATCTGTTGGTTGTTCAAAAGTTCCAAGTTGTTATAGATGCCAAAACGGGCATATCTGGCTTTCACAAAGTGCCGCACGAAGTCCTTTTTCAACGCGGCGGGATACCGTCCGAACGGAGTAGTGTCATTGTTTTCGCCATCACGATGAAATTTGACTGTGATTGATGCTGCATTGGTAGTTTCGTCAGTGCGTGTGAAGGTAAACCCATGAAAAATCAGCAGCTTTTTCTTTTGAGCATACTCGATAACCATTGTTGATGTCGAAAATAACTCCTCAGAAACCATGAGTTTTCCTTTTGGACATAAAATGAAATCGAAATTTGTTACGGCTTATTGATTTAAATAAAAACCTCCTCTAATGCCGAACTTCACTAAACCGCGAACCGTTGTACAGATTTCTGCCCACCAGGTGCAACACCTGGTGTAGGTGTGAATTTAATTTAATTAAGACTATAATTGTTCCAATTCTTATGGCTTTCATGTGGTTGATTTCGTCGCCATTGTGAAACAGTTTCAACCGTTAGCTGATGCTGGCTCAACTGCCGTAAATCCTTCCCGACAGTGCCGAAGGCACGAAGGCAAGTGTTGCGCACTGCAAAGGATTTGAGCCAAAAAGCAAACACTCAATTTCCTTGGCCGAATGCCAGACACGATAAGAGGAATTAATGAGAATTTATTTGCCCATTCAAACCCATTCGCCTTCCTGTTTCGTTCTGGTGGCTGGTTTCGTCCCCTCATACTGTTGTAGCGGAAAGTGGAAAACGCCGAAACGGTCCGGGTGCTATCCTCTGCAGGATTAAGAATTATTACGAATAAAAGATGCAGAGATTGCAATCCATTTAGTATTCATGCACGCGACACGCCCAGAAGCAGTCCCCGACAAAAGGGTGGACAATGTCCGCTGGGAGTAAAATTCAATTATTTGTTCCATTACCATTTCACTCATCTCCGCTGTCGGTTGTGTCGCTTGCTACCCCGGTTTTTCCTGCACGGATTGTGTTTGCATTCGTTGTATTATTGTCCCCGGTATTGGATCCGACGGATGGACAAACGCACTCTCAACGCCTACTGTGTGATTGTACGAGCGACGTTTAGTAAAATGCATATCTCATTCCCATTGAGGGGGGTAAACTGCAATCACAGCAGTCTGTGCGTAACGTTCGGAACCCTCCACGGTCGCCATTCGTTCCGATGTGTGACCGAGGGATCCAATGAAATGTAAACTAAAAGTAATTGAGCCATTTGAAATGGATCCTCTGAATGACTGACTAGTGGCCGACTCTTCCAGTTTAATGCAAAGTCACTCACCGGAAACTAGACGATTGTTTGCGTTTTTCGGTCTTTTGGGATGTTCCGGTGTGCCCTACGGAATTCAGAACTGCATGTGACAACGAATCGTAACGAAGCCCATGCCATGACGCTGACGACGGCACTGTAAAATTGCATTACAAAGGATTTACCAGAGCATTACATGGTTCGACCCATCGTTCGAAGAACGCAAACGGGGGCTCCTAACATGTCCGACAAAGGAAGGCTCTCAGTCATTTCGTTTCAACCTGGCACACATCCACTGCACACACACAGTCAAGTGCTGACACGAAGGATGATAAATTCCCAAACCATGTGGCAAAAGACGGACAGAAGAACGGAACGGAGGAAACAGCAGCATCCTGATATGATGGTGTGGTTGGCACTTCATCCTGAAGAGAAAATTCATATTCAAATTCATATTGTTACTAGGATGCCGACAGAAGGGAGAGGGAGAGTGTGGAGTCCGAATGAAAGAGGGAAACGGCAAAGGTCTTGCAGGAAAGTGGCTGAGAGCACTGTTGCTGCTGCATTTCAAGTGACTGCCGCCGGTGACTCACTTCAGCTGTAGTTCAAGAGTTTTGATAATCCCTGGCTGCTCCGTGGTCTGGTTTGGTCTGGATGGTATCAGCGAAAAAAGAAGGGTTCAAGCTTCGGACGATTTATTCACTACAGAGAAAAATTAATCGCAAGCTCAAGAAAAACGATTAAAAACACATAGAAACGTAAACTTTTAAACTGCAAAATACCTCGACTACATCCCTTAAACCTTAAGTGACCTCTCACGTACGGCCCGACTCTAGAGAGTCTAGTAATTTTAAACTTCGGGCCATGTTTACCACATCGCTCCCCGCGCAAACCACCCAAACCACGGGAACGAAAACGAGCTGTGGGAAATCATCGTCATTTCCGTCTGCAAATCCCTAGCGGTGAACAGAGAACGATAGAAGGCTGCTCATCTTGGCTTTTTCTTTAGTTTCGATTTTTCGAAACTTGAAACAAAGCCAGCAAGTGATGCCAGCAAATTTTGCTCTTTTGCCACCACCCACTCATATGTCAGTTACCTATCCGAAACGTGCATCCAGGATAGTTTTGATGAGTTTGCTCTCTTTTCACTTTACTCTAAACAAAACCAAAAAAAAATCGTCTGACGAAGTCAACAAGAGGATAAAACTTTTAGCTGCTGATGAAATTATAAAAGTTTATTTAAGATTTTCTGTGTGCCGGTGATAGCTGAAACTATTGGTGCTCCTAAGAGGGAAAACACTATCTCCCGAGTTACGTTTGCCCAGAAAACGATTCAACTTCTTTGTTGTTTTTTTTTAGTTCTACTTCTGTAAAGCTCAATGACGAACGGGGTGATGATAAGTAAAGTTTGCCTTCAATGTTGCACGTTTGCACACTAGCAGGGTACCTACACACACACACACACACACACACACACTGTACTGTGTATACGTCTATCACGTCTGTTTGCCGGTTTTTGCCGACTTGTTGAAAATTCCGCCT
The DNA here is from genome assembly GCF_029784165.1 of Wyeomyia smithii. NCBI lineage: Eukaryota > Metazoa > Arthropoda > Insecta > Diptera > Culicidae > Wyeomyia > Wyeomyia smithii. Next base: position 177,988,110 of record NC_073694.1, read on the forward strand.
GCTTTCGGTGGCGCGAGCTAAGATAAACTTCGCCACTATTCCTACTTCCTGGAGGTGCCCCATTTTCAGGTCGAAATGGGCATACTATAAAACTGTATCATGCAAGCAAGGATCGACAGCAGCGCCAGTGAAAACGATTAAGTTTATTTGATAATGATAAACTGAATGTCGATTTCGAGCTTCTGTTGACAATAGATTGAAAGTTTGGAACCCCTTACTAGGGGGTTTACAAGGACGAGGGCTTGGAACATTTTTGGCGGTGCTTTCGCTTATGGAAGTAATTGCTTCTGTTATCTTTGTTCACTCGGCAGCAGCTGTTTTCATCAAATGGGAGGCACAAGGTCTGTTCAAAATTTAATTTCGGAGAATTTTTAACCAATTTGTTACGGAGTTCGTGTTCTGAATAAGTTGCGTAAAATCTGGTATCCGTTTGGGGTGCTATTTCTTTAGATTTTATTGTTGACAGAAGGAATAGCTTCAATAACGAAAAAAGCTGCACAAAATGGCCAAAATTACGAATATACAAAACAAAACATGACAAAATAACAAAATGTACAACCTAAAACTCAAACGAAAAGGAGAGTTTAATTAGACAGAAATGAGATAAAATGAAACAAATTGGAAAAAAAAGATTAAAAAGCAGATTAATATGAAATCAAAATCGAATGAAAGTGAGAATAAAATGAGACAAAAACAAATAAAAATATGAGACGAAAATTTCTCCAAAGTCACACAAATTGTGACAGAAATGTGACTAAATGTAGGTAAAAGTGACGTAAAAGTAGCACAATAATAAGACATCAATGAAACAAAATAGGACAACATTAATTTCTTTTATTTAAAAGAAGTTGAAGTTAGACAATTCATGATATAAATGTGACAAAAATTAGATCACAATTAGACAAAAATAAACAATAGAATTCCAAGACACAAGTTAAAGAAAAATTAGACAAACATGAAAAAGAGTGGAAAAAGGACAAAATAGACGAATAAGTCAGCCTCAGATTCACATATTTAGGCGGCAGTTTGGACAGTTCCCTAGGTTTGCATTGTGAAAAGATAAATAATACAACAATAAGACAAAAATGTAGCAGAAATGAAACGAATTGAGCAAGACATGAGACAACATGAAAAGTAAATAAACTTATTTAAATCATCATCATGAGAATAATGAATAAAACATGAAGCCCAAATGAAACGAACTGAGACAAAATCGCGTGAGAAATTAAGCAGAAATGAAAACAAATTAAAACAATGGAAATATATGTAGCCCAAGATGAGACATAATGATCCTAAAATGAGAGCGGCAGTAGTAATGATAATTATTCTAGGATTGTGGGACGAAATAAGACAAAAAATAGGACCAAAACCGGATAAAATGAAGGAAAAAGAATTAACAATATAAGGAAAAACGTGAAACAAAACAAAAATTAGACAATAGACAGCGATATGATGAAAATGAAGAAAAAATCAAACACAAAAGATAAAGCGAAAATGAGAAGGAAATGAGAGTGACATGAGATAAGAATGGGACAAAAATCGAATGAAAAAGAAAACAAAAATGAATAATAAAAACAATAAAAATAACACATAAATGAGACAAAATTAAATGAACTAGAATTATACAAACTGAGATACAGAAGAGTAAAAAAACAGAAACAAGACAAAAAATAAATGCGACAATAACAGTGACAAGAATCAAAAAACAAACAAAGATATATGATTGAAAAATCAGAAAAATCAAGACAACAATGCAAATGCAAACGAGCTTATTTGAAGTTGGAAGCAAACAACAATGTGACAAGAATGAAATGAGAGAAAATTAGTCTAATGTGTGATAAAACGAAAAAAAAATTGTGATATGAATGAAACCGAAAATGGGACATCATTTGGGAAAGCATTGAAAAAAGAAACTAAAGAAGCGAAGAATAAAAAAAAAATGAAGAAAATGATACAAAATTTGAAAACCAATGAAACAAACATGGTACATAAATGAAAAAAAAAATTAGGTAGTTGCATTAGTTTGACATTGTGACTCTAAAGGTAAGACAATAGAGGGATGAAAATAAACTTACAATGGAACGTAATTATAAAATCGAGAAAACAAAAAGAAAGCAAAAAAAAGAAACAAAAGCGATAAAAATGAGACTAAAATAGAACAACAATGACACAAAAGCGAAATAAAAATGAGACAAAAATGAGACTATTTCGAGAATTGAATCAAACAAGCATGAGAATTAAGGATCAAAGTAGAAGGAAAAAATTGGACAAATTGAGGAAACATGAATATAAAATGACACAAAATTCAAACAAAGGAAAACATATGCAGAAAAATATGAAACAAAAAAATGAACAAAAATGAGCCTGAAATGAGAGCAGTAGTGTTGGCATAAGATAAGAGTGGGACAAGATGATGAGACAGCAATCAGGTGAAAATCAGACAATTTCAGACGAAAATGACACGAAATTTAGATAGAATTGAACAAAATGAGGCTAAAATCAAATGAAAATAAAAATATAGACATGAGATAAAAAAAAACCAACACTAATACAAAAATAGGAAAATAACGAAATAAACCCGAGTTAAACAAACAGAAATATGACAGCAAGGAGGACAATTTGAAATATAAATTAGACAAAAACTGAAAATAATATGAGGCGGATATAAGATAAGAACGGGTTGAAAATGAGATGGAAATTAGACGAGCATGATAAAATTAGATAAAAACAATGGCAAAAACAAATCAGAAATGAACTGAAATTTTGAAACAAAAATTAACTTAAAATTTGACAAAATCCTTTGGTCTTAAAAGAAAGAGAAAGTGGACGAAAATTCATCTAATGAGAAAAAAGTTACTAAAAAGAAAACCGTAGACAAAAATGGAATGAGACAGTTATGACAAAAACAAAATTAGGATGTCAATGGGGCAAAACTAAGATAACAATATATCAAAAATGATACTAAAATGAGACAATCATAAATTAGTCGTAAGTAAGACAGAACTGAAGCAAAACTGAGAATCGAGATATAAAAGAGCCAAATTAAGATTGAAATAAAACAAAAATGCAATTGAAATAAGACAAAATGTGACTAAAAACCTAAATTAATCCACCTAGCGGTCAGACCCAGCCTTTCTCATTCAAACTTATTATTTGTAAAAATAGATTTACATGAACGCTTCAATCCAATAAATGTGTATTCACTTTTAAGGTTGTAAAATAATAATGTTGTAATAGAAGTATAAAATATAAAATATGACGTAATGTAAATGCTCAAGAAATAGCGAAATAAAAGAAATGACTTTTAATTTCATTCACATGGTACGATACCACATTTAAATTATATTGTGGCCACATATATTGATCAAAGCAGGTATAGTTTTGAATAGCCTTTGAACTTCTTTTCTTTCCATAGCTTTTGAACCACATATCGAATTGTTACGAAGTTTGTTATTTGTAAGTTTGAGAGATGACTCGTTCGTATGACATTAGTTATGTTCAAATAAGTCGTGTAATCTTTGAGATAATAGAATCTCGTTGTTTTATTAACAATTTAATACATAACGGTTGCTTAGTTCGATTATAATCAAATAAAATGGGAACGTATAGGGCAGCCAAACTTTGAAACCACGTGTTAAATCATAATTCATCAGTTAACCCTTAACTAGCCCGTTCATCTGATAATACTATTGATCAAATCGGTTGTGTACTTTCTGAGATAATGAAGTTTCGTGATTTTCACAATTCGGTACATTACAGACGAAGTTACAGTTTGATTACAGTAAAATTTAATAGGGTGTTATGAGTTAGCTAGACCTTTCATTTGACACTAATTTCGTGAAAATCGGTTCAGCCATCTCGGAGAAAAGTGAGTGAGTTTATGTATTCTTCGGAATATGTTTCTTTTCATAGCTAGATTTCACATTTTTAAACATATCAGGCAAAGTAATAGTCCGATTGTAAAAAAATCAATTGGGTCTTATGGGGTAACTAGACCTTTCATATGACACTGATTTTGTGGAAATAGGTCCAGCCATCTCTGAGAAAAGTGAGAGAAAATAAAAATCTGCTCATACACACACACACACACGCACACACACACGCACACACACGCACGCACACACACGCACACACACCGACACACACACACACACATACATACATACATACATACATACATACATACATACATACAGAACTGAGTCGAGTGATATATGCCATTCGGCCCTTTGGAGCACTCCCATATCTTCGGTTTTGCAAGTGATTGCTATACCTTTCTAGGAGAAAGGCAAAAAGTTAAAATAGTATTAATTATGAGTAAAATATTCGTGCTGAAGAAATAGCGAAATAAAACAAATGACTTTGAATTTCGTACACTTCAATCACGAGCAATACCAGGAACTTACGAATAGCACAATACCAAATTTATATTTTGTTGAGGCCATATGTTTTGCTCAAGGAGTTACAGTTTCAAATAGTCTTTGAATTTCGTTCCTTTTCATAACTTTTAAACCACATATCAAATTGCTATGAAATTTCTTACTTGTGAGTTTAAGAGACAACCCGTTCAAATGACACTAGATATGTTCAAATAAGTCGTGTGATCTTTGAGATAATAGACGCTCGTTGTTTTTATAATTTAATACAGTACAGATACAGTTGGAATAAAAATACGATTATAGTCAAATAAAATGGGAACCTATAGGAAATCAAACTTTTCATTTGACACTAAGATTGTTGAATTTAGTCCAGCCATTTTTGGGAAAACGAGTGAATTTGTAAAGTCACCGGAACATGTCTCTTTTCACAATTTTTGAACCACGTGTTTAATCACTATAAAATTCATCAATTAACCTTTAACTAGCCCGTTAATTTGATACCAATATTGTTCAAATCGGTTGTGTACTTTCTGAGATAATGAAGTTTCGTGGTTTTCATATTTTGATACATTACAGACAAAGTAACAGACCGATTACATTGAAACTCAATAGGGTGTTATGAGGCAGCTAGACCTTTCATTCGACGCTAATTTCGTGGAAATCGGTTCAGCCATCTCTGAGAAACATGAGTAAGATTAAACACTCTCCAGAACAAGTTTCTTCGAATAACTTCTGAACCACACGTTCAATTTTCATGAAACTCAAAAGTTAAGGGTTTTTTTAGTAGCTCGTTCATTTGAATTTAATTTTGTTAAAATCGTTTGAGTAGTTTCTGAGATAATGATGTTTCGTGATTTTCACATTTTAAAACATATCCTTTAAACTAAACATCCGATTGCAATGAAATTCGATAGGGTGTTATGGGGCAACTAGACCTCTCATTTGCAATTGATTTCATGAAGATCGGTCCAGCCATCTCTGAGAAAATCGAGTGAGATTGGGAGAGCGTTACATACGCACACACACACATACAGAAAATGCTCAGCTCGACAAACTAAGTCGATTGATATACGAGATCGACCCTTCGGAGCACTTTTATACCTTTGGTTTTTCCAGTGATTGCTATACCTAGGAGAAAGGCAAAAACATGCAATATTGAAAAACATGATGAAGAAACGAAAAATACAAAATGTGTCATATCACACAAGCACTATAACACAAGATAAAGACATCAATTGAAAGGAGATGAGATAAAAATAAAGGAGGTAAAGAGTGACCAAATATGAAACCAAACTCGAGTGGAATGAATAGAATTTTGTTTTTTTACAAATTGTGTTCAACGTGAGCGACGTTGTGTCCAACGTAGCGATGTCGGTCGGCTAGCTCTCCCACGCGGTTGTGATGTCGGGTTCGATTCCTGATCAGGTCAAGGATCTTTTCGAGCTGGAAAATTTCTCAACTAAGCACTATGGGGTTCGGTGTATCGTTGTACTCATCCTACAACATACAAAATGTTAAAAAAAAAAACAAAACAATATTGATAACGAATTCTTTCAACTAATCTAGTTGATCGAGACCGCTATTAGCTTTCTAGGCTAGCGTGCGATATTGTTTGGTTGTTATGAGGCAAAACTGAGATATAATCAAATAAAAAATGAAGCCCAAATAAAAAGAAAATGAGACAGAAATAAAACCAAGTCAATACAAAAATTGGATATTAGGAAGACAACATGAAAGATATTTATATTTATATTTATATGCGGTACATCCAACGCATTACAGAAGTGTTGCGTCCAAAAATTACTATTTGAGCCAGTTTTACGTAGGAAAAGTCATGAACTGTAAGGGCCGTGTACATTACACAACCCCCCCTCCCCAAGCTGTCCACTTGGTACGTGGATGGCCCCATATGAACAATCTGAAATTCAAGCAGATATGGGCCAAAAATGAGACAATAATGGGATGAGAATATAACAAAACTAAGGTAAGAATAGGATAAAAATTAGTCAAAAATGAGACAATTCAATAAAAGAAGAGACAAATATAAAGTAAAAAAAACAAAATGAAACAAATATTACTAATATTTTTGTCTAAATTGAGACATAAAAGAGTGTAAAACGGAACATAAATGGAACAAAACTTTAACAAATTATACCAGAAAAATGTCACAAAATTAAAAGAAAAACAAAGACATAAATAGAATAAAAACTAAAAAAGTTTCAAAATTATTGAATATGTCAATGAATGCGATTTTTTTTAAATTGGCCTGTTTGAGTTGTTTGACGATTACTTTTTTGTATAGTAAGCCAAAAACAGAAGAAAATTGTTAAACGAAATGAAGACTAAATGATACAAAACTGAGTCAAAAATAAATTAAAAATGAAACATAAATGATAGAAAAATGGGACAAATATAAATCAATATGTAAGACAAAAATAAGGCAAAAATATAAAAAAATTGAAATGGAACAGAAATGAGACGAAAATAAAATAAAAATAATCTAAAATGGAAAAATAATACAAATAGAAGAGGTAGAAACGAGATGAATATGAGAAAAAATTGAACCCAAAATGAGACCAATGTGAGAAACAAATTATGCAAGCATGAGAATCAGGAAACAAAAAAAAATGGTTCAAAAAATATGACAAAAATGAGACGAGGTAGAAACGAGAATAATATGAGAAAAAAATGGAACAAAAATTAATCAAAGATAAGTGAAGCTTAAATAGGAACATAACAAAAATAAGGCTGAAATCCAACAAGCTAGGACAAAAATGAGACAAAATGAGACTAAAAGTAGGCAAAGAATAAACAAATCTGAAATAAAATAAGTCTTAAATGAAACAGGAAGGTGGCACTATTTGTGACTTTTTTTTTTTTTTAGGATTATGAGGCACAATGACTATAAAATTCCGACAAATTGAGATAAAAATGCGACCAAATTAAAGTAAAAATGAGGCACGAATGAAATAAAATAAAAATATGTCAAAAGGGGTGTTATTTGCGATTCACATATATAGGCGGTAGTATTGACAATTATTAGTTTTGCATTGTAAGACAAATGTCAAGGCAAAAATTGGAAAAGGCAAATCAACCGCATTAGGCAAAAAGGAAACGAAATTGAGATAGCAATTAGACATAAATAATATAAATATGAGGCAGAAATAGAGCAAAATGAGAAAACCATGAGAAGTAAGTAAGACAAACAGGAGGATAATGATTCAAAAAATGAGGCCAAAATTAGAATATATAAATTGAATATTGTAACAAGAAATAATCAAATCAAATAATAAATAAAATAAAAATACAATAGAAATTATAAATGAAAATGAAAATTAGATACAAATATCACCCCTCATTAATACTGTAAAGTTAGATGAGACTGAAGGAAATAAACAATAAACAATAAACAATAAACAATAAACAATAAACAATAAACAATAAACAATAAACAATAAACAATAAACAATAAACAATAAACAATAAACAATAAACAATAAACAATAAACAATAAACAATAAACAATAAACAATAAACAATAAACAATAAACAATAAACAATAAACAATAAACAATAAACAATAAACAATAAACAATAAACAATAAACAATAAACAATAAACAATAAACAATAAACAATAAACAATAAACAATAAACAATAAACAATAAACAATAAACAATAAACAATAAACAATAAACAATAAACAATAAACAATAAACAATAAACAATAAACAATAAACAATAAACAATAAACAATAAACAATAAACAATAAACAATAAACAATAAACAATAAACAATAAACAATAAACAATAAACAATAAACAATAAACAATAAACAATAAACAATAAACAATAAACAATAAACAATAAACAATAAACAATAAACAATAAACAATAAACAATAAACAATAAACAATAAACAATAAACAATAAACAATAAACAATAAACAATAAACAATAAACAATAAACAATAAACAATAAACAATAAACAATAAACAATAAACAATAAACAATAAACAATAAACAATAAACAATAAACAATAAACAATAAACGATAAACAATAAACAATAAACAATAAACAATAAACAATAAACAATAAACAATAAACAATAAACAATAAACAATATGAAACTGAAACAGAACTAGTACAAAAGTGGGTCAATAAGGAGACGAGGTGACTGTAAGTTAAGTATGAGACAATGAGAGAGGAGACAGAATTCAGACATAGTAAAACGTGTTTAAAATTAACCCATAACTGAAATTACCATAATTTAACCTATTAGTTATTTATTGGTCAAAACACCGCTAAAGTTATAAATATGATAAAGAGATAAAGGAAAAAATTTGTAAAAACTAGACTTAAATGGGATAAAAATGAAACAGAGCTAGGGCAAAAAGGTAAAAATGAGACAACTATTTGAAAGCAAAGACAAGCATGAAACAAAAATGAATAATAACTCTGCCATGTCAAATAAATGTTGTATGAACAAAAAAATGAATAAAAATTTTTAACAAAAATTCACTGAAAATGAGACTAACTGAGATATAGAAGAGTCTAAAATGAGCCAGAGAAATAGACTTAATGAGAACTAAACTAAAAAGGACACAAAAATGAGGCAGACTGTGACAAATTGAGACTGAAAAGAAACGGAAATGGAACGAAAATGGAATAAAAATACGACAAATAGAGACTAAAATATGATAAACAAGAAAAAAACAGGAGCAAAAATCTATCAAAGATCAGAGAGATTACGAACGACAGAAATGAGGCAAAAAACAGACAAGTTAAAATAGAAATTAGACAAAATAAAATTGAAATGAGACTAAAAAAAGTGAAAATAAAACAAATGTGTGAAAAAATGATTCTACAGTGAAACAGAAATGTAGCCGAATTTCTTAAAGAAGTTATTGTAAAACCAAACAAATAAGGATAAAAATGAGACAATATTGTTATTAATTGATAGACAAATTTGACAAATGATATAAATAAATAACAAAATGAAGTAAAAATGGCATAAAAAATGAGACCAAATGAATGTAGAACTACATAGAAATGAAACAAATACTAGGCAAAGCAGTATAAATGAAAAAAAAAATGAGACAAAAATTTAAACAATAAGACAAATCGAGATGAAATTGAAACGGAAAATCAATAACAATGAAGCAGAAATTAAAATTAATATAAGACATGTCAGAAATACACCAAAGCGTGCCAAAAAGGATACAATACACAAGACGAATATGAAGCAACAAGTAGACAAATTGATACATCATAATGAGACATAATGAAATCAAAATTAAACATAAATAAAATAAAACTGAACAAAATGAGACAAAAATAGCCCATAATTAGACAAAATAATACACACATGGAACAGAAAGGAGGTGAAGAACTAATTTTTCAAATATGTCAATAATCTGATATTTTTGACTCACATTTTTAGGTGGTAATATTGATAATCATTGGTTTTGCATTAGGAGTCAAAAAAAGGAATATTGCATGACAAAATTAAGTACAAGATCAGACAAACTGAGACTAAAATATGATAGAATTGCGATGAAATAATGTAAAAATAAGGAGAAAATTAAACATTTTGAAATAAATAATAGCGAGCCAAACATGAATGGAATATGAATTGAAAATGAGAGAAAAATAAAACAAAAAATAAACCAATCGAGGTACAAATAAGTCAAAAAAGTTTGATTAGAGTATAACATCAATGCGGCGGTATTAACGAATGCTAGATTAGGACAATGCCATTAAATGACACTAAAAGTATGACAATAATGAGTTAAACATCATAAAAAGGGAGTCTGAAATGAGAGGGAAATTGTCTCATTTCTTCAATCAAATAAAAATAAAACAAATGTAGTCTTAAGTGAAATAAAAAAAAAGTAAGTTTAAATGAGTTGGAACTAAGACAAAATGAGCTTAGAACGGCAAACTTTACCATTGTTTATTAGCATTATGAGACAAAATGACTGAAAAAATAATGAAGCAAAACTCAGCAAATTAAGACAAAAAGGAACCAAAACATCGAAATAGAGATGACACAAAAATGAGACCGTAATAAGATAAATATGAGCCCAAAATTGAAACAATTAAGAGAAAAACATGGAACAAAATTAATCAAAAAATGATGGTGAAGTGGCTATTATCAGTTTTGTGTTATATGATAAATAATAAGGCCATATTGAGACAAAAAAGGGCGAAAATCAAGCAAATTGAGACAAGAAGGAGACGAAATTGAGATACAAATGAGACAAAAATGGAGCAAAAAAAAAAGAAAATAATAAAAACAAGACAACAAGAAAAGAAATGCAAAACATAAATGAAACTAAAATGAAAGCAAATATGTCTCCCATTTTTTGACATTTTTGATATTTTTCTTACTTTTATTTAGTCGCATTTTAATTCAATTTTGTCGTTATTGTCATATTTTCTCTTATCTCACATTTGGCTTATGTGTGTCTCATTGATAAATCAATTTCGTTTCATTTTGTGTTATTTTGTCTACTGTTTGCCTCGCTTTCATCTAATAATCGTCCTAATTGGCCCTAATTGACAAACCTGTCAAATAATGTGATATTTTCGATTCGCGTGTATACCCGGACGAACTTATACGATTCGCATAGATTCTCTAGGATTCCTCACATTGGATTCGTGAGCGTCCTTGAAAATGATTCCTGAAAAAAGAATCCTCAGGAATGCCCTGTATATGGCTCTAGGATTCTTGAATGAGAATCCTGAGTGGGAATCCTCCGGATCGTGTTTGCGATTCCTTTCACGATTTTGTCACCGAGTTAAAGGTATCCTGGGGATTCTTACTCAGAATTCTCTGCGTGTTAGTAAGGGTAGGCAGCAGTATTGACGTTTATTATTTTGCGTTATGAAATATTAAAATTAATCAAAAATGAGATATCGCTGAGGCAAAAATCAAATAAAAATGGTTTTATTATGAGTCAAATGTGAAATGAAAAAAAATGAGACGATATTAACAATAAAGTGCATCAAAATGAAATAGAAATGAGACAAAAATAAACCAAATTACGATAAAAAGGGAAGGAAAACACCAAAGCTCTCAAAAATTTTGATATTTGCTTCAAATTCTTATATTTAGGTGACAATTTTAATGATTATTAGTTTAAACATTGTGGTCCCCGTGGCTCTGTGGTTAGCGATGTCGGTCGGCTAGCTCTCGAGTCGAGGATCTTTTCGAACTAGAAATTTTCTCGACTCAGCACTGGGGCACGGTGTATCGTTGTACTTATCCTACACATACAAAATGTGCCAAAAACAATATCGATAACGAATTCTCTCAACTAATCTAGTTGATCGAGACCGCTATTAACCCCAAGGCTAAGCGTGCGATATTGTTTTTTAGTTTAAACTCATATTTTGCACTTAGGTAATTGATTCATAGATACGCAGACAAAGCTAAGGAACAGATTTGAAAACCTCAATTTGATATAAAGAATTGATAAAAACTTACTCAG